>NC_061514.1:140588029-140683207 GCF_022539505.1 Lolium rigidum
GCCACCGCCACCGAATCCAAAACCCACTGCTCCATGCGCCTCACCGCCCAAACCCTACAACCGCCCCCAACTCGCCGACGCAGCAGCACGGTCGCCCTCGCCGGTGGACGCCATGTGAGTCTCTGCCTCTTCGCGCTATCAGCTTCGCTGAACTGCTTGCCCTACCGCGTCTCGCTGCTGTTTCGCCTCTTGGTGTTTGAATTCGCGTGGTTGATGCTGCGCAGGTCGTCGCGGCTGTGCGTGAAGAACCTGCCCAAGGGCGCCGACGAGAAACGGCTGCGGGAGGTTTTCTCTCGGAAGGGCGAGGTGACCGACGCCAAGGTCATCCGAACCAAGTAAGCGCGCCGCCTACTCATTAGACATTGGGGTCATTGCTTGCTGCTTATGTGCCAGTTTAACCGTAATATGTGTTTGCTTAGAGGAACCGGGAATAGATAATCAGACGACTATATATTATGTTCCTTCTCACGGAACACATTATATTTCTGCACAAGGATGAACTTATGAACAGTTGCTATAGAAAGGTAGTTTCATTTAGACGAGAGAATCCAAACCTTTCCTGCATTGTTCAAACCTGGGCTGGCTCTCATTATGCCCTACTCCTCCACAATGAACATACAAGATTGACCTGATTTGTACCAGACGATGTGTAACTTGCTTTTTGGAGAAATTATAGTTGAAGCGTAGAGACTTGAATGGTGTTGCTTCTCTGTAGGGATGGAAAGAGCAGGCATCTTGCATTTATTGGTTTCAGAACCAATGAAGAGGCAGCGGAGGCTCTCAAGTATTTCAACAACACATACATTGACACTTCTAAGATCACATGTGAGGTATACTTTACTTTCTCAACGGGCTTCAGCCTTTCTTTCCCCTCTTTTGGATTGTATCTATTGGATGCATATTGCTGTAGGCGATGGAACGCACATGCCCATAAATAATCTGTTGTGTGACAGGTTGCTCGTAAGATTGGTGACCCTGATGCTCCTCGCCCTTGGAGCCGTCATTCCTTGAAGAAGCCTGAATATAACAGTAAAGATAAGAAGGACACTGTGGATGCTAACACACCGCTGAAAAGTTCCAAAGGCAAAGGAACATCTGTTGATGCGGGAGGTTCTAAAGGCAGTCTTAGCTAATGATCCCAAGTTCGAAGAGTTTCTTCAAGTTATGCAGCCCCGTTCTAAAGCAAAGATGTGGGCAAATGACACAACAGGCACCCTTGATGTTGCTGACAAAGATAACACCCTAGTAGCTAAGAAGCTTCTGAAGAGTACTGCTGCAGTCTCTGGAAACGATTCATCTTCTGAGAATGATTCATCTTCTGAAGATGATTTTGAGGAGAAAGTAACAAATGATTTTCCCTCGAAAGATGCTTCAGAGAAGCTACAATCTGGAAGTAAACAAGACAACAATATGACCGATGTGGACTTCTTGAAGAGTAAAATTAGAAAAAATTGGTCAGATTCCGAATCTGATGATGAAGATTCTGGTGATCAGTTGGGTAGCAGTTCTGATGATGAAGAACCATCTAATGAATTACTTGATGCAAATGAAAGGGGTCAGGTGGTGGATCAGAAGGGTAATCTGAACCAGAAGAATAATGTAGATAAGAAAACACCCATGGAAGTTAGTGACATGGAAGAGGTGGAAGATCCTGACAACCAAGACGGTGAACATATTGACACCCAACAAAAAGATGAAAAACACGCCAATCAAGAAACAGAAGATGTGGAAGCCGCTTCAGCTACTGATGAAAAGAAGCTGGCACTGGAGACTGGCCGTTTATATATCTGCAATCTTTCATATGCAACTACGTATGTTCTTACCTGTTACTACTTCAGATCAACCTTTATGTATTATATTCAAGATATAACTGTTTGCCTTTTCTTACAAGCATATTGTTGTTTATGGTTTCAGTGAAGATGATCTGGTTGAGCTATGCAGCCAGTATGGTGATGTTGAGCAGGCGCATATTGTTGTCGATAAAACCACTAAGCTCTCAACAGGCAGAGGTTATGTGCTTTTTAGCCTTCCAGACTCAGCAGTCAGGTATTTGGTTAACAACTTTAGCATGTCTGATTCAGAAGGATATTCTTATTTTTTGACAGCTCAGCTTACAAGAGATCCTTTAATCATTTGCTCTACAAATTTAGTTTCCTTATTGCATGTTGCGTCACACCTTGATATTTTCTTTGCAGGGCACTAGGTGAATTAGACAACTTCAGTTTTCAGGGGCGACTATTACGTGTAAAGGCTGCTAAACCACTAAATAATAAGCCGTTTGAGTAAGAAATTAAGTACATTTTGTGTTGTTTATTTCTTGGGTTTTTGCTATGCAAATAATGTTTAATTCGTTTACTCTTAATTGTCATGGTCTAGTCATTTTGTTGTTGACGAGAAAATGAATCTGAAGCAGCAAAAGTTGGAACAAAAGAAAGCTTCTGAAATTGGTGGGGATACCAGAGCATGGAACAGCTTTTATATGCGTCAAGATACTGTATGGTTATCTTCTAGCCTTGACACTGATTTACTGATCTTTATTTGTGCCAACTCTACATGCTGTTTATTTGTTTTTGTTGAGACAAACTGTAATGATCACATGATATTGATGTCAAATATGTTTTTTGCTATTCCTTTATAAGTTGCTAATGTTGTTGAATTTTGAAAATTTCCATTGGATCTTGTATGCAAACTGATTGAAGCAATTGTGTTTGTACTTAGGTTGTTGAGAATATAGCAAGGAAGAATGGTATAAGTAAGAGTGAGTTACTTCATAGGGAAGCGGATGACCTTGCTGTCCGTATCGCTCTTGGTGAGACACATGTCATTGCGGAGACCAAGAAGCATCTGGCTAGGTCTGGAGTTAATGTTGCTGCCTTGGAAGAAAATACTTCCAAAAGAAACGAGAAGTTGAAAAGAAGCAACCATGTAATACTGGTAAAAAACTTGCCATTTAATTCTTCTGAAGAAGATCTCGCTGCGATGTTTCAGAAACATGGAAGTTTGGATAAAATCATTCTCCCTCCAACAAGAGTATTTGCCTTGGTATGTTCTACATTTTGCTTGTGTTGTTCCTCTATTTGTTGTCATGCTGGTTGTGATATTGCCTTTTGGAGCTATTCATGGCTGTATATCATTTGCTCTCAGAGTTTGCAAGCGGGCTTCATTACCTGCACTACAGACAATGCCCCTTGACTTCATTGGTTTGTCTTAAAATTTTCTTTTGGTTGTCTCAGGTAGTCTTTGTTGAAGCAACAGAAGCTCGTCACGCTTTCAAAAAATTGCTGTACACACGATACAAGTAAGTTTCTGTAGTGGTGACAGTTAATTCGTTGCTATTTCTGAGATAAACTTCTGCGCTCTGTCTTGATCACTTCACTTGATTGAGATCTGTATAAACTACTGTTGTTAATTAAGGTAATAATTGCATTTAATTGAAGTAATACGTGACGGGTTGACATATTTGCCTTTTGTAATTCAGTGAAATATATGCATCAGTTGTTTCATCTTTCATGTCTGATATTCTCACCTTGACTTGAGGCCGCAGCCTTGTTTACTTCAATTAGGAAGGTTTTCTTTTATTTTTATATTCCTGAAAGGTAAAAAATATATCAGCTTCTGCTGTTCTGCTATTAAAATACTTTTGTGCCACTTTACACCACTGCTATAGATTGCAATTATCAACATCAACGCAATAAGTGTTGCCTTTTATTTATTGGACTCATACCTGATACTTGTATACTGGATATTAGCATGGGGATTACTTTTTGCTGATTACAACTTCCTGCTGACTTATAGTCCTTTTCCCATTTTACTGCTTTTAAGTTTTATTTGCCAGTGGCGGCTTCTGACATTTCTGTCAAAAAATGCTCTTATCTTGTTATATGAATCTACAATGGTCTATATCTCATAATAGTCTTTCTTTTGTACTACAGGGATACTCCACTGTATTTGGAATGGGCACCTGACAATATTTTATCTCCTACCTCAACACACGTGGAAGAGGAGGAAATGAATACCATTGGTGAGAGGATTATTACAAAAGCTATTGTAGATCAAACTGTGGAAGGAGTGAGTGCTGAGGAGATTGATCCTGATAGGGTGGAGGTTTGCTCTTTCTCTAACTTGGCCTTTCAAATTATTATTATATACAGTTTATGACAGAACAGTTTTGTGTTTGCTTTTGGCTACATCACTTATACTTGGACTGTTACAAATCTTAGTAATATACCATTATTCATTGCAGTCTCGATCTGTATTTGTCAAGAATTTGAATTTCAAGACTACAGATGAATCCTTAAAGCAGCATTTCAGTACAAAATTGAAAACCGGGAGTCTTAAAAGTGCAACGGTATGGATATCCTTATGAATATCGAATGCATTATTGCATGTCCCACTCTCTTAACTCTTACCCATCCTTTTTTTGAGTCATTGTTTAGGTGAAAAAACATATTAAGAAAGGCAAGAATGTTTCGATGGGATTTGGCTTCGTTGAGTTTGATTCAGTTGAAACTGCAACAAGTGTGTGCAAAGATCTACAGGTATTCCTGCTGGACCTGCCTGTCAGAGTCATCTTTCCCTCTTGTACTTTTTTCCTGTATATTATGTTAATGTGGCCATACATATATTCAGCATGCTAAATGATTTTTGTGTTAATAGGGGACAGTTTTGGATGGGCATGCCCTGATCTTGCAACTGTGCCATGGGAGAAAGGATGGTCAGAGTGCGAAGAAAAATGAAAAGGATAAGAGTTCAACAAAACTTCTTGTGCGAAATGTAGCATTCGAAGCGACTGAAAAGGATTTGAGGCAATTATTTAGTCCATTTGGCCAGGTGAATATCTTCCTTTTGTTATTGAAATTTATTGAAAAACCCAGATGAGAACAAAGGAGTCTCCATGGATGGGGATTCAGTCTCGTAGAAAATGCAAGAATATATCATGGTCAAAAATATTTGAACTCTCACAAAAAGAATATATTTTAACACAAGGAGTTGTTAATTTTTATGTTCTCTTTGATTTACCCAAGAAAGAGCCAATTTGTTTGATTAATGATTATATTCTTCCTGAAGTCTAATGAGTTACATTGATGAATATAATTTCAGCTCAAAAGCCTCAGGCTGCCTATGAAGTTTGGAAGTCACAGGGGTTTTGCTTTTGTTGAATTCGTCACGAAGCAAGAGGCACAGAATGCCCTGCAAGCCCTTGCGAGCACCCATCTTTACGGCAGACACCTGGTATGAAACCTTTCTCCTTTAAGCTAGCGCCCTATGATGCATGAACCAACTGCATATTACTGACTCTCTTGCGTTCGCTTCAGGTGATTGAGCGGGCAAAAGAGGGAGAGACCCTTGAAGAGTTGCGCGCAAGAACCGCTGCTCAGTTCGTGGATGAACAGAGCGGTTTCCAGAGGATGTCCAAGAAGAGGAAACAAACTAGTCTGATGGACGAAGGCTCTGTCAAGTTTTCAAGGATAGTAGAGTAATACCGTTCGATGGAGCTATCACGAGGCAGCAAATTTTTGATCACTTTGTATGATAGTATCACTCGTTCAAGGCAAAGCCTTTTTGTTGTTGTTTTCTCGTCTGTCAGCTTTTTCACTTTTATCCTGTCTTGGTGTTTAAGTCCTCAAGAAACAAAAAGAGGCAATGCAGCAACTCTTATGTACAAACTGAATCACACTCGTGCGTTCCAAAGCCCATTTAAAAGATTGTTGCCACAAAATCAGAAACAGCTACTTGTTGAGTTCTATCATCCACCTTTACAAGCCGCAGCTATTCTTGTATGCAGTGTAGTAGAATTTTATACAGCAAAATGTGCCAGGCTCGTCACTAGTATGTGCTATGCCATCTGTGTTTGGTGCATCGTATCAAAATATTATGACCCTATCATCCTCACCTTTGTCTACAAATGTACCAGGCAGAAAAATGGAAAGAGCTCCTGCCTGTCAGGTAAAGCTATATTCTGTTTCTGTCATGTACACGACCTGTCGAAAGATCTTGAAAAATTCATAGCCAGCGCGAATTGCTGGAACCAGACCGGCCTATGCTTCCTGAGCCTCCTCCCTCAGCGGCCGGTTCTCGCTGCTGTGGCTCTCGAGAGGCATGTACTGCGACATGATCGCCGCTACCTCTGAATCCATGTACGACTGCGAGAGATTTTATATATCGTCAGCCAAAAAAGTTCATGGTCATTTGGAACAAAGCTAGAGATGGAGGGGGACGCTGCTTGTGCCTCCGATCCTTACCCTGAGCCTGTACTTGTAGAAGGCGAACCCGGCGGCTCCGACGCCGACGAGGCACGCGAGCACCAGCAGCACCACCGTCCACCCGAGCGACGACGTGTTCTTCGCCACGCAGGTGTCCTGGTCCCTGATGTAGACGAGGTCGTCGCCCTTGCACCTGCAGTGGTGGCCGCCCCAGGTGTTCCGGCAGGAGCAGTGCGGGCATGAACAGGAGAGCTTCTCGCCGCACTCGTCCACGTCTGCGATGAACAAGACGGCCGTCAGCGAAAGGAGAAGGTTGCAGAGCTGAACGAGCAAGACGCACCTTCGCAGGTGAGGCCGTCTCCCCTGAACCCCGGCGGGCACTTGCACCCGCTGAGCGATTCGGAGCCGGCGCAGGCGGAGAAGGTCTTGCCGTGCCTGGTGTCCTTCCAGCACCCGCCGTTGTCCACCGCGCACCGCCCCGGCCCGACGGCCTTGCACTGCTTGTACCCGTCCCCCTCGTACTGCACGCCGTCCACCACCGGGCACTCGCAGGTCCGCCCCCGGTACGTGTCCTTGCAGGCGGTGACGTTGGTCTTCTGGTCGCGCCAGCAGCCGCCGTTGTTCTTCAGGCACTCGTCTGTTTCCATGTCTGTGATGTAATCGCAAATGTTTTGAGTTTGTGATCAGTGGTTAGCATTGAACTGAAGCAATCCATCAGGGATGGCTTCCTCGAGTGCGAGGTTGCAGACCTTGCGTCAAGCAGACACGGGGCTCAGTGGTCTCCTTGTAGCCGGCGCAGATCGCCTTCAGAACGGCCGTGCTCTCCAGTTTCCCTGCGCACAAATAACACGATTAGTTTCAGACAAAAGCAGAGATTGTTCTTGAAATTACGAGATGCAATGATCAGCAACATCTTCTTGATTCCTGAAATCAGCTGTCTGATCCACAAGTTCAGTACCATATCTGGAGATAGAATTTTGCAAGAAACTCGTATGGAATTCGTACCGCGGTACTGCACATTGTTGATGACGAGCGTGGGCAAGATGGTGACGTCCCCACGGTTCCCCTGCCCGACCTGCACGATCTGCTCCGTCTTGAGCACGTCGTTGTCGACGTCGGCCTCGGGGTCGCCCATGCACTCGGCGATCATCTCCGCCGGCAGGCCAAGCGACGCCACCACCTCCTCGGCGCACTCCCGCGAGTACTTCCTTTCCTTCATGGAGCACCTGACGCGGTAGTCGGTGACGAAGTCCCACCACACCCACGACGAGTTCCGGGCGTTGGCCACGCGGTGCACGCACAGCTGCCGGAGGTTCTCCAACACCACGTCCTTGCCCTCGTAACCCGCCGCGAGGTCTCCCTCCGGGTCCGGCGCGCAGTACCGGCCGTGGTTGATGCACTGCGACGCGCACTGCCGCGTGCCGGCGAACTGGGACGGGCAGAACCAGGTGATGTAGTGCGGGGTGAAGAGCGCGTCGCCGGCCTTCTCCAGCAGCTGCGCGTGGCCGCGGAACGCCGACACGAACGCCGCCTGCTCGTCGCACCGCGGGCCGCACTCGTCGTTGCTGTTGGTCCAGAACTCGTACTCCACCCGGTCGTCCGGGTTCGGCATCGACTCGCGCCAGTCGAGGCGCACCACCACCTCCTCGCCGCCGCCGGACTTGGAGGCGGCGGCGCGGAGGGCGTCGCCGAAGGTCTTGGTGATGAGCGCCGAGGGGGCGGTGATGTTGGCGAGGAAGGCCATGTCGGGGGTCTCCTCCTCCGGCGTGTCCATCGTCAGCAGCGGCTCCTCCACGCTGTCCGCCACCAGCACCGCCGCCGCGCCCGCCTGCTGCGCGTTCCACGTCTTGAGCGCGAAGAAGCAGCCGCCGCGGTCCACCAGGAGCACCACGGGGCGGCCGGACCGCGACTTGAACGGCGCCGCCGCGTCGAACGGCTTGCACCCGTTCGCCAGCTTAGCGTCGGCCGGGTACAGCACCACGCCGGTCAGCGTGCCACCGTAGTCCGGGACGCCGTAGTTGGCGATCGCGGCCTCGTGGCGGCCCCGGAGCGAGTGCGGCGACACCACCTTCACGCTGTTCTTCTCCACGATGAACCGGGCCGACGCCACGCTCGCCGTGGCCACGACGAGCAACAACACGGCTGCGAGCCTCCTTCCGTCTCCTTGCATCGCCATTCTCGAGATGTCTCTCTGGCTCGGTCCCTTGCTGCGCGTGTTCTTGGAATTTTTGGCAGTAGGGTGGTTAAAACGGGGAACGTAGTGGAGACGACAGTACGTAAGTTGGACAGGGAGGAGACCAACGAAATTACGAATTTTTAATGGTTCAATTCAATTATTCAGACGTCCTTTTCTGTGACGGGAATAAGAACATTTCTGAGAGAATTTTGGGCGTAGACTGCAAATTCAAGTCCTAAAAAGTGTTCAAATGTTGATTTTTTCCTCGCGGTGTCGCTGTACAGGATGATGTTTACAATTTTGCAATTTCAGATTGACCGGCTGCAGGTCTTGCCCACAAGTTTTTTTTTTCCTTTGATAGAACAAAACCATACGAGAGGTGTGACATTGCTTGCTTTGCGTAGCACCACACCGTGACGTGCTAATTATGCTCTGACCAATTCCATTTTTCGTTTTTTTCTTTAGTTATCCATTTGAGTTGTGACACTGACATTGGAAGGATGTAACCAAGAAGCTCCCGGTTGGGGTCAGTCAGCGGGTGGGACAATGATGATCGCAACTGGGCGTGTAGGTTGGATCAGACGTGCCAAGAACAACTCGCGCATGTTTGTTTCAGTCACCAGGTCACATGCTTTTACTCGGCGATCATACAAGTACTAGCTAGCCCATGATAATCAAGTGATATTTAATTCGCAAAAAAAAGAAAAAAAAGTGATATTTGAGAAATTCGGTGTCTCTGCCAGTGTGGATAATATTCTTCCAGTCTGGAACCGTGCATCATGTTAGAGAACACCAAGTCAACTTAGTGTTATTTCGCTTCAAGCACAATCTGACAACACATGAGAGTGACTCTGGATTTTTATTTGGGTCTGCACCACACGGTTTACAAGTGTTACCTAACTGAACATGGGCTCGTGAGAATCTGATATTCTTTTAACATCTAATCTTTTCGAAAAAGGACGCTTTATTACTTCAGAGTTTGATGTAATACATCCGGTCTCTGCATAACTAGAATGCACACAGCTGTTCGCGGATACAACAAGACAAAAAGGTTCAACTAAAAGTATATCTCTCAAACAAAAGGTGAGGAAATCATGTTGGTGGAGCCGCTATCCTTAGACTATGCAGCCACCCATGTTGGATAATAAACTCCTTGGCTGAATTCTCCAATCGTGTAGACACCTCCATAAAGAGGTCGCGGTCCTCCAGGCGCTGAAGTGGCGACCATAAACGAAGCGTAGCCGTAGATCGGTAAATCACCTGCATAAGAGAAAAATTCTTGTCATTAAAAACCTTGTCATTTCTACATAGCCAGAGCGACCATATTACGGCTAACGCTCCCACCCTGATAAGACTCCTAAACTTAACCTCTACCCCATTTAGCCAGTTGCCGAAAATATTCGCAACGCTACGGGGAGGGTATAAGCTAGATCCTATCTGAATAATTGACCATATAGCTTTGGCAAACCGGCACTGGAAAAAAGATGTTTAATTGTCTCGTCTTCTTGACAGAAAACACATCTCCTACATCCATGCCAGTTTCTTTTTGTAAGGTTATCTTTGGTGAGCATAACACCGCGACATAGGTACCAAGCAAAGACCTTCGTCTTTAGTGGTATCCTCAGTTTCCAAATCTTCTTATTATTATACACCGGTTGAATGGGTTGAATTTACCGTTCTTGGTAAGTTCCCAACGGAATAAATCTTTCCCTTGGACCAATTGGATTGAAGCTAATCTCTGTAGCATTTCATTCCAGTTGGTTAATCGGGGACCGACTACATTACGTCTGAATGTCATTGATGGTGGAGAGGTTTCCATTACCCTTTGAAGGGTTAGATCCTTATGACGTGCGATCCTATATAAAGTTGGGTACTGTTCCCGGAGCGTAGTTATCCCCAACCACTTATCCTCCCAGAAACGAATTTCCGACCCATCCCGAATGGAGAAAGACCCGTGTGGAAAGAAGTGCTTTTTAGTAGCCATAATGCCAGCCCAAAAATGTGAATCTCCGGGTTTCCAAGAAACCTGAGACAACGCTTTCGAGCTGACGTGGGCATTACCCTTCGGGTAACCAATGTTGCTCTACCCTACACGGTCCAACTAGAGGCCCATGAAGGTACCCGGTGGCAAGATGGGCCACTAGGGCGGTGCGGCGGAAGATTACTTGGAGAACAAGGCACGGAAGAAGCCGAACAAGGAAAGATTGGACATAGATCTACTGTAAACCTACTCGTACTCGATTAGACCTCTCGGGACCTGGCCACCTATATAAAGGTCAGGAGAGGGGCTATTGAGGGACACAATCAACCTTAGCAATATTAGCCAGCAGAAGCTTAGAACTAGGTTACCCTAGCAACTAGCATCTCGACGAGATTACAGCCGAACTATTCGGCACCCCATTGTAACCTTGTTTTCATCATAATCAAGAACAGACAAGCGAGGACGTAAGGGTTTTACCTCATCGAGGGCCCCGAACTCGGGTAAATCGCTCTCCCCGCTTGTACGTGTACCGATGTCTCGTGTCGGCTTGCGGGATTCCATCAACCCTAAGCCCCTATCGGAGGGCATTGCCGAGGAGCACCCTCGACAATTGGCGCCGTCTGTGGGAACCCTGTCGGCACAAGGCAAGGCATCGGCAGATCCGATCATGACACCGGCGGCTTCGCCGGCAGCTTCATCAACAGCTTCGTCGACACCATCGTCACCAATCCTGAGAAGCCCGATTCGATTCGGCTCCTACGATTTTACTCCACACAGCGATTCCTCCCGCTCGAACTTTTTAGATCTACAAGGGAACATGGAGATGACCTTCGGCAGCGTCCACTACAACGTCAACGCAAAGGGAATCCTTCGATTGCTGGAATCCCCCACTTCCGGATCGACGGGTTCAAGCGCGTCATCGTCACTCGATCTGTCGGCTGGAGCGACGGGATCGACGTGCTCACCCGTGCCCTCGACTCCCCGCTCGGTGTCCTCCATGTCGGTAGGGTCGGATGATTCTTCATCCTCGAAACTAACTTCGTACAACTGTCTGAACTGCAACACTAGGCACGGGCTGGGATCAAGCGACACGCCGTTCATCTGCAACGCCCAGTATTCATCGGGAGAGGACAGTATCGACAGCACCATCCAGGGAGCCACCCGAAGAACGGCACACCATCAGGTTTATGTCGCCAATAACACGGGAAACGCAAGGCGCGAGAGGAGACGAGGACCATACCCCCGTTCCAGTAGAAGGGCGAGTTTTGAAAACAGCGCCGGCAACGCGACGAGCGATTACACCATCGCGGATGAGGAGTGGGCGGCAGCAAGGGCAGCAGTACTCAACAACACGCCGCTCCCGCAGGAACTTCGGTTGGAACCCTCAATGCTTATCGCTCCATACTAGAGAAAAACCGGGAGCACCTGTCAAAAGAGCAAGCCACCCTTGAGAGACGCCTATCTGCGGCGGATCGATCCAGTGAACGGCGAAGGGGCTCGCAAGGGAGCGCCTCCCGAAACACTCACGGAACAGGCAAGCACCGGTCAAGACTATCCAGGCTTTCAGAAGATGACGCGAGAGAAATAACGTCGAATCTGACCAAATCCTTTATGACTACGGATACCGCCGGCATGCCACGGCCGAAAACCGTTGCAGGAGCAACGGCCAACCTCGCCGCATACCTCATCAACCGGCGCCCGAAGGATCCATGGCTCAAGCTCATCGAGGTGCCACTGGAGAGTCTCGCAATATTGGGGAACAACCTAGTCCCGCCAAAGGAAAGGACCACCGTCCAAGGCAGTGGGTCAAAACATCATGCGAGAGATGCTCGAGACGAAATCACCCAGAGCAAGATCGACAAAGCAAGGCGACGACGCGCCGCTAGGAAGGACAACGACAGCGATTCTTCGGATGAAGACTAGGAGTACGACGGCGAGCTCAGGGGAGCCGACTGTCTAAGTTACAAGATCCGCGAAACAATGCCGCCCAAAAAGTTCAAGCCTACCCCTACCGATGCCGCCAAGTACGATGGGAAGCAAGAACCAAGATCCTGGATAGACGACTACCTGCGGTACGTGATCCTGCACAAAGGAAATCGAGATAGCGGCAATGCAATGCTTACAGCTTTACTTGAAGGATTCAACACGGACCTGGCTAAGGGGGCTGCCGAAAGGTTCTGTTAAATCATGGGACGACCTAGTAGATGCCTTCGTTGCCAACTTCCAAGCAACATACAAGAGGCCCGTCGGGATCGAAGAGCTGCGGAATTGCCGCCAGAAGCAGAAGGAGTCGATGCGTTCATACATCGGGAGATTCACAAAACTCCTGAACGCCGCCGAAGACGTATCTGTCGACGAGCAATCGACGCTTTCGGCGACGGCGTTCAGCGGAAAGCTACATAGAGGAACTTGGGCGCAAAAAGCCGAAAACCATAACCAAGTTAATGGAAATCGCCAACAGCTGGGCCGATGGCGAAGACAACGTTCGAAAGCCACGACGAGCGCGGCGACGACGAAGAAGATGACCAGCCGAAACATGATTCGGGTGGTCGAAGGGATCGCAACAAGAGAAGGAAGAACCGCGATTACGATGACAACAACTTGGTGGCCGCAGGCTACTACGATCGGCGGGGTGATCGGTATGATGACGAGCGAGACGATCGACGGGACGGTAGTCAGAACAACTCGCAGGAACCGTGGCAACTATAAACCACGACAACGAGAGAACACCCGAACTACCCTACGCTAAGCAGATCAACGCCCCATGCTACCTGCATTCATATACCGATTCCAAGGATGGTAAAATAAAGTCTAGCCACCTGCTCAGGGACTGTCGGCAGTTCATCGATATGCATAAACTCATCCAGCAGGCAAGCCAGCAATAGCTACCACCACCACCACCACCCCTACCGCAACATCAGGTCCAGCAAGCTCAACCTCATCAACCTAACGAGGCATTTCCACCACCACGTGGGCAGATGAGCATGATCCATAGGACAGGTGTCTCGAAAAGAGAGATGAAGAAGCTCACCCGAGAGATCAACTTGGCGAGAAAGCATCATGGCAAACATCCCCGAGTACGTCGAATGGTCCTCTCAGAACATTACGTTCAGTCGAGCAGATCACCCGATGACCATACCAAAACCATGTCACGCTGCCTTGGTAGTCGAAGCACAAATTGGGGGTTCAAGATGAGCAAAGTCTTCATGGATGGTGGAAGCGGGCTAAACCTGATATTTGTCGACACAATTAGAAGTATGGGGATCACCATGAGCATGTTGGAAGAAACAGACACCTGCTTCCACGGGATCCTTCCAACCGCACCGGGCTACTCTCTTGGCAAAGTCTACTTGAATGTCATCTTCGGCAGGGCCGACAATTTCAGGAAGGAAAAGATCGAGTTTGAAGTGGTGAACTGGGAGTCACAGTATCACGCTATACTCGGGAGACCAGCGTATGCCAAGTTCATGGATGTGCCGCATTATGCATACCTCAAGCTGAAAATGCCTGGGAACAACGGGACAAACATCACAGTCTATGGAAGTTTTTCACACTCGGATAATTGTGATCGCGACTTTCAGAGGATTGCTGCAAAGTTCGGGTCACAGCAAGAAATCGTCAACCCTCCGCCCACGCTGTCTCTACGAGAAATCAAGGAAGAAAAAGATGGCAGGGACACCAAAAAGAAGCCAGCCGCTCTCACCCTTAAAGCTTCGGCGGCGAAGCTTGGCGGCGAAGCCTCGCGGCAAAGGGTTCGGCAGTTGATGGCACAGAAGGCTTAATTAGGAGATAGTAAGACGATGGCAACCACCGCTCAAACCCCTGACGAAACCAGCAACGCTGCAGCAATCACTAACGCGGTGAAGAAGCCAGAAGAGGAGAAGAACCCCTTGCTTGACTAAGCAGTTTACTAGCCTTTATTCCCTTTATTCCTTTATTATAAACAGGGCTTTCCCTTTTCCGCCCTCTAGCATCGTGCTTACCTTATTAATAAGAACTTAAGCCTTATTTCCTTGTTAAGCATTGCAGTAACGACAAACTTCTAAGCCCCATCACTATGCAAACATAGTACAAGGCAGAAGATCGCGCTCCAAAAAAGCCTCTACGAGTGCTAAAGGACGTTCACCTTTCCCTCCACTATAGATGCCTCTACGAGTGCTGTAAATAGCAAGAGTTTGGAAATACATATAAACAACAACCCACGTTCGATATTTTACTTATGGAAATATCAAAGGAACAACGGGCTCATCGGCAGAACCACTACACCCGAAATATTCGGGAGTGCCTGTCAAAATTTAAAAACGGTTGAAAGCAAAGTTGCGCATACAAAAGGTTTAGCAAAACCTGCAACACGAGCTGATCACTCAAATGATTTGCTAACCAACCAATATACATACATCTAAACGAGCAACTAAGATTCGCTCAAGACAAAACTTGCCAACGGCAATAACATGGTAAAAGTACATATGCATGTATCTACCGAGTAAGAAGGCTTCATTACATAAATCCAAACACTTGGATAAAATAGCCAAATTATCTATTTACAAAACGGACATTTAAACCCTGAAATCACCCTTGCGGAGTTTCTTCTTCTTCAGGTACCCTTGAGCTCTCCTCGAGTCTATCGACAATTATGTTGGCAGGCAACAATACCTTCGGATACAGTGCCCCCAAATCTCCAGTCGCGTTGGCGATCGACAGACAAACTGCTCGAAGGATAACGGGCAAGCACAAGGGCAAGTGTAAACCTGGCCCCTGCAAAAACCTGCGCACGTACCAAGTCTCGAATCTTCTTGGCATTACCAAATTCAGACATCAAAGTAAGGAGCGTCGGGGGAACTGCGTTCAAAGGGAACATTGTCTTCCAAACGACCCTCATAGCCTTGTAACACTTGTCAAAGAAGTGGTGTGATGGCGTGTAACTCACACGTTCGTTGGGAACCCCAAGAGGAAGGTATGATGCGCACAGCAGCAAGTTTTCCCTCAGAAAGAAACCAAGGTTTATCGAACCAGGAGGAGCCAAGAAGCACGTTGAAGGTTGATGGCGGCGGGATGTAGTGCGGCGCAACACCGGAGATTCCGGCGCCAACGTGGAACTGCACAACACAACCAAAGTACTTTGCCCCAACGAAACAGTGAGGTTGTCAATCTCACCGACTTCGTCTGTAACAAAGGATTAACCGTATTGTGTGAAAGATGATTGTTTGCGAGAGAAAACGATAAAGAACAAGTATTGCGGTAGATTTGTATTTCGGTATAAAAGAATGGACCGGGGTCCACAGTTCACTAGAGGTGTCTCTCCCATAAGATAAAAGCATGTTGGGTGAACAAATTACGGTCGGGCAATTGACAAATAGAGAGGGCATAACAATGCACATACATGTCATGATAAGTACGAGTGAGATTTAATTGGGCATTACGACAAAGTACATAGACCGCCATCCAACTGCATCTATGCCTAAAAAGTCCACCTTCGGGTTATCATCCGAACCCCTTCCGGTATTAAGTTGCAAAGCAACGAGACAATTGCATTAAGTATGGTGCGTAATGTAATCAACAACTACATCCTTAGAGATAGCATTAATGTTTTATCCCTAGTGGCAACAGACACAACACAACCTTAGAACTTTACGTCACTTGTCCCGAGTATCAATGGAGGCATGAACCCACTATCGAGCATAAATACTCCCTCTTGGAGTTAAGAGCAAAAACTTGGCCGAGCCTCTACTAATAACGGAGAGCATGCAAGATCATAAACAACACATAGGTAATAACTTGATAATTAACATAACATGGTATTCTCTATCCATCGGATCCCGACAAACACAACATATAGTATTACGGATAGATGATCTTGATCATGTTAGGCAGCTCACAAGATCCAACAATGAAGCACAATGAGGAGAAGACAACCATCTAGCTACTGCTATGGACACATAGTCCAGGGGTGAACTACTCACTCATCACTCCGGAGGCGACCATGGCGGTGAAGAGTCCTCCGGGAGATGAATCCCCTCTCCGGCAGGGTGCCGGAGGAGATCTCCAGAATCCCCGAGATGGGATTGGCGGCGGCGGCGTCTGCGGAAGGTTTTCCGTATCGTGGCTCTCTGTCTTGGGGGTTTCGCGACGGAGGCTTTAAGTAGGCGGAAGGGCAACGTGGGGGCCACACGAGGACCCCACACCACGGGTCGGCGCGGCCGGGGCCTGGGCCGCGCCGCCTATGGTGGCGGTGCCTCGTGGCCCCACTTCGACTCCTCTTCGGTCTTCGGAAGCTTCGTGGCAAAATAGGACCACGGGCGTTGATTTCGTCCAATTCCGAGAATATTTTGTTACTAGGATTTACGAAACCAAAAACAGCGAGAAAACAACAAGCGGCTCTTCGGCATCTTGTTAATAGGTTAGTTCCGAGAAAATGCACGAATATGACATAAAGTGTGCATAAAACATGTAGATATCATCAATAATGTGGCATGGAACATAAGAAATTATCGATACGTCGGAGACGTATCAGCATCCCCAAGCTTAGTTACGCTCGTCCCGAGCGAGTAAAACGATAACAAAGATAATTTCTGAAGTGACATGCCATCATAACCTTGATCATACTATTTGTAAACATATGTAATGAATGCAGCGATCAAAACAATGGTAATGACATGAGTAAACAAGTGAATCATAAAGCAAAGACTTTTCATGAATAGTACTTCAAGACAAGCATCAATAAGTCTTGCATAAGAGTTAACTCATAAAGCAATAAATCAAAGTAAAGGTATTGAAGCAACACAAAGGAAGATTAAGTTTCAGCGGTTGCTTTCAACTTGTAACATGTATATCTCATGGATAATTGTCAACATAGAGTAATATAACAAGTGCAATATGCAAGTATGTAGGAATCAATGCACAGTTCACACAAGTGTTTGCTTCTTGAGATGGAGAGAGATAGGTGAACTGAGTCAACATAAAAGTAAAAAGAATGGTCCTTCAAAGAGGAAAGCATCGATTGCTATATTTGTGCTAGAGCTTTTATTTTGAAAACATGAAACAATTTTGTCAACGGTAGTAATAAAGCATATGAGTTATGTAAATTATATCTTACAAGTTGCAAGCCTCATGCATAGTATACTAATAGTGCCCGCACCTTGTCCTAATTAGCTTGGACTACCGGATCATTGCAATACACATGTTTTAACCAAGTGTCACAATGGGGTGCCTCCATGCCGCCTGTACAAAGGTCTAAGGAGAAAGCTCGCATTTTGGATTTCTCGCTTTTGATTATTCTCAACTTAGACATCCATACCGGGACAACATGGACAACGGATAATGGACTCCTCTTTAATGCATAAGCATGTGGCAACAATTATTATTCTCATATGAGATTGAGGATATATGTCCAAAACTGAAACTTCCACCATGAATCATGGCTTTAGTTAGCGGCCCAATGTTCTTCTCTAACAATATGCATGCTCCAACCATTAAGGTGGTAGATCTCTCTTACTTCGAGACAAGACGGACATGCATAGCAACTCACATGGTATTCAACAAAGAATAGTTGATGGCGTCTCCGAAACATGGTTATCGCACAACAAGCAACTTAATAAGAGATAAAGTGCATAAGTACATATTCAATACCACAATAGTTTTTAAGCTATTTGTCCCATGAGCTATATATTGCAAAGGTGAATGATGGAATTTTAAAGGTAGCACTCAAGCAATTTACTTTGGAATGGCGGATAAATACCATGTAGTAGGTAGGTATGGTGGACACAAATGGCATAGTGGTTGGCTCAAGGATTTTGGATGCATGAGAAGTATTCCCTCTCGATACAAGGTTTAGGCTAGCAAGGTTATTTGAAACAAACACAAGGATGAACGGTGCAGCAAAACTCACATAAAAGACATATTGTAAACATTATAAGACTCTACACAGTCTTCCTTGTTGTTCAAAACTCAATACTAGATATTATCTAGACTCTAGAGAAACCAAATATGCAAACCAAATTAGCAAGCTCTAAGTGTTTCTTCATTAATGGGTGCAAAGTATATGATGCAAGAGCTTAAACATGAGCACAACAATTTCCAAGTATCAAATTATCCAAAACATTTTAGAATTACTACATGTAGCATTTTCTAATTCTAACCATATAACAATTTGACGAAGAAGAAACTTCGCCATGAATACTATGAATAAAGCCTAAGGACATACTTGTCCATATGCTACAGCGGAGCGTGTCTCTCTCCCATACAGTGAATGCTAGGATCCATTTTATTCAAACAAAACAAAAACAAAAACAAACCGACGCTCCAAGCAAAGTACATAAGATGTGACGGAATAAAAATATAGTTTCGGGGGAGGAACTTGATAATGTTGTCGATGAAGAAGGAGATGCCTTGGGCATCCCCAAGCTTAGACGCTTGAGTCTTCTTAGAATATGCAGGGGTGAACCACCGGGGCATCCCCAAGCTTAGAGCTTTCACTCGCCTTGATCATATTGCATCATACTCCTCTCTTGATCCTTGAAAACTTCCTCCACACCAAACTCGAAACAACTCATTAGAGGGTTAGTGCACAATAAAAATTAACATGTTCAGAGGTGACACAATCATTCTTAACACTTCTGAACATTGCATAAAGCTACTGGACATTAATGGATGAAAGAAATTCATCCAACATAGCAAAAGAGGCAATGCGAAATAAAAGACAGAATCTGTCAAAACAGAATAGTCCGTAAAGATGGATTTAATTGAGGCACCAGACTTGCTCAAATGAAAATGCCCAAATTGAATGAAAGTTGCGTACATATCTGAGGATCACTCACGTAAATTGGCTTAATTTTCTGAGTTACCTACGAGAGAATTAGACACAGATTCGTGACGACAAAGAAATCTGTTTCACGCACGGTAATCCAAATCTAGTATTTACTTTACTATCAAAGACTTTACTTGGCACAACAAAACTCAAAACTAAGATAAGGAGAGGTTGCTACAGTAGTAACCAATTTCCAAGACTCAAATATAAAACAAAAATACTGTAGTAAAAACATGGGTTGTCTCCCATAAGCGCTTTTCTTTAACGCCTTTCAGCTAGGCACAGAAAGTGTATATCAAGTGTTATCGAGAGATGGAGCATCATAAGCTCCCCCATCTGTAGTGGTACTAGGGGCTTTGTCAATTTTAGGCCTATAATAATATTTCTTTGGTTTAGGCACTTTAGAGACATACATAAACTTTTGCTCCTTTCCCACATAAGCTTTCTCTCTAAACTGTAAAGATGAAAAAGTTGAACCCAAGGTTTCCATAGCTTTTTCAAGTTCGCCAATCCTATCAATTTGATTATCATGGTCAACACATGTTCCTAGGACACTAATTCTTTCATCAATTCCTCCTAGGGATTTATCAAGTTCATCAGTTTTATCAAGTAACATTTCCAACTTAGTTTCAATACTCGAAAAAAATTTCTCTATGGTTTCCAATTTTTTCATAACATCCTCAAGGGGGGGTTCAATTTTAGTTTCATTAACAGGTGGTGTTCCAAATAAACTCTCAATAATGCAACTAGCTTCTAAAGCGAGAGCGCCTAGGAAGTTACCTCCCTGCGAGACAAGTCAAGAACATATCTATTCCAGCTAGAGATACCAACATAAAAATTCTGAGTAGGATAGTGGTGGAGTGTTTCTTAGTGCACCTATTATGGGCATCACTAATTCTATACCAAGCATCTTTTAAACATTCTCCCCCTTGTTGCTTAAATGAACGAACTTCAACTTCGGGATTACTCATTTTAGCGGTAGTAAATAAAGCAAACTAGATAAAGTAAATGCAAGTAAACTAATTCTTTTTTTGTGTTTTTGATATAGAGTGCAAGACAGTAAATAAAGTAAAACTAGCAACTAATTTTTTTGTGTTTTGATATAATGCAGCAAACAAAGTAGTAAATAAAATAAAGCAAGACAAAAACAAAGTAAAGAGATTGGATTGTGGAGACTCCCCTTGCAGCGTATCTTGATCTCCCCGGCAACGGCGCCAGAAAAAGAGCTTGATGGCATGTAACTCACACGTTCGTTGGGAACCCCAAGAGGAAGGTATGATGCGCACAGCGAGCAAGTTTTCCCTCGAAAAGAAACCAAGGTTTATCGAACCGAGGAGGAGACAAGAAGCACGTTGAAGGTTGATGGCGGCGGGATGTAGTGCGGCGCAACACCGGAGATTCCGGCGCCAACGTGGAACCTGCACAACACAACCAAAGTACTTTGCCCCAACGAAACGGTGAGGTTGTCAATCTCACCGGCTTGCTGTAACAAAGGATTAACCGTATTGTGTGGAAGATGATTGTTTGCAGAGAAAACGATAAAGAACAAGTATTGCGGCAGATTTGTATTTCGGTATAAAAGAATGGACCGGGGTCCACGGTTCACTAGAGGTGTCTCTCCCATAAGATAAAAGCATGTTGGGTGAACAAATTACGGTCGGGCAATTGACAAATAGAGAGGGCATAACAATGCACATACATGTCATGATAAGTACGAGTGAGATTTAATTGGGCATTACGACAAAGTACATAGACCGCCATCCAACTTGCATCTATGCCTAAAAGTCCACCTACGAGGTTATCATCCGAACCCCTTCCAGTATTAAGTTGCAAAGCAACAGACAATTGCATTAAGTATGGTGCGTAATGTAATCAACAACTACATCCTTAGACATAGCATTAATGTTTTATCCCTAGTGGCAACAGCACAACACAACCTTAGAACTTTACATCATCGTCCCGGTATCAATGGAGGCATGAACCCACTATCGAGGATAAATACTCCCTCTTGGAGTTAAGAGCAAAAACTTGGCCAGAGCCTCTACTAATAACGGAGAGCATGCAAGATCATAAACAACACATAGGTAATAACTTGATAATTAACATAACATGGTATTCTCTATCCATCGGATCCCGACAAACACAACATATAGTATTACGGATAGATGATCTTGATCATGTTAGGCAGCTCACAAGATCCAACAATGAAGCACAATGAGGAGAAGACAACCATCTAGCTACTGCTATGGACCCATAGTCCAGGGGTGAACTACTCACTCATCACTCCGGAGGCGACCATGGCGGTGAAGAGTCCTCCGGGAGATGAATCCCCTCTCCGGCGGGGTGCCGGAGGAGATCTCCGAGAATCCCCGAGATGGGATTGGCGGCGGCGGCGTCTCTGGAAGGTTTTCCGTATCGTGGCTCTCGTACTCGGGGGTTTCGCGACGGAGGCTTTAAGTAGGCGGAAGGGCAACGTGGGGGGCCACACGAGGGCCCCACACCACAGAGTCGGCGCGGCCGGGGCACGGGCCGCGCCGCCCTATGGTGGCGGCGCCTCGTGGCCCCACTTTGACTCCTCTTCGGTCTTCGGAAGCTTCGTGGCAAAATAGGACCCCGGGCGTTGATTTCGTCCAATTCAGAGAATATTTCGTTACTATGATTTCTGAAACCAAAAACAGCGAGAAAACGACAAGCTGGCTCTTCGGCATCTTGTTAATAGGTTAGTTCCAGAAAATGCACGAATATGACATAAAGTGTGCATAAAACATGTAGATATCATCAATAATGTGGCATGGAACATAAGAAATTATCGATACGTCGGAGACGTATCATGGTGGACCTGCTGAATCCGATCCTGAAATTGCGCGACAGCCGAAGCCTTCGAGTGCTCCCGCCAGAAAATCTCTTCGGCTGAGGACAATTGAGTTAATGCATTCACACGCTCGTGAATCCGTTTGTTCTCTTCTGCGCGGTTCAAAGCTATGACTGCCACGGAAATAAACAAAGGATCAGAAAAGACATTATCGACAAAAGGCGCGGAGATCAAGGAACTCACAGTTCAAGCCCTCGGTAGCTTTAT
This sequence comes from Lolium rigidum, assembly GCF_022539505.1. Taxonomy (NCBI): domain Eukaryota; kingdom Viridiplantae; phylum Streptophyta; class Magnoliopsida; order Poales; family Poaceae; genus Lolium; species Lolium rigidum. Next base: position 140,610,272 of record NC_061514.1, read on the forward strand.
GTAGCTCAGTAAGAGCGTACCGCTCCACGTCGGCTGCAATCTCGCTTTTTTGTTGACAATCGCAGCCAAGGCATAAGTGCTGCGCAGGTCCTTTTCCATCTGAGCGATCCGATCCTTCATCCGTTGGATTCGATCACCTTCAGGAAGAACGCCCGAAGAGTCATCAACAAACGAGGGCACCGGGAAAACCTGCAAGCAACAGCGGTAAAAGGATGATGGATATGGACGAATTTATCATCCAACGTAACTCCCATCGGGAGAAGTACAAGAAATTCCTATCAGGAGAAGTACAAATGAAGATATTATGGCAAAAGCATGCCGACAACATTGCCAGCACAGTGTTCATTACAAAACTTAAGTTCTCGCAACAGAATAATGTTTTGTACTAGCCCAAGGATAAAATCGTTACAACGAGTCAAGGAGCTCGAGTTTGAGTTGACGAGTCGGGCCGGCCGATGTTTTTCCGACGAAACTAGTTCAAGGAGGTCGGCGAGCACAAGTACGGGCGGTACATCGTAAAGGCGCTCAAATCAACGAATCACCCATCCTTTTCTTTCGGCAGCTCCTTAGTCATTTCTTCGATGTCAGCCTTAAAGCCGTAACCCATCATAAGTTGGAAGCCAAGGAGGGCACCATAGGTACGCGAGGTACGCTTGAATACCTCAATAATTTCCTTGGTGTCGACGGCAAAGGCATCAATCAGCTGCCCCAGAGTTTTCTCCTGCTTGATCTTGGGGAATATCATCGAATGCATCCGCGCCAGAGCACCCTTTCCTTTGTCAAGAAGCTCCCGGGTAAGTTGGTGGGTGGCAAGCACCATCGACACACCATTTGCCGGGGAATTGCTCGGAACTTTGTCCAAAGCAGTAGCAGGGATGCTGGCGGCTTCTGCAAGAAATACAATTGGAGGAAATCATTGATGAAGAAACGGATCCATAAAAAGTAATAATCTACAAGAGATGTATGAAAAAGCTTACCAAGTAGTGCCAAGGCAGATTGACGAAGAAGTTCATCCTTCTCTGCTGCTCGAGCTTCCTCCTCCTTCAACCTCTCTTTCAGCTTGCTCAGCTCATCTTTTAGGGAGTCGACCTCCTGGCGAGCTATGGCAGCCTTTTTGATGGCACCATCTAACTTTGAAGAGGAAGACTTAGCTTCCTCCTGCAGCCGAACTTTGTCCGCCTCCAGGGAGGTAAATTGAGAAGCGAAGGCTTCTAAAGAGGATATCACATCCCGTAGATCCTTGAAGAAAGGGAATGTTTTGCAAAGATCATTAGGCAAGACACATTCCAAAAGATTCTTGTTAGACTCAAGAAAGACTTACAGAAGGAGGAGCTGTGGAAGCAGCAGGAGCATCTTTCCCTTTGGAAAGGGAGGAGGCAGTCGATGCTTGCGCCACGGGAGCCGCTTTAGGAGCCGAAGCTTCGGAAGCAGCGGCGGCTGGCGAAACAGCATCAGATCTGACCCTCTTAGGTGGAGGTTCAGTGAAAGCATCGTCACTACAAGAAGGATTTGATCGACCAAGTTATGAGAGAAATGTGAGAAGAACAAGAAGCTGAAAGTAGTAAAGAAGGAAAAACACTTACATATCAAGAAGATCATCTTCATTGGCAAAGCCGCCGATTGATCTCTTCGTAGGTGGAGCCCTGGTCTCCTCCGCAGCTGCATTAACAAAGGCATCGTGATCAGCGTCATCATCGCGCACTGATCCCTCTGTGTTGCAAGTGTCGTCGGCTGATGGAAGGAGATTGGTATGAGCGGTTTCAGAATCTATCGGGTCATCGTGATCGCTTGTTGGGTATGTATGCTCGACAGTATGAAAGTCAACAGGTTCTGAAGAGCCTCTTCCTTCAGAAATATCATTTGGCAAGTTATGTAAGTCCCCGGAGGCTACGAGGGTCTGCCGAAGAAAAGACAGATGAGAACAACAGTAACTATGTCGATTAAGTAAATAGCATCATAACAAGAATTTGAGGAGGGAAGTTACCTCTGGAGGTGGATGATTGGCGTCAAAAGGAGTATACGGAGAAATCAATGGGATCGAGTCTTCTTGGCTGAAGAAAGTGAGACGACGGACTTCATCGAGCAGTTCTTTTTCCGACAGTTCGGTAGCGTTAATTCTGGTTTCATCCTTCGGACCCGAATACAACCACATTGGGCGAATTCTAGCCATAACTGGCTGGACTCGACGTTTCAGAAATACTGCCGCTACCTCAGTACCAACCATGGTTTGGCCATCAGCTTCTTTAATCCGAAGAAATCTGGCAAATAATTCGTCGGCTGCTACTTTCTCGTCGGGAGAGAGAATATTTTTCCAGGAATTCTTAGGCTTGGCTTCAAGGACATCGACAAAGCGAGGAAGTTGAGATTCGGGTGACAAGGAATCCTTGGCGTAAAACCACTTCAATCTCCACCCTTGCACAGACTCTCTCATTGGGAAATTGAAGTAGTTGACATCCGAACGAGCTACAAATCCCACTCCTCCGGTGACAAAAGACCCGTTACTACTGCTGTATCTCTTCACATAGAAAATCTTTTTCCACAACCCAAAATGAGGTTCAACGCCCAAGTATGCTTCGCGAGGGTGATAAACACGGCAACGTGAAGGATTGAGTTGGGAGTGAGTTGCCATAGTTGGATTTCGTAAGTTCGCAAGAGATGAAGGAGGAATTCGTGAACGGGAAGCGAAAGACCTCGATATAAGAACGACAAGAACATCACGGTAAAACCAGCAGGGGGATTAGGTCGGGAAATCGCACCTAGAGAGATCACATTCCCCTCATCGGAGGAGATCAATCCCAGGCTTCGGGATCTCTTCTCGTCACGCCTGGTGACGGTCGAAGCTATCCAATATCCGGGCCTGGCTACTGAGCCAGGCGGCACCGGCGGCGCCGGAGTTGGGGGAGGAGCGCTTGGGGCGCCTTCCTTCGAAGGAATCAAGGAGGATTTGGCGGCGGTGCCCCCGCTCGTAGAGCTGGCGGCGGCGCTGGGGTTCTTCTTTTTCACCATCGCAAGATCCGGGAAAAGCTAGGAAGCGGTGGTGGCGGCGCGAGCAGTTATGAACGGGAGAAGAGGAAGAACAGCGAAGGGATGAATGAAGGAAACGATTAGGGATTTCTATCTCTTGGGAAACTTAAGGAAGGCCTCGTATTGTCAGTGGGCCTTTTCTCCGGTTAATGGTTGCGGAAATCGAGGAGGTGCCTCGCTAACCGTGTAAGAAGAGCAAGGAATTGCTCGAAAACAAGGCTGGCAGGTCACGCCTTATCAGTCAAAATCAAGGGGACAGAAAAACTTCATCAATGACGTCATGATTGCATACGAGGAGATAAGAAAGTATCGGGTGATCAACTTGAGCCTACGCGCGGGTTGCGAGCATCCGCACCTAGGCTCGGGGGCTACTCCCATCGGGAGCGCTGACGCGCACCCGATAGAATAAAGACTCGAAGGAAAAACGTGACTCGAGTCTGCACCTGGACGTAAGCGCCCGTGCTCAGACTCGGGGGCTACTCCCATCGGGAGCGCTGAACGCGCACCCGATAAAACTTTTGCACTCCGGGATCATTCCCGGGACTTGATTCCGTGTAGGGTAACGTTGTTTTGCCATCGGCAGTTAACCAACAAAAGTTGGGCACGTTATTCGTTATCCCTTGCATAAAGAAAATGTATCGGATGGTCTACAAAGACTTGCAGGAAAAACTTTGGCAGAAGAGGATGTTCGAGTAGTACAACTTGAGTCTACGCACGGATTGCAAGCATCCGTACCTAGACTCGGGGGCTACTCCCATCGGGAGCACTGACGCGCACCCGATAGAAGATAGAAGGTAGAAGAAAGGCAAGAATGATCAAGGAGAAGAACTTCCGAAGAAGACATGCTTTAGTCTCTACCCGAACTATGTTCGGCTAGACACTCGGGGGCTACTGACGTGGGCATTACCCTTAGGGTAACCAATGTTGCTCTACCCTACACGGTCCAACTGGAGGCCCATGAAGGTACCCGGTGGCAAGATGGGCCACTAGGGCGGTGCGGCGGAAGATTACTTGGAGAACAAGGCACGGAAGAAGCCGAACAAGGAAAGATTGGAGATAGATCTACTGTAAACCTACTCGTACTCGATTAGACCTCTCGGGACCTGGCCACCTATATAAAGGTCAGGAGATGGGCTATCGAGGGACACAATCAACCTTAGCAATATTAGCCAGCAGAAGCTTAGAACTAGGTTACCCTAGCAACTAGCATCTCGACGAGATTACAGCCGAACTATTCGGCACCCCATTGTAACCTGTTTTCATCATAATCAAGAACAGACAAGCAGAACGTAAGGGTTTTACCTCATCGAGGGCCCCGAACCTGGGTAAATCGCTCTCCCCGCTTGTTTGTGTACCGATGTCTCGTATCAACTTGCAGGATTCCATCAACCCTAAGCCCCTATCGGAGGGCATTGCCGAGGAGCACCCTCGACACGAGCCTACATACTTCCTCCTCAACAAGTTTTGCCATACTCCGTCCTCGGTTAAGAACCTAGCCAGCCAGTTGCCTAGTAGGGCCTGGTTCTTAAGCTCTAGATCGTGGACGCCAAGTCCACCTTGATCTTTGGGATGGCATACAACACTCCACTTTGTCAACCGATTTTTTTTTCTTCTCACTACCTCCTTGCCATAAAAATCTTGATCGGAGGTAATCCAATCTATGAAGAATTCCTTTTGGCAACTGGAACAATGATATCATATATAGTACCATATTTGTTAGTACCGAATTTATGAGTACCAATCTTCCAGCAAGAGATAGTAATTTTCCTTTCCAACTACTCAGTTTTTTCTGCAACTTTTCCTCGACCATTTTCCATTCGGCTAGAGTAAGTCTCCTATGATGAATCGGAATACCTAGGTAGCTAATTGGAAAAGAGCCTAAACCGCAACCGAATAATTCGGCATATTGGGCGTCCTCGTCTTGGGCATCACCGAAACAAAACAATTCTACCAGAAGTAAACTTCTAACGGATCTAATCTACCATACGTCGGGTTCGGTTAGAACGTATTGTTGGGTTTTCGGATCATGCTCCCATCTTATTATCCACTGCTATACCTAAACCCGTGTCAAACCACCGTTTTAAGTTTGAACTCGGTTGGTTGAATCGAGAAGGTTTCAAGACCATGGTTAAAAAGGTATGGGAAATACCGATTGTGGGTATGTCTCCGATACAGAGGTGGAATAACAAAATGTGTGTTGTATGCAAATACCTCCGTGGTTGGGCACGACATACAACTGGAATTCTTAAAAAAGAAAAACAGCGGCTTTCATCTATTATAGATGACTTCGAAGCTAAAGCAGAAGTTAGACCGCTTTCCGCACAAGAGATTGAGCAAAAAATCCAATCAAATGCGGAAATCGCAAAACTGTTGCGTGAGGAGGAGCTGAAATCGTACCAAAGATCGAAGGCCCAATTTATTCTGGAAGGAGATTCGAATACAAGGTACTTCCATTGTGTTGCCAATGGTAGACATAGGAAGAAGCTTATTTGTACTCTGGTTCAGGAGGAGGGTACGATTGAGGGTCATGAACAACTAAAGTCGTATATTACGAGTTATTATAAGGGGCTTTTTGGTGCTCCAGAGGATAGTAATTTCTCGCTTGATGAGACAAGAATGGAGGATATCCCACAAGTCTCTCAAGCGGAGAATAATTTTCTCACTTCACCTTACTCTAAGGAGGAAGTAAGAAAAGTTGTTTTCCAAATGGAGCACAATAAAGCCCCTGGCCCTGATGGCTTCCCAGCTGAATTTTATCAGTCTTTCTGGGATGTCATCAAGTGTGACCTACTGGCTCTTTTCGTGGATCTACATGTTGGACAGTTGGAGCTTTTTAGGCTCAACTTTGGTGAAATTATCTTATTGCCCAAGGTTAATGAAGCAGAAAGGATTCAACAATTCCGTCCTATTTGTCTTCTAAACGTGAGCTTTAAAATATTCACTAAGGTTGCCACGATCCGACTCAATACGGTGGCAGATCATGTGATTAGGCCTTCACAAACTGCTTTTATGCAAGGACGTAATATCCTGGATGGGGTTGTAGTCCTCCATGAAACTGTTCATGAATTGCATAGAAAGAAGTTGAATGGCGCGATTTTAAATATTGACTTTAAAAAAGCCTATGATAAGGTTAAGTGGTCTTTCTTGCAACAAACTCTCAGAATGAAATGTTTCTCTGATGAGTGGCGTGCGTTGATCAACAGTTTTGTCTCGGGTGGGAGTGTTGCCATCAAAGTAAATGATGACGTGGGCAAATACTTCCAGACCAAGAAGGGACTAAGGCAGGGTGACCCATTATCGCTAGTGCTATTTAATATAGTGGCTGATATGCTTGCTTTCTTGATTGAACGTACAAAGTCTGAGGGCCAGATTGAAGGGGTCATTCCTCATCTTGTTGATGGAGGTTTATCCATTCTTCAATATGCCAATGATACAATATTTTTTATGGACATGACATCGACAAGGCTCATAATCTAAAGTTAATTCTTTCAGCATTCGAGCATTTGTCGGGTCTAAAAATTAATTTCCATAAAAGTGAATTGTTTTGTTTTCGTGAGGCCCAATATCATGTTGCAGATTATGCCGAGCTTTTCGGGTGCGGCCTAGGCCAATTTCTAATTAGGTATTTGGGAATTTCAATTCATTATCGGAGACTTACCAATGCCGAATGGAAAGTGGTTGAGGAAAGACTACAGATTAGATTAAGCAGTTGGAAAGGTAAATTACTGTCCTTGGGAGGAAGATTAGTTCTCATAAATGCGGTACTAAGTAACATGGTACTATATATGATATCTTTCTTCCAACTTTCTAGAGGAGTCTTAAAAAGATTGGATTATTTTCGATCAAGATTCTTTTGGCAAGGGGATAGTGAGAAGCGTAAGTATCGACTAGCTAAATGGAGTGTGTTGTGTCAACCCAAAGATCATGGAGGACTTGGTATCCAATACCTCCAGGTCAAGAATAGGGCACTTCTCGGTAAATGGCTATCCAAGTTACTTACCGAAGAGGGTATATGGCAAACACTCCTCAAGAGGAAGTATATTGGCTCAAAGGCTATATCTCAGGTTCTTTGTAAGCCAAGAGATTCACATTTTTGGGCTGGTCTTATGGAAACAAAGAAGTATTTCTTTTCATATGGATCTTTCTCTATCAAGGATGGCTCAAAAATTCGTTTCTGGGAGGATAAATGGTTAGGTAATACCACACTCCGGGAACAATATCCGGCATGGTACAATATAGTACGCCACAAAAGTGATACTATCGCTAAGGTGTTGGAGTCAATTAACCGATTTTTTTGACCTTATTAACCGGTATTTCATAGTTAGGGGTTATGTGGCCAAGTTAATAGTTAGCTCTCCTTTCATTTCTCCTTTCATTTATAGGATAGGAAAAGCGAAGAATTGAAATATCATGCCTACTTGAATCCTAAATGAATATGAAGTGTATTTAATTGTACCGTATTAAAGGAATTTTTATAAGGTGTGACTTAACTTTTTTTCCTATAGAATATATACTACTCCCTCCGTGTCAAAATTTGCATATATCTAGACACTAAAAGATACATGTAATTTTGACAAAGTTGAGACATTTTTGGTAGGACAGATGAAGTATAAATTTCTATAGGATTACTTCCTATAAGATATGTTTGTATGAATCAAACAACCTATGTACTCCCTCCGTCTATAAAATGATGCCGAAGATTTCAGATGTATCTATGCACTAAAAAGTGTCGAGATGTATTTAAATTTAGATAAACTTGTGATATTTGATATTCTTCTATGGATAGAAAAAACTGATTGGCCGTACTAGGGAAGAAACCCAGCAGCGCTGTGTTGCGTTGTGTTATTGATAGCGGTAATTGTGTGCATAACACCGAGAATGCAAGTACAGAGATTCGAACTCGAGCGGGCTGTCAGAAGCTCACTGCCATCAGGCTATGCCTTGGTTAACATTCTTCTATGGACAGATGTAGTAGGAATTTTACCATAGGCAATAGTTAAGGTTATGTGGACTTCTTGGTAACTTCTACTGTCTTCTCCGGTACGGTACGTCTCCCGTTTTAACCAGACTACTAGGAAAAATTCCAAGAACGCGGATCCAGGGACCGAGCTAGAGACACATGCCGGGATTGACGATGGAAGGAGACGGAAGGAGGCTGGCGGCCGCGCTGTGTCTTGTTATCGTGGCGACGGCGAGCGTGGCGCCTGCCCAGTTGGTCGTTGTGAAGAACAGCATCTGGGTGATGTCGCCACGGTCCATGAGGGCCCACCACGAGGCGGCGATGGCCAACTACGGCGTCCCGAATTACGGTGGCACGCTGACCGGCGTGGTGCTGTACCCGGCCGACGCGAAGCTGGCGAAGGGGTGCAGGCCGTTCGACGCGACGGCGCCGTTCAAGTCCCGGTCCGGCCGCCCCGTGGTCCTCCTCGTTGACCGCGGGGAGTGCTACTTCGCGGTCAAGACATGGAACGCGCAGCAGGCCGGCGCGGCGGCGGTGCTGGTGGCCGACAACTTTGAGGAGCCGCTGCTGACGATGGACAACACCGGGGAGGAGACGCTGGCCTTCCTGGCCAACATCACCGCCCCCTCGGCGCTTGTCACCAAGTCCTTCGGCGACGCCCTCCGCATCGCGGCCTCCGGGTCCGGCGAAGAGGAGGTGCTGGTCCAGCTGGATTGGCGCGAGTCGATGCCGCACCCGGACGCCCGGGTGGAGTACGAGTTCTGGACCAAGGTCAACGACGAGTGCGGCCCGCGGTGCGATGAGCAGGCGGCGTTCGTGTCGGCGTTCCGTGGCCATGCGCAGCTGCTGGAGAAGGCCGGCGACGCGCTCTTCACCCCGCACTACATCATCCGGTTCTGCCCGGCCCAGTTCGCCGGCACGCGGCAGTGCGCGTCGCAGTGCATCAACCATGGCCGGTACTGCGCGGCGGACCCGGAGGGTGACCTGGGCGCCGGGTACGAGGGGCGAGACGTGGTGGTGGAGAACCTCCGGCAGCTGTGCGTGCACCGCGTGGCCAACGCCCGGAACGCGTCGTGGGTGTGGTGGGACTTCGTCACCGACTACCGCGTCCGGTGCTCCATGCGGGAGAAGAAGTATTCGCGGGGATGCGCGGAGGAGGTGGTGGCGTCGCTGGGCCTGCCGGCGGAGATGATGGCGGAGTGCATGGGGGACCCCGAGGCCGACGCCGACAACGAGGTGCTCAAGACGGAGCAGATGGTGCAGGTTGGGCAGGGGAATCGAGGGAACGTCACCGTCTCGCCGACGCTCGTGATCAACAACGTGCAGTATCGCGGTAGGTTGGATACGGGTTTCATCACGAGATATATGGCACTGAACCTCTCGATCAAACACTTGATTTCAGAAATCAAGCGGATGTTGCTGATCATTGCTTCCTCGTAACCATCCCTACTTTTGTCTGAAACAAATCGCACTTTTGTGCAGGGAAACTGGAGAGCACCGCCGTCCTGAAGGCGATTTGCGCTGGCTTCAAGGAGACCACCGAGCCCCGTGTCTGCTTGACACAAGGTTCATACCCTCACTTTTGTGTTTGGCCAAATCACATCTGACTTATGGCCGGTGCTAGATCTTAAGTTCACAATCTCTATGGTTACTTGCAGACATGGAAACGGACGAGTGCCTGGACAACAACGGCGGCTGCTGGCGCGACGACAAGACCAACATCACCGCCTGAAAGGTATCCATACATTTCCTCTCTTTTTTCTGAATAACATTCAGACAAACCATGACACATTGACACCGACTGTCTCGATACAATATTGTCGCAAGCATTGGTGGGATCTGAGTCTAGGGTCCACACGCCAGTTTCGCTAATGTTGAGAGAAATACTTTTGTAGTACTTACACGTTACATGCGTAGGTGTGAGTGTTTTCATCACCGGATAATGTTAACCCACTTACATCTCTAATACATCGCCATTATGTCAGGACACGTACAGGGGCAGGGTTTGCGAGTGCCCCGTGGTGGACGGCGTGCAGTACGAGGGGTGCAAGGATTGCAAAGCCGGTGCAAGGTGAACAACCGACGGGTGCTAGAAGGGTGAGAGAAAAGCTAGAAAGAAGGAAGGGTTTGGGATTAGGGAAAATGAAGTTTTAGATGTGTGCGCAGTGCGCTGCTATGTTATCGATCACGCAAATTTTCGTTGGGTGGTCAACATCGTACTGGAATATACCATTGATCACTCGATGAAGATATTCTCGTCCAGTTAACCTTTGTGTAAGCACTTTCGTGCGAAACTTGAGCTCAACAAATTAGGAGATTGCCACTTGTATATTTTGTGTTTGGTGAGACATTTCGGTATGTGCTATGTTCTATATTATAAAACGTTTTGGATAGGCTAACAAGCCTCCTAAAGGGTTTGGGTATGGGATCCAGAACCTATACCTGTACTCATTCACCCTTCCAACATTTGATAAGTTGGCCACTGTAATATTCTAACTCACTTATTTTTTTCTAATCACACATTCACGTAACTAGTCTGAACCTCATGCTTTCCGGTCCTATAATTGTTGGTTGGTTAGTGAGGATTATACCCCTATTTAGGATCGCTTCACCTCGCATTATTTGACTTTCGCGGTATCTTTACGTGATCACATCCCGGTGTTTTGCTATTTATGAGCAAGTGCTGATGTTTATAATATGCACTTGTTCGTAATTACGTGATTTTGTGATGTGTTGTTTTTATGAATTTTGGTAACATGTTTTTATTTGGACTATTTTTATCAATTTGATGTGTTGTAAGCAGGTATTTCACCCACGGGTACTCATTTACCCTGTCGGGTGATGTATATGGGAAAAAGTTGTACCCGTTGAACAAGTATGGGTAAGGGTGACAGGTAAGGTCGAGGTCGACGGGTACAGGTATGGGGCGGATGCACCCATACACTGCGGGTGCCATTCCTACTTATAATCAAGTGATATTTCATAGGAAAAACTTGAGGATCACCCGGGGGATGAGGCGCCTCTCATCGTCATGTTGTGTGGCCGTCCGATGGCATCACGTCCACCTTCACCACCTGCATCTACATGTCGAGCCAAAAAAGGTGGGATCCCGCTGCTACATACGTCAGCGGCAATCGCACAGACGAACATATATGTTGCAAGCCATTCGCCTGTGATTCTCAAGCCTCCACCGCCGATGTTGCATATGAAGAGTGGTGGCGCTACTCTAGGTCCACGACGGCACGACCGTAGGTCGATGACGATGGTACTATTGGTCTGGTGCTACCTTGTTTGGGATTTTTGTAGCAGTAGTGGAGATTTGTTACATAGTTGTTTGCTACATTTGTTTTGAGGTTTTGCTACAATGGTATAATATTATTGCTACGACAAGTCTCCGACAAGCATCTCCGGTGAAGTCAGTTTTGCTAGATTAGCAAAAAAAAAATCTCCGACGATGTTCTTGATGAGGTCATTTTTTTGCTACAGCTAGATATGCGTCGGTCTCAGGTGAAGTATGTGTGTTTTGTGGGTGAAACCTTTTTTGCTAAAATCGGGTTGGTTTTGCTACACTAGTGCTTTTATGCAAGCAAAAGTGAGATTTTCTATGGAAACAAATTTTGGTGCAAAAGAAGTATTATTTTCTTCTTCGATATATATTACGGAAGCAAAAGCGGGATTGATGGCTCCAAACCAGGCTTCATGGGGGTTGTCCGAGTTCCGCCATCTATCTTCTTTAATTGGTGCGTCGACAAGGAGAGCCCTTCCTTGGAGGGTTTGTTCTTCGGAGGCGTCTGACGTTGGTCTGAGACACGGCTCTGTAGTCTAGCTTAGGTCGGGCTCTTTTAGGTTGTGTCGTTGTCGTGTCGGTGGTGGTTATCTTCGAACTAGCCGGTGTGGAGTGGTACTACGCTCGTTGCTTGCAGTGAGTGGTAGCTTTCTTGTACTCACACCTCTGCCTTCTATAAAAATATGGTAGGCCTTTGGACGTATTCTCACAAAAACGATCTAGACGGTCGAATCTCGCTAATCCAATGGCTGTCCACCCGGGGATGGGATGCCCGGGGGACGCTCAGGCGCCCAGCACTCCCCTATTTAATAGGCCGTAAAATTGTTGTCCCTGCCAGTGTGGATAATATTCCTCCAGTCTGGAACCGTGGACGATGTTCATGAACAAGTCAAGTACAGTAATTTTGCTTCTACCAGAATCTGATGAGCATACGTGCGTGACTACATTTATATTTTGTTCTGCAACAGACTGTTTATGTATGTATCACCTAACTGAACATGGGCACGAGAGAATCTGATAGTTCTCTTTTTATGTTCTAGGCATGTGTCAAGGCTGGAAGTGAAGCACTGGCTAACGAAATTGCATACACATGAGACGAATTTTAAAAACATTTCAAAGAGATTTGCCATGTTACCATTGCAACTATTTAGAGATATGACAGCAATCTCAGCACCACTGCAATGTATTACCTCCATTCCAACATATAGTAGTACATATCAAAATGTCGCCAAAAACTAAATATATTCCACAAGGGAGTATGGCCAAATCTATTGGTCTGGTGAGGAAGTTCAAACTAGTTGGTTGGCTGCAAACAGATGAACAGGGCAACACTGCTTTCGTTCAGAGCTCATTGACAAATTTTAGTACCCTCCGATTCATATTAATTGACTTCAATATGGATGTATCTAGAACTAAAATGTGTCTAGATACATCCACATTAGAGTCAATTAATATGGACCGGAGGGAGTACATTGTTTGCCACCCAAGAATGGATGGTTAACACTTAGGTTGCACAAGTAGGACTACGGTTATATGCGTTGTTCAAACAAAACAAAACTGCATGATCCATAACAGAGCAACACACACATCTAGAACTTCTTTCTCCCAAACCCTCCCTTCTTTCTAGCTTTTCTCTTGTCTTTCTTGATCTTCAAGTGAAGCTGAACCTTCTTCTTGCTGATGGTGCCCATCGGTTTCAGAAAGGATGATCGCTTCTTGTTTCCTCCATCAGCTGTCTCCACTTCTGCATTGTTCATGTTGTGAACATGTCAGTCAAGAAATATGAAGAATGGTGAAGACTTGAATTTTCACAACAAACAGGCAACCATCTGTTTATTCCAATGCCACAAAACACGCACTTTAGAAGGAAAAAGGTTATACACAAATAAATAGCCGTAAATATTGGCATGTGACCACAAAGGTTGAACAAAAGCATCAAACGCAAGCTATGTGATGCACTATGCGACACAAACTGTCACCATACTTACCAGATAGAACAATCCCACTAACCCAATTAAGACATGAAAAGCAATTCAAGTAGATTATCAATAAGAAGCCAAGGTTAACACAATTTGGAGGTGCTCCCTTCAGTTAAAAGGGAGACTAGTCAAGAAGACACTGTCCAGTAACAAACCACTAAATCCTAAACCATTTTGAACTCATCAACTCATGCCTGGGCAGATATATATGTCTACTGTTGTTGCTACTTGCTGCCACTCCAAAGGCAGTTTGCCGATTCTAACTTGTCACTTGTCGCCGGGACAAAATAATACAGATTTTCCATCTACATCAAACCTTTCTGCTCATCGCTGCTAATATACAGGTGAAAGGTCACTTCGAGTTTTCCAAATTAATTATTGCTAACAGACGAATTGAGGTTAATACGTACTGTTAATAAACAGCTAGCATACGGATTCAAGAACACACACAGAGGCACTAACGAGTAACCATCCCGCCTCCCCAACGAAACAACACAGAGCACACCGCGGTAAACTAGCAAGGCAAGAAAAGGGGCTCACCCATGGCCGAGGCCCGGCTGGCGGCGGCTTCAGCAGCGGCGGCGGCAGCTGCGTCGAGGGTTTCCTGGTACGCCGGGTGCACGCGGACGGGGAGCTTGGGAGCCTCGAGGGCGGCGGTCTGCGCGGCCAGCTTGGCGGCCTCCTTCTTGTCGTAGAAGGGCTCGGCGATCTCCCGCCGGAGCGTCCGCAGCCGCTTCTCCCGCTTCGAACGCAGAGACTTGGCCATCTCTCTGCCGCCGCCGCAACGAGGAGACAGGGGAGAGGAGCTAGGGTTTTGGAGCCGGCGAAGCAAAGGGACGAGGCCAAAGCGGCTTGTTTTGGTTCTTGTAGGGACGAGTTGCCGTATTACCTTGGGCCGAGCCTTTTTAGTTTTTGACCTTGGGCCGGGCTTTGCTTGTTCGAACCTTGGGCTAGCCCATAAGTAAGTAATGATAGGCTCTAAGGCTCGGTAAATGTTAGGAAAAGGGCTGCAGTGGTTTCTCAAAAGGAAAAGGGCTGCAGTTTTTGGTTATTTTTTTAGAAAAAATGAAAATTCAAAAACAAAGGTTCGTCCGAATTACGACTCCTTTTGATCATTAAGTTTATCACGTCGAAGTTTTTAAAAGTAGATCTCATATCGATATGAAGAACACTTTTTTTGATGACTTCAGTTTATTTTTATGTGTACTTCTCACTAAATTATGCTTGTACTTCCAAATAAAGGGGGTCATGGGCGGAGACACAAGGAAAGCAGGGGATAGAACATCCCCCCCCCCCCTCCAATGCATCGACCCTCATGAAAATACAACGAGGTCCATTCCTACTCTATACCAATAAAAAAAGATCCAGAGGAGGCAAAGCCAGTACATCCGGACCATCAAGATGTAACCTAAAGGTGTATGTCTCTCCCTCTTTTTACGGTAAAACACTGTCATACGCCGCTGATCACTGTCACAAAGAATTCATTCTGAGATGCCCGAATCACAAAAGCACAAAAAAATTGCCAGCAAGAATCTAATCTCACTTCCCACCAAAAAGAAGTACCCTACCCTACCCATGCACGATGCTGACGTCGTCCTCTTCCCATGGGACGCAACATGCCCTCCGCCTCCTCTCCATGCGGTCTCTGTTTGACCGGTGACTTTGCCTCCCCCAAGCGACGTTGTCGTTCCATGCGACGGTGCCCGATCCGCGTTGTTGCTGTCCTACTACCTCAAGCACCTCCTCGACAAACGACACGGTGTCAACCAGATCACGATGAGATAGATAGTTAAACTCCATCGTCTCCATGGCTTCCATTGCCGTGTCTCAAAATCCTAGTTCACAGTCATCGCGCCGCTGCTGTAACATCCATGTATGACTCGAGTTAGCCTCCCTATGCTCTTTATGGCTACCACTATTGTCAAGGGAGGATGTCAATGTATTCAAGGTGAATGACACCAAATGCACCATAAGATGATCATCAAAATATATTTTGTAGTGCTGGAGGAGATCGTCCCAATCATCATATATCAGTTTTTTGCTCTGTTTTAAATAGCCGGCTCTAGACAGGCTATAGCCATTCCCGCATGATGTGGCTAACTGCTATAACCCGGCTAAAGGTGCTAAAATCCTTAAATAGCCGGCTATAGCTCGGCTATAGCTGTTTTGGGAGGTCACGGCTATAGCCTGTAGCCGGCTATAGCCAGGCTATAGCTCGGCTATAGCTGTTTTGGGAGGCCGCGGCTATAGCCTGTAGCCGGCTATAGCCAGGCTATAGCTCGGCTATAGCTGTTTTTGCCGAGGTCAAATTGATACACATAGCCATATGGTTTCAGGATTTTCATTTTTTTTCATCACCAATCATTTCATGTAATTGTTCCGTGACATAGCAAGGAACATGCTACGAAGAAAAAAACCAGCAGTCATTTTTCTTACAAAAATATGCAACAATTCTTTGTTACACCACATCACTAATATAGAGGGTTGTTGACACAATAAACCACAACCAACATTTGAAAATCCCTTCTTATGCTATCAATAACATTTATGCTTTAGATACTAGTAATGCATTTAGAGTTAGGACATTTGAATTTGAATTTATTTGTAAATCCTTTTAGACAAAAAAAAGGATCTTGGATCTTTTGTACTCTTTTGTAATGTAACTACCAAGGATAGGTGCGGCGGCACGCCGCGCTGGCCTAGAGTTAAAGAATAAAGGATGCTTTAAATCATGTTAAATTAAGGATGTGATGTGGAGGTCTGATAGTAAATGGATGATAAGCAATGTGTTAAAACAGAAGATCTAAGGCATGAAATTGATCATCTTATTTCCACAAACACACGTCACGCCCTTTAGTTGATTTCGATGTCTACAGAAGATGTGTATCTTTTTTTTTTGAACACAAGAGGGGTCAAAAAGACCCCAGTGGAGCATTTATATAATACCAAGTGGCAGGTACAAATTGCAGGAAAGCCCCTTAACATCTACTGCCCTGAGCAACCTAACATTTGAAGAAGGGACCCTCCACTTTACACAAAACACCCTGGAAGAGAAAAAGAAAAAGCAATTGAGGACACTAGTGTCTCTGCCACAGAACGCCAGCGAACTCAAGGCGTTGCCGCCGAGTTTCAAGCGCAAGGAGCTCGAACGCTCATCTCCGGCGAGATCCAACCCCTGGCTACCGTTGGAAGGACGGGGACGAACCACTTGTCCTGACTTCTTGGCATGTCGATAATAGTAAACCAGTATGTATCTTGGAGCATACATCACATTGCTAATTGTAAGCATTATAAAAGCAATGCTAATTTGGTCTACAAATATTTCTCCTATTTGATTGAAATATATCTTGAGTCCGAAATATATCTTGAGTTTGACCTGGCTATTGCCGTTTTCTTCTTATGTGTTCCGCTACAGGCAGTGAATGGATAATAAGCTGCAACTTAAACTATAATTATATTAATAAATATTGCAAAAATTAAAATAAGTACAACTTCTATACAAAATTATCCTGCGAAATAGCTGAATGTTAAATGCATATGAAGCGGATGCCATGACCAAGGGATTGATTATATATAATAGTGTTGTCTGAATAGTAATAGCTAGGTATTGTCGACACTTGCTTTGTTCGATGCAGAGAAAGTAATGGAAAAAGAGGGATTAAGTGTCACAATTTGTTGTCAAGCAGTTCATTCTAAAATGCATGTATAACTGATAGAAGAATGCTTGCTTAGTAGATTTAGAGTAAGCAGCATAAAACAAAGATTATTTCAAAATTCTTGTAGACTTATTGAGAAATTCATACCATGCACAACACAAAATTGTGAGAGATTTTAGCAACCCGTACCACATTCCCAATGTTGCCATGCTAAATAGCCATAAAAGAATTTCGAACACAAGCAATTCAGGTTTGAACACTTAAAAAAGTACAGATGGTTTTAGCCTAAAGCTCCGATAATAATCAAGTCCATAAATTTTCGTAGGTTCCTAGGTACCTCCCAAATAAGAACTGGCCATGGTAAGCTAAGTTTTCTCCTTCTAAGTGGCCTCTACTTGAAGAACATGATCAGTACATCGCCAAAGTTGTCACCGGTATATGAAAATTTCCACTAAAACTATACCATAATCTGAAATATTATCAAGTTTGAAAGGTAGTTAATACAAAGTTGGATGTAAGTGTATGAGGCAAATAGCCATATCTAGGCACATCCTTAGCCATGCAATACAATATAATAGAACACGTTTGCATGAGCTTCATGAGTGTAAGTCGTTGTTTTAAAATCCAGAATATTTGCAAGCAGCAAACATGTGATCTCTAACACACTGGGGGTATCAATGGAGCAAGAAGACGACATGATTTGAAATTCGCAAGAGCAGGGAAAAGGTAGCGAAGCTGTTTCTGTGCAAGATTATTACAGTCTAGGAGAGAAATATAGCAGCCAATGAATCGAAGGCCATTTCCATCAATACATATCTGAAATTTCCGTATAGTGTGTGTATGTTAAATAGGTAGCCCACATAAGGTAAAGAGAAGATAATTTGTGAACTCATCTATAACAAACGCTGCCGGAGAGTTTTAAGTGTTGTATATCCCTGTCAATTAGCTGTCAATTGAAGCCAAAAAAAAATGCTACACATGAAAATTGAAAAGTAAAAAGATGGTGATCAAAAATTCTAAAAGGAAAATAAAGACATGCAAATAGTAAAAATGTGGTGTATTCCATTATGATGTCTAAGGCAGGCACCGACATCGCGATCTTAATGTGAAGGTAGTTGAAGCATGATCTGGACATAATTGTCGCATATGGAGCGACACAGCCGGTAAAAAAACACTCAACTTGCTTATTGTTGAAGTATAAATGCATTGCCTAATCTCTTCCATCAGATCGGTCTTTTGGTTGCATTGGTTAGAGCATGCAGTTCTACATGGTATCAGAGCCAAGAGGTCTTGAGTTCAAGACCCGGCTGGCGCAATATAAAATAAAAATATTGCAGCCCACTTTCGGTCCACGTTTAGGCCTGAGGGAGCCACACGTGAGGGGGAGTGTTGAAGTATAAATGCATTGCCTAATCTCTTCCATGAGATCGGTCTTTTGGTTGCATTGGTTAGAGCATGCAGTTCTACACTTATGAATGAAAAATGCATCTCCTACAGCTATAGGCAACTTTATTACTCAATACGATTTGCTGACAGAGAAAACAGCAGGCGTACTCCATAATATAAACATCAAATAAGCTACTGAACTAAGTAAACACAAACTGTTAGCAGCTGTGGATATGTCATGGCATGCCACAGCTAGATAAAACTGCCCGGGAGCAGCAGGTCAACAGTTAGCCTGAGGTCAGAGGGGAAGATCTTGTTATGTACAATGCGAAGAAAATGGCATTTTTCCTGTAGTAAAGTTGCGAACCAAGAGGTAAAAAGGATAAACTGCAAAATAAACACAGTTATTCTACTGTCTACCTTTGGTCATCATGAAGAAATAGCAGGCAACAATCCATATTGGGATGGAGTACTTGAGATGGAGAAGATACCTAGCGTCATTGGTACCAAGCAAGGCATAAGCTGCTACATGTGCAGTCTGCAATCACTTCACTACCATGTTGGTTCGCTTTTGATATTCAGGGTCGCCAGCCTTCCAGGTCAACGGTTCAAATGGGATAGGCAATGCATCCCCTCCTCGCCCTAACCCTGAACCAAATCGTACCTGCATACAAAAACCCAAATTTTATCAGCGACCAAATAACATATGGCAAGAAACAGAAACTTGCAAAGTTACATGTACACAAATATACAGAAGACATGTAGAAGACGATGGCTCGTACACCTTTCAATTAGGGATAACCAAAACTGAGGCTGTTGCTTGCTAGTATAACTAAGTTTGATCAGCACAACAAAGAGTTTGATGAGGAGTGGAGAACCTGCGGAGAAACAGAGTAGCTGGTCTCATGGTGATTTTCATTAAATGGAATCCGAATACAATAAGATATATACACCTCCCAATTGACATAGTTATATCCTTGTGCAGCATAAAGGGCTAACGTATCAATATAAAAGATGAGTAAACAAATAAAAATAGATACTCTAGAATGCATATGTAAAGGAAATAGCTAGGGTATTGATTAAGCATGGATAAATTCCTTGGGGATCGTTCCGTAGACCTGTATGTACAACCGTATTGGTGATCAAATATATTTAGAAGTAGCAATCTGGAGTAAAAAACCAACCTTGATAACTACAGCATTATTTCATCACCCAGGATCCTAGAATCTCCCCTTTTTCCAATTACAGTGTAAACTAAAACTTAAAATGGTTGCATTGTTCTATCAGTTTCTTACTTTCAAATGCAGCTAGAAACTAAAAGAACACCAGCTAAGTACAGTGGTTGGGGAAGAATCATTATAAAAATCCAATAGTCCAGTATCTCCTGCATTTGGGTAGAAAGAGATGACAAACTGATATTTCCTGTAAACAATGGCAGGCAGTAACTATAGAACATATGTCCTGGTCCCAAAGCTTAATAGTGAGTTGTAAGCAAAACAATGTAAGGACATTATTTGTGCAAGATGGATAAAAATTTGTTCAAAATGACAACATGGAATGGAGATGACTGCTCCAAAATAAAGGAGAGTACCTGTAGGAAAAACTTACATGTTGCATACTGTAAATCTAACTCAATCTACAAAACTGAATCCGAGCACGAAAATAATATTCAAAATAGCTAACTGGAACTCAGCAAGCCACCTATTTGTCAAATTTGTGTTGTACATGCACCAGTTTCTTTCTCAAGTTGGTACGGCCAGATCTATTTTTGCAATAGGCTCACATGTTCTTTGGCTGCAAAACTACATATACATACCTGCTTACCTTACATGGATTAAATGGGGCTACTGGAACACAAAATAAATCAAAAGCGGGAACCTTAACTAAGCCATATTTCCTTGAGCTAACCAACTGCGGAATATACAAAAGTAGTAGGTGCATAAACCAACTTTTATCTATGTGATTTTCACCAAGTGCAAAATAGGTGGACGCTAACTGGACAGATAATGCTAGGAAATTGGAAGGCAATGCCTGAATGTATGATTTAATTTGGAAACCACAGCTCCAATGAAGCACATGCACAACGACGTGATCAATTATCTGAAAAATATGGGATACCCCGTTTAGCCTTCATACTCGGAGTGTTCATTGTGTAACATGCAATTGGACCACAAGAATGACATATGGCTCAACTAAAAATGGACCATCACATATAAAGAGAAAGCCAAGAAAGCGCCATGAAGCTTGAATGGCCAGCTATCCAGAAGGGTCTATTCAGCCACACCACTCAACTAATAAATCTAGAAATAGAAAGAAATAATCCAATTCTTATGCAAAGACACAGAAAATAAATATTACTCTGCAACAAGATTCTAGAAAGCGCCATGAAGCTTGAATGGCCAGCTATCCAGAAGGGTCTATTCAGCCACACCACTCAACTAATAAATCTAGAAATAGAAAGAAATAATCCAATTCTTATGCAAAGACACAGAAAATAAATATTACTCTGCAACAGGATTCTTTTGAGGGTGTCAAACAGAGGAGCTATTCAGTGAAGCACTCGGGAATAACCTATGATATCTACGAATTACTAAAAAAATAGAAGCAAGGTGGACAGGATAGGAGCACACCTGCAACACACCTAGTCAATCACTGAAACCTTGCCAACGACGGCGTAAAAACCTTCCACTTAAGCCTAAGCAGTCGGGGTCACAACTCAACATCTGCAGATAAGTACACAGAAAAAAAAAGTGCTCATGTTGACAACAACAATAATTTAAGAGGCATGCATTTTGTTTATTAAGTGATTATGATCACCACCACAAAACTAATAACTTTAATTATCAGTAGAAGGAGAAATTACCTAAAAGGTTATTTTTATCTTCTACAGTATGTGACCTATAGACAAATAACATCCAGAGGAAGAAAACAATCAACAAAGCACGTTTAAACTGATTTTATTTAGTGGGTGAAAAAATATGAGTCATCTCCATGCTTCTCCATCTCAACTGACTTCCACGTATTCTTTTCAAAATATAGCGAGATACATTAGTACTCCATGATGCTGCCAGCTAAATCTGAGTTATATCAAATGAATTTGCATCCATGTGCAGATGTTAAATATGTAAGTCAGTGGACATTTGAGCCATATATCATATAATATTGACCAGAAAATACAAAGATACGAAATCTTTGCAACTGCATATGAGTAAAACTAACAAAATCTTCCAGCGAAAACACATTTCTTGTATAAAGGAGGATACCGAGAGAGGATGCCAAAGAATTTGCGCATTCAGCCAACGTTGGCTGCTAACTCCAAAGTTCTGTAAAAAGAAAAGAAGAGCGTTATGATACATAATCATGACCAAATGGAAGGCCAACATTTGTGTGCGAGGGTGGGGATCAGGCCGTACCTATAGTCCAAAAGACGAATTCGGCCGTCCAAGATTTGTTTGCGAAGAAGAGGGGTGGGGTGGAGGAGGCAGAACTTGGATGGCTTCCGTGCGCGACGAAGTTGAGCCAGAGCTGAAGACGGCGGAGCTCCGACCACCATCGCCGCACCCTGAAGAGAGGCGGCATCGCGGCCCGCCATTTCCTCGCATGTGCTCATCCTTGCCACCGTTGGCGGTGGGTCGCTACGCCCTGTGCGGCGACCGTCGTGCGATGAAGAGTGGCGGCGCCGATCTCAGCGACCCACACGGCGGCGTGCTGTTTCCCGCACGTGCTCATCCTTGCCATCATCCATGGAGGAGGGCGAGAAGCGACGGGGACGGTCGGGTGGAGGAGGCGATGCACGGAGAGAGAGGGGACATGGGGACGAATAAGGAGCGACCACGCGATACGTACGGACCGAAGTGCCGCATAGCCGCTGGTGACCTCCAGACCCATGGGAGACATGGGCGTCGCCTCCTCTTCGCTGCCTGCTCGCTGCCTGACCTCCATGCCGACGCTGGCGCCGCCGCCCAACTCCCTCCCGATGTCCTGCGGCTGCCTCGATGACTGAGCCGACGGCGGCGGCTCCGGATGCGGCTATTAGGGCATGGCCAACGCAATGCTTGAACCTACTTCCCTGCAGGCCATGTAGGCTCGGTTTTTGGTTCGGAGTAAAAGTGGTCTCTTCTGCAAGCTGTGTATGCTTCATCAGAAAAAGTAAGGCAATGGTAGAAAAGTTGGAGAGAGAGAGACTGAGAAGAGAATCTACCATGACCAGCTGTTATCACCGGAATTTGGCCAAGCCAGAAGTGGGCCGCGATCAGGACGGATTTGAAGATATACATACAGAAGAGATATGTGAATCGGCCTTGTTTACCAAATTTGGGCTAGTTAGCCCGTGTATCTTTATAGTAGGTTATGTAGAAGTTAGAATTTATCTCGTGCACGGTTTAGTGCACGCCCACATTAGAAAGTCTCCTGGACTATAAATATGTACCTAGGGTTTATGGAATAAACAACAACCAACGTTCAACACAAACCAATCTCGGCGCATCGCCAACTCCTTCGTCTCGAGGGTTCCTCCGGTAAGCGCCATGCTGCCTAGATCGCATCTCGCGATCTAGGCAGCACGAGCCTGCCTAGTTGTTCATGCGTTGCTCGTACTGAAGCCTTTTTGATGGCGAGCAACGTAGTTATCATAGATGTGTTAGGGTTAGCATTGTTCCTAGTATCATATGCTGTCGAAGTGCAACCCTTGCGCATCTAGCCGTCCCTGTACCTCATCATGGGTGCAGGGCGGCACCCCGCTTGGTCGTTATTTAGTAGATCTGATCCGTTACGGTCGCTCCTTGATTCGTCAAGGATTGGTTTAATATCTGCAATAGTTAGGCCTTACAAAGGGTTGGAGGATCCAGCGGCATGCAGGGTGTAGTTTGCTGCCCCCAGACAGGACGTTCCGAGGATCAACCTAGTGTTGGTTTTTAGGCCTTGTCTAGGGCTGGCTTACGTTTACCGTGCGTGAGCGCGAGGCCCAATCGTGAGTAGGATGATCCGATTATGCGGTGAAAACCCCAGATCGTCGTGGATCTCATATGCTTTATCATGATCAAGCAGGACCACCATATATTCGGCCACCTCGGACGAATCATGGGTGGATCGGCTCCACGAGCCGATTCACAGGACAACCTAAGAGCCGATCGAGGCTCGTATTTAACGTGTACGTGTGTGCCCTGCAGGAAACTAAGCGAGGCATCATCCACACCTTCCTGACCAGGTATAGGTCAGGTGGCACGCCCTTGCAACTCGCATCGGCGCGCGACCGAGGAGGCTTTGCGGGCCGTCGCTCTGAGGGACTGGGGCCAGCCGCAGCCCTAGTCGTTCCCGGCTCTACGGTGTTGACCAGTCACTGCCCGCCGGTGGGTTTCTGACGTCAACACATTCTGGCACGCCCGGTGGGACACATCTTCAACATCGAACACCATGCCATCTACATCAGAGGTGGCAGAAGAAACTCCGGTCAAGCACGAGGACCTGGCTGACAAGCTCAGGAAGAAGCATAACAAGGCCAAGGCGGTCCTCGGAACCAAACTCGTCGGCTTCTGCAGGGAGACCTGTTTGCGCGGCATCAAGCAGCGGGGACACGCACCCGCATCCTGGTGTCAACATGGCAGATCTTAACCACTGCGGAGGGAAGCTAGAGTTCTCCTTTGGCATCAGCACGGCGGGGCTCGCATGCCGCCGTGGCGAATACAAAGGCAAAATCTACCCGATGAGCTCGAAAAGGTGGCGTACTAAACATAGCATCGCCAGACTCTCGTGGGCCTACGAACGTAGGAGCCGATTTTAGGAGTCAGCTAAAATCGTGTTTCCGGCCCGGGCTCAACATCGATCTAATGAACAATGGGATGCGTCGTCTATGGCGCTGGAAGGAATCCAAGTTGGTCCTAATAAAGCCGACGTTCGCACTACCATACCTTAGCTAAACATAGAGCCGATTTCAGCAGTCACCTGGCAGAATCGGCTCGGGGGGCACCCAATCAGGGAGCGCGCGCGACGCCGTTGGACAGATGCGGAGAAGATTTGGTAGCCGAATAATATAAAAAAAAAAAATTTCGGATGCAACCAGAGCTGATGCATGGCAGTTGACTTGACAGAGAACAGAAAACAAGTTTACAAGTGGCAGTTCATTAAGAGCCCTTTGAACACATCGGCGCTTTATGCGCGACCTCGTTTGGACTGAAGACTGAAGAGCGGCAGGCTCGGGAGTCGACCGTTTTCTAGAAGCCGGGGTTGGCGAGTCCGTCTGGCTCTGTGTAGTGGATCTGTCCGTACCGCGTGGGTAGGAGTCCCTGGGACTG
Organism: Lolium rigidum; assembly: GCF_022539505.1. Classification (NCBI taxonomy): domain Eukaryota; kingdom Viridiplantae; phylum Streptophyta; class Magnoliopsida; order Poales; family Poaceae; genus Lolium; species Lolium rigidum. Next base: position 140,634,853 of record NC_061514.1, read on the forward strand.
GACTGTTCTCCCTCACTGGAGTTCTCTTCGGTGGAAGTCTGAAAGAAGGGATACGACCATCTTACAAGGGTTGGGAAGGCAAGCGCGATCGATCGAAATATGGTACAACTTACCTGCGAATTCGCTGGGGCAGGAGTTCTGCGCGTCAGGGTTTTCCTGACAGCCACCTTCCTCACCGCCGTCCTCGCCCGGGTCGAGGCTCGGGGGGCAACCGGCTCCAAGGATGCTTTGTTTTTGGGAGCCGATTTCGGTGAAATCGGTTGGCTTTCCATTATAACTTTCTTCAGAGGTGGCGAACGCTGACAGAAGAGGACCACTGGGGCCGGAGGGAGGAATTCAAAGGGAGAACCATCGGCTTGCAGGGGAGCTGGGCCGTCTTGTTCCCGCCAAGAGGTGAAGTCGGCTCGCGAGCAAGTTACCATTAAGGGGTTGCGGGAAATATTTTAAGGAACAAGCACTGGTCGGCGGAGATGACATGCGTGGCGTCAATTTGTTTCAATTGCGGTCCTAGCGCCCTCCTAAAAGCATGGGTCTTCCACATGGACCACCAAGTCTCGAAGCCATCAGTAGTGGAGGAGAAACGGAGGTTGTGAGGAATTGGGAGGGCCAAAGCATCAAAGAAGGTGTAGCACCTATGACTGGTAAGGATGTCAGGCAGTTCGGCTCGGCTTGCGGTCAGGTGGTGTAAGAATAAGTGCGGAGGCACTTGCCCGAGGCCGAGCTGACGGGCTACCACTACTGGTTGATAACACTCATAACCGGGTTTGATGATCCGGTTTGAGGTGCTCATTCCAACAGGGAGAAAGCAAGGACGAATCATGATAGAATACAGATGCCGGGTGCTATCGTCATCGGCAAAGTTACTCAATCGGAAGGAGACTGGATTTTCAAATTCCTCCGTTTCAGTATAAGGAAAGAACTGGGGGTTGTCCAGACCTTGGAAGAAGATCTTGAACCACCCTGCTGCTTCCTTAGGGATCAGCCTGCTGCCTGGGAGACCATACAGGGCTTGTCCATAGCTGGTGCATCGAATATCCTTCCCGTTAACATCTGGGAAGGTGCAGGAGGTCGAGGTGGGAAGTCCGGGATCCGATCCCGAAAGTATAACCGTGCCCATAGCTGAATAAACCACCGTGGACCGCCGGCTTTAATCGTCTTCCGAGAGAACAGCTTGACGGACATCGCTTGAAGAGATCGATAGACCTCTCCAAGGAACAGTTTGCCGATGCCGAGATGGGTGCCTTTGGCCAGTTCATAGGCTAGGGAGAGGTAGTTCTTGGTAGGGGCAAGTGATGGCCCGCAGAATATGAAGTGTTCCAACCAAAAGTTCAGGAAGGCTGTGTGTTCTCGCTCTGTCACAGGGCCTTTGGTTTTCATATGGCGATCGAGGTAGGCGCCCCAGCTGGTACACTCCTTTTTAGAAGAAAGAGTGAAAGGGACTTTCGGCAGTTTAAAAGCAGAAGGGCTTGGAGACGCAATGTCCAGGCCTGTAATCATGGCTACATCTAGCAGGGTTGGTGTCATCGGGCCATGGCCGAATATGAAGCAGTTCATCGCGTCGTACTGAAGTAGCCGATGGTTTTCGTAATGTTTTCATTCTTCTCAAGGGGAGACAATGATAATGATAAGGCATCGGCTATCCCTATAGATTCCCGGTGGCGTAATGGGTTTTGGATACTCTATTGTACCATGGCACCCAACCTTCGTGGGGGTTAGGCCAGGCTCGCAGTGCACGGCCCGTGAAGTCGATCTAGGTGCCGATTCACGAAGGGGATTCCGTTAGCTTCACATGAGATTAAATGAGCGGGGCTCTCGGAAGAACGGGGGCCAAGACACATGGAATTTGGGAGAGAAGGATGCGGCAATAGGATGTCGGAGACCTAAAATCAATGACGGAGTAGAACATTAAGTCAGGTGTTCCTCTGTTCAATCCTGATATTGGCCCTAATGAAGGAGAAGCGGTGGAGTATTACCTTCAAGCCAGAGACCATGGTGTCGGCGTTGGATGATTCCGCCATTCGGTGCGCTGCGGAGTTTGGGGCGCTGTGGTTGAGATCTGAAGCTCGCGAGATTGCGTAGGTGGCGGATTTTGGGGATCTGAGTTTGCTTTCTCAGACGGAGGTTGCAGGTGACCGTTTGGAGGGGTAACCAGGTTTGCCCTTGTTTGTTATATGGTAGGGGCCGGTGCGACGTCATCGGCTCTTTCGGGGTTTGTTTGACTTTGACTATCGGCTAAGTTAACTAGAAGCCGATCGTGTAGAAGAAAAGAGCCGATTGCTTAAAGATTGCTGGAATCGTCAAGTTATGTGGAAGAAGTGGTAATAGACAGTATTGCGACGGTTCTGCTCTGCCACGACATGACCCTTTGAGCAATACATATGGTTTTGCAATTATCATTATCAAAACCAGGGGGGCATGTGTTATCACCGGAATTTGGCCAAGCCAGAAGTGGGCCGCGATCAGGACGGATTTGAAGATATACATACAGAAGAGATATGTGAATCGGCCTTGTTTACCAAATTTGGGCTAGTTAGCCCGTGTATCTTTATAGTAGGTTATGTAGAAGTTAGAATTTATCTCGTGCACGGTTTAGTGCACGCCCACATTAGAAAGTCCCCTGGACTATAAATATGTACCTAGGGTTTATGGAATAAACAACAACCAACGTTCAACACAAACCAATCTCGGCGCATCGCCAACTCCTTCGTCTCGAGGGTTCCTCCGGTAAGCACCATGCCGCCTAGATCGCATCTCGCGATCTAGGCAAGCACGAGCCTGCCTAGTTGTTCATGCGTTGCTCGTACTGAAGCCTTTTTCATGGCGAGCAACGTAGTTATCATAGATGTGTTAGGGTTAGCATTGTTCCTAGTATCATATGCTGTCGAAGTGCAACCCTTGCGCATCTAGCCGTCCCTGTACCTCATCATGGGTGCAGGGGCGGCACCCCGCTTGGTCGTTATTTAGTAGATCTGATCCGTTACGGTCGCTCCTTGATTCGTCAAGGATTGGTTTAATATCTGCAATAGTTAGGCCTTACAAAGGGTTGGAGGATCCAGCGGCATGCAGGGTGTAGTTTGCTGCCCCCGCACAGACGTTCCGAGGATCAACCTAGTGTTGGTTTTTAGGCCTTGTCTAGGGCTGGCTTACGTTTACCGTGCGTGAGCGCGAGGCCCAATCGTGAGTAGGATGATCCGATTATGCGGTGAAAACCCCAGATCGTCGTGGATCTCATATGCTTTATCATGATCAAGCAGGACCACCATATATTCGGCCACCTCGGACGAATCATGGGTGGATCGGCTCCACGAGCCGATTCACAGGACAACCTGAGAGCCGATCGAGGCTCGTATTTAACGTGTACGTGTGTGCCCCGCAGAAACTAAGCGAGGCATCATCCACACCTTCCCGACCGGTATAGGTCAGGTGGCACGCCCTGCAACTCGCATCGGCGCGCGACCAGGAGGCTTTGCGGGCCGTCGCTCTGAGGGACTGGGGCCAGCCGCAGCCCTAGTCGTTCCCGGCTCTACGGTGTTGACCAGTCACTGCCCGCCGGTGGGTTTCTGACGTCAACACCAGCTTGCTTGCCTTTGCTTTTCTAGGGACCTAACTAGGCGGGTGCTTCCATTGGAGAAATACAATCAATGTAGTTGCTTCAACCTACTTTTTACCATGGGGAAGCTAGTTGTGGTCGCTTCCATTGCTCATGCCCTAACTCTGCATCGGCTCTCTCGATTCCCCACCCCGCTCCATCTTCTCTCCGTCCGGGCGGACCGGGGCTGCTCCTCTCCCTAAGGGCATGAGCAATGGAAGCGACCACAATTAGCTTCCCCATGGTAAAAAGTAGGTTGAAGCAACTACATTGATTGTATTTCTCCAATGGAAGCACCCGCCTAGTTAGGTCCCTAGAAAAGCAAAGGCAAGCAAGCTGGTCATGGCAGATTCTCTTCTCAGTCTCGCTCTCTCCAACTTTTCTACCATTGCCTTACTTTTTCTGATGAAGCATACACAGCTTGCGTAAGAGACCACTTTTACTCCGAACCAAAAACCGAGCCTACATGGCCTGCAGGGAAGTAGGTTCAAGCATTGCGTTGGCCATGCCCTTAAGCGGCTCACCGCTTTGACTGTACGTAAAAATGGTACAGCCACCCACGAAGGAAGGGAAAAAAGAACTGCATAGATGTTTCCCACACACTAAAAATCCTAGAGAGCACCAAAAGTTTACACAGGTTAAATCACAGCAGACCCCAAAATTCTAAGAAAAAAGAAGTTAGTTGCCCTATAATATAGTACTTACTTATTATATAAGGAATAAAAGAGTTTGGACCCAAAGTGTTTCTGGTGTACCAATCATAGGTATGCAATATTTACGAAATGGTTTTCATGAGTGTTATGTCGATGATCTGCGCACTACAACATGCAATGATGTGCTTGGTCACCGCAGGGAACAATGTGTCCACTACTAGGCTTGACCAAAGATTGGCCACGATGTAAATAACGAATGAAACAACCACATCGCTAACATGTATCAATGACACGGTTGTCCCGTCACCTTGCCAACCCGTTGCGTCCGGCGCGCTCGCAAGGAGCCTAGTGGAGCGGGGACTGCCTTGGGGTGCCAAACAGATTCTTGGGCCGTGCTGGACCGAAAAAGCCTTTGTGACACGTGCTAGGCAAGGTTTTCTATCTGCCGGTCCCAAAGCCCTTTGGGGGATGGTCGAGACCCGGCTGGCGGCTGCTTCAGCGGCGGCGGGTGCGTCGAGGGTTTCCTGGTACGCCGGGTGCACGCGGACGGGGAGCTTAGGGGGCTCGAGGGCGGCGGTCTGCGCGGCCAACTTGGCAGCCTCCTTCTTGTCGTAGAAGGGCTCCGCGATCTCCCGCCGGAGCGTCCGAAGCCGCTTATCCCGCTTCGAGCGAAGAGACGTGGCCATCTCTCTCAGTCGCCGCCGCAGCGAGGGGAGAGAGGGGAGGGAACTAGGGTTTCAGAGGGGATGAGGCAAAACCGGCCTGTTTTGGTTCTTGTATGTATAGGGATAGGGACGTGGTTGCCGCTTTAACTTGGGCCGGGTTTTATGTCTAAAAGCCCACCTGACCGACCGACTAGGAGCCGCCCCAGCCTTTAGCAATACAATTCCCACTAGATTTAAATGTGGGCCTTGGCGCACGATCCCGTTAAACTATGCACAGTTTTATGTAGCGACACTAAAACCTTTCTTGCTTTAAAAATACGCATTGGAGAAAAGAGTAAGAAGAACCAAATGCACAGTCTCATTTACTATGTCGGTTAAAAAAGACCATATTGAGCGGAAAGCCATTTTGGCTCCCTAGCACCAGTGCTCTTGAGATATTAGAAATTTTAAAAATTTATATTTACAGATATTTAAAAATTATTAAACAAAATTTTAAAAATAACTAATGATATATTTCACTAACGTGTAAAATCTCAATTTTAAATATGTTATTTTTTGAGCTGCGTATAAATGAAAGTCTATCTTTTTTTCGAGGTTTGCAATCACCATGCTAGATCTACAGTTTTGTTATTTTTGTGTAGCCCAAACCACAAATTGTTTCTAATTAAAAAATTGCTCGTTTGTGAAATATATTACTGGCAACATCATGATTTTTTTCAGTATATTTTGAAACTTAGAAATATTATTTTCAATCTTTGACCAAAGAGATCAGTGGGCCTCCCAGTTATCTCGGCCTATTCAAGCCTTTCTCATTTTGTACCTCTGCCGGCCACCTTTTTTTTGCAACGATCCAATTATGTCCGAATATTCGAGTGAAATGATGAAAAGGTGAAAAGAAAGAAATAATAGTCCGAGGAGAAAGATTAACAAAATTAGTGTTCGCAGAACATCCACAGAAATTAAAATACAACCATTGCTCCATTAGAGCGCAGAGAGAAGGAGGAAGAAAACATTGCTTCGGCTGCGTCGTCGTTCTGTGAGTGGCGGTGGGGCGGTTCCCAAGAGATGATGCTATGATCGTTTGAGGTTGTGGGAATGATGGGGACTTCCATCGGTTTCGTGTTCATTATATATGCCCAACATGGCAGAGATAAGTACATGGTAGGTTACAACAGAAAGAGATAAATAGGGAAGGATCTTGATCTTATAATCCGATCATATCTCCAACAAATATATCTGAACTACCGCCTATCTCTATCTGAACTTCCGTCTAGGTTCATCTGAACTTCTGCGTGACAGACTGAACTCTAACACCCCTCCTCAATCACAACTCTCTTCAGGTTGAGATTGTACTTGAATTCTTCAAACTGCCGGGTTGGTAATGCTTTGGTGAAGCCATCTGCCACCTGGTCTCTAGATGAAATAAATCTAATCTCTAGCTGTTTGTTTGCTACCCTTTCTCTTACAAAATGAAAATCTATTTCAATATGTTTAGTTCTGGCATGAAATATAGGATTGGCAGAAAGATAGGTAGCACCCATATTATCACACCACAAACATGATGTTTGCTTTCTTTGGATTCCAAGTTCTCCCAATAGAGATTCAACCCATATAATTTCAGCCGTAGCATTTGCTAGAGATTTGTATTCAGCTTCTGTACTTGATCTTGATACTGTTGCCTGTTTCCTAGCACTCCAGGAAATAAGATTGGGCCCAAAATAAACAACAAACCCTCCTGTAGACCTCCTGTCATCTACACAACCTGCCCAGTCAGCATCTGAGAAGGCACTCACTAATGTAGAGGATGATCTTCTGAAGGTTAGTCCCAAATTTACAGTACCACTGACATATCTCAATATTCTCTTTACTGCTGTCCAATGAACAGTAATGGGTGCATGAAGAAACTGGCATACTTTGTTAACAGAAAAGGCAATATCTGGTCTAGTGAGAGTCAAGTACTGTAGTGCTCCAACAATACTTCTATACCTTGTGCTATCTTCTGGTCCTAGGAGTTCTCCTTCAGTGACAAAAAGTTTTTCTGATGCTGACAACGGTGTTGGCAATGCCTTGCACCCCCTCAGGCCAACTCTGTTAAGCAAATCAGAAGCATACTTCTCTTGGGTTAACGTTATGCCTTGATTAAATTTCTTTACCTCGATGCCCAAGAAGAAATGTAAGTCACCACGATCCTTTAGTGCAAAAGCTGAGCCTAGATCTTGAAGAAGTGACGTGATGGCCTTGTTGGAGGAGCTAGTAACAATAATTTCATCAACATAAACTAGCACAAATATAATGATACTTGACTTATTATATATAAATAGTGATGTATCTGCCTTAGACGCCAGAAAACCAAGTTGTTGCAGCTTTGAACTCAGCTTGGAAAACCAAGCTCTTGGTGCCTGTTTAAGCCCATAAAGTGATTTGTCAAGCCTGCACACATGATAAGGTGCACTGGGATTCTCATAGCCAAGTGGTTGCTTCATATAAACCTCTTCTTCCAGAACGCCATGAAGAAACACATTCTTTACATCTAGTTGCCTCAAACTCCATCCTTTAGACACTGAAATAGATAGAACAAGTCTAATAGTAGCAGCTTTTACAACAGGGCTAAAAGTATCTTCATAATCTATGCCATAGCGTTGTTTAAAGCCTTTTGCTACTAGCCTAGCTTTATATCTATCAATGGTTCCATCAGCTTTCTTTTTAATTCTATACACCCACTTACTATCTATCAAATTGCTACCCTTTTTATATGGTACTAGATGCCACGTTTTATTATCCATGAGATCTTTGTATTCATCATCCATAACTTGCTTCCAATCTTTATTTGCTAATGCTACTTGCAGACTTTCAGGTTCATTAGATAAGCAGGATAATCCATAACGAACAGTACCATCGGTGTAAAGTTTTGGTTTGGTATTACCGGTTTTTGATCTTGTTCTGTAGGTAGACATAGGTTGTGCTGCGGGAGGTGTTGGCGCAGAGGATCTGTCTGCTCTGGATGCTGTTGAAGCCTCGTCGTTTTGTGCAGGGCTGGTCCCGCCTGACCCCTGCGTGGCGGTCTCCTCGTGGCTTGTCGCGTGAGTGGAGGAAGACGCAGGGGACCGGCGCTCAGTATTGGCGGGGCCATGCGACGTGGAGCGACTGGGTTGGCGCGGAGGAGAGCGGGAGTTTGCCGACCGACGTCCTGCTGTCCCTGACGCGCGCGCGGATCCCGGCGAGGATTCACTGTCAGCGGAATGTTCTTCCGTGATCCGAGGCTGATCCGCCTCGTGTCCAGCGCCAGCTGCAGCTTCGTGTACATGAGCTTGTACAGCTCCGTTTGGGCTGATTTCTTCATCATTTTGCATGCGATTTTCTCCTGCAGTTTGCTGTGCTTGTGAACTTAAAATACCAGGCATAGTAGAGTCATTAGGTGTTAGTTCATTGCAATGTTTTTCCCCCTCATGAAATGACACCGATGAATTTCGAAGATGCTCGGGTAAGAGAAGAATTTCTCGACGCAACAAAGAACCAGCGTTGGGATGAAGGTGAGCAAAAGGAAACACTGTTTCATCGAAAACTACATCACGGGAAATGTAGACCCTTCCAGAGGTGACATCGAGGCACTTGACACCTTTATGCATTGGGCTATACCCAAGAAAAACGCTATGTTTAGATCGAAAGGCAAGTTTGCGTTTGTTGTATGGTCTAAGATTAGGCCAACAAGCACAGCCAAAGGTGCGAAGGGAGGCATATATAGTCAGGTTTTTTGTGGAGTAGTTTTGCGATTGGTGTGTCATGATCAATGGTTTTAGAAGGAAGCATATTGATGAGGTATGTTGCGGTGAGGAAAGCTTCATCCCAGAATTTTAAGGGCATGGATGCATTGGCAAGGAGAGCAAGCCCTACTTCTACAATGTGTCGGTGCTTGCGTTCGGATGACCCATTTTGTTGATGAGCATGTGGACAAGATACATGATGTTCGATGCCAACTTTATGAAAGAAGGAGTTGAGATTCTCATACTCACCACCCTAATCAGATTGGAGAGCAAGGATTTTTGTATCGAATTGTCGTTCAACAAGTTGTTGGAAATTGTGAAAGATTTGAAACACATCAGACTTTTTCTTAAGAAGATAAATTCATACAAATTTGCTAAAGTCATCAATGAAGGTTACATAGTAGTTGTATCGCCCTACTGAAATCGGTGCAGGGCCCCAAACATCGGAGAACACAAGTTGGAGAGGGGCAGTGGATACACTAGTAGATCTTTCATATGGGAATTGATGACTTTTTGCTCTTTGACAGGAATCACAAACTGACTCAAGACTAGGCTTACTAGAGCATGGAAGCTCATACTTGCTAAGGACTTGTTGAACTATTCGAAAGGATGCATGACCTAAACGACTATGCCATCGTGAAGCTGAAGGCTTTGTGGCACCAAAAACTTGTTTATTCTTGACTGGCGATGATGATGATGATATCAAGGGATAGAGGCCTCGTGTGCATCTACCCTTAAGAAGAACCCTCTTCGTGGCTTGATCCTTGACATAAAAACACCAAGGATGAAATTCAATAACAAAAACATCATTGTCAAGAGTAAGTCGATGAATGGAAACAAGATTTTTTGTGGCATGTGGAACATGAAGGACATTTTTAAGATGTAGTTTTTGTGAGGGGGTATTAACAATTGCATGACCAACATGACTAATGCTCATACCTTGTCCATTGGCCGCGTGAATTTGCTCGCGACCATGGTACTTCTCCTTCATGGTGAGCTTGTTGAGCTCACCGGTGATGTGATAGGTGGCACCGGTATCGCCGTACCAGTTGGTGTCCACTCCGTAGGACACTGCATTGGCGCCCTTGTCATCCTCTTCTTCGCCTTCATCGTCGGAGTAGCGGTGCCAACACTTCCAAGCTTCATGTCCTGGTTTCCCGCAGATTTGACAGGATACAGAGTCACGGTCCTTGCCGTTCCCCTGCCTCCACGCCCGCGACGAGTGTTGCCGCCAGTGCCGCCGCGTTGTCCACGACCGTGGCCACGATTGCCACCGCGGCCGCCACGGCGTCCTCCATTGTAGCCACGTCCTCGTGGCCCTCCGTGCCCACGCTGAGCGGAGTTGACAGAGGCACTGCCATAGGCGCCATCAGTGAGGAGCTCCATGCGGCTGTCGTAGGCGCAGACCTGAGCCAGCAGCTCGCTCACGGTCAGATCGTCTCCGCCGTTGACCCCAATGGCAGCGAAGAGAGGGTTGTAGGTGTCATCCAGGCCGGCGAGGAGATACTCGACGAGTTCATCGTCTTCGATGGGCCGTCCTGCTGGGGGCGAGCTCGTCGGCGAAGCCTTTCATCTTGGTGAAGAAGGCAGCGGTGGTCATGTTCTCCTTCTTGGTTTTGGCGAGGGCGATGCGCAGGTTAGAGACCCGCGTCCGAGACTGGGAGGCAAACATCGCCTTGATTGCCTCCCAGACGCCCGCTGTCGTGTCCATCCCAATGACAGAGACAAGGATGTCCGGCGTGAGCGAGCCGAGAAGGAAGGTGAGGACCTGCTGGTCCGTGGCCACCCATGCATCATAGGCAGGGTTTGGCTCCTTGCTTGATTTTCCGTCCTTCTCGACGGTGATGGTTTCCGGCGGCGGCTCGGTCTTACTGTCGAGAAAGCTCAACAGGCGCGCACCGCGGATCGGGGGCAGGATCTGGGACTGCCATAGGAGGTGGTTGGCTCTCGTCAACTTCTCGCTCACGGTGATGCCGGCTAAGGGGTTTGTCATGGTGGCGAGGGAAGGAGGAGCGAGGCACATAGATTGGTTTTTAGGAAGTTGGCTCTGATACCATATGATCGTTTGAGGTTGTGGGGACGATGGGGACTTCCATCGGTTTCGTGTTCATTATATATGCCCAACACGGCAGAGATAAGTACATGGTAGGTTACAACAGAAAGAGATAAACAGGGAAGGATCTTGATCTTATAATCCGATCACATCTCCAACAAATATATCTAAACTACCGCCTATCTCTATCTGAACTTCCGTCTAGGTTCATCTGAACTTCTGCATGACAGACTGAACTCTAACAGACGCCCCTCCACATCCCAGGTAGGCTGCCGAATAGCTGGTCTTCGAGCATCGATGTGGCGGGTCAGCCGACGGGGCCAGGGTCGTCGTACTGGTGAGAGACAGCCGATGGGGCCATTGAAGCAGCAGTAACCTAGCGACGGACGCCATGGCCTACGGCCTGGCCATAGGAGGCTGCAGGTGGTCGCTCGTGCTGGAAGGGGACGGGAAGGAGAGACTGGGCGGCGGCGGCGATTGGAGCAAGAGGGAAGCTGGGAGAGGTGAGTGCGACTGATATATACGAGCCCCTTTCCTTGGTGATTGTCTCTATGTTTTATCTTGTTGGGCCAGCTAACTCTGAATCTCTCAATGTTAATTAAAAAAGGAACAACATGTTAAATTGCGTTCCATGTTCAGTTATTTAATTATACATAGTGCGTCTTAGTGAATCTGAATGTCATGACTACTTCTGCAAGTGCACCTAAACCTGTTCTTCGTATTTTCTTAAATGAACTGAAGCTCTATCCTGCTGGCACACATGGCGATGGGGCTCAGTGGCAATCACGCGCAATGGATAATTATGCACAAAAGCTAAATCAACCTAGTCGGTAGTAGGCGGTTGGTTGTGGTGGACAGGGAGCCATGGGATGTGCTACCAAGAGGTATGATCTTCTTTCCTGATTCACTATACGTAAGCTTGTCGATTAGCTCAGATCATTTTTTATTTCTAGTATACCTAGTTATACTTTTTTTGCCTATACAAATAAGCTAAAAGTAATAAAGAAGCAAAAGTAAAGACTGAATGCAGGAAAAACACGACCATGTATTAGATCGACCGGTCATCCTTTTATACCTTATAAGTAGATTCTAAACCCTGCCAGGTAGAGTGTGTTTACCCACCTAGCAATGGAAACTAAAAACTACAGAGTGCTACAGAATGTTAATTACCAACCATTCCATTTGCTCCAAGAGAACCGAACCGTTTATTGTCGACAAAGGCAGAACGATAAAGCAAAACTTATCTCGAGCTCCAAAGATCTGGAGGTTATATTGATTCACCATTTTAATGCCTCGTAATCTTACCTTCTTTTCGTAGTGATGTCAACCGGCCATTACATCAACTTCGCAGACTCCATTGCAGATATAGTGATGATATCGATGCTTGGAAGAGCCTTATAGCAGTAATGTTAGATAATATCACCTAGTGAATATATTCATACACAAAAGGCATAGATTAGCTGGTGGTACTAATATGTATTTTGACCATGGAGTTGTTTCGGATAAGAAGTGCTTAATCCAGCAGTGATTCGAACAACACGAACTGATGAAAGCTAATACACTGATGGTTATTATTTCATTCTTTCTTGGATGCTCATACTTCCATGCAGCGAAACTAAGTTTGCTTCATGTTGAAGAGTAAAGAGTGTTCAGCATAACCATATATCAACTGCCCAGATAGGCCGCTGCTGTAGTGCTGAAACTGAAGCAAAGTGTATGCAATTTTACTGGTGTTCTGATCATGCTCTGACAATTCTATGCTCCAATCTGGTCGGTTGATCACATGTTTTCGTAACTAAAATTGGTTCCAGTATGAAGCTAACTACCTAAAAAATTTTTTGGACCACTGACCGAACACATCAAAATTAGGAGACAGATCATAAAACAAGAGCAGATAGAACATCGCCTGCTATTGAGCAAAGACAAAAAAAAAATGCAGGCATCATAGCACATCGATTCCAGCCATAAAGAACAATAGACATTAAGGAAAAAAATAAACTTTTGACTGTGGCTACCAAAGCTGAAAACACTGTGCTTGGGCACACATGCTTCTATATATGGATGAAGCACTGGACATTTGCATTTGTCATCCCCAGAAACATGGGTCAAAGTAAGGTGCAATTGCAACATTGTTCTGTGCAACACATCTGGTATGGGCGCTATGCCAATACATCCATGCAGTGGGGCAATATTTAGTGATAGTGTTGCCAAGATCTTGTAACCAACCGTCTTGCATGAAATACTTACCTTCTAGTTTAGTGCCAGATCTTTCGGTATGAACTTCTTTTAGCATGGGGATATGCATATTTCAAAAATAACATGTATAGCTTGTCGCCTCCTAAAACAACTGTAGTTAGCTTGACTTTTCCTAAAATGACGGTGGTTGTAGCTTGCTTTTCCCTAACACGTCATCAGACGATTGTTAGACGGTTAGACCTGATGCCATTCCAAACACCTGTCTTATTCTTGGTATACATAGTTTTACTCTTTATGTCTACATCAATAAGCTAGTAGCAAAGAAGCAAAAGTGAAGACTAAACACAGAGGAACTATGACCTTGTACTAAATGGACTGGCTACAACGGTTCGGAGTGCTAAAAAAAGGATAAAATAAGGGATAATCTTCGGCACATAGAAGAAACTGCAGACTATTCCACGATGCAGCACCCGCCAGTAACTGCAGACATACATAACGTAGAAGCAACACCATCTATATTGAATTATCTGTGACCATATCTGCACCAAATGCGAGTAATAGCCTACACACTAGATACTTGTTGCTAGCACCTAGAGAGAACTAAATCTTAGCTCCTTGTCAACTGGCATTCTGCAGAGTGCAGACAACTCAAATTAGCTCCTTCAACATCGGCCTGCTCCTGCAACCAATTTCAAACAATCAGACATTAACCTGCGGATACTAACAAGAAACATTATAGTATGGAAATCATAAGACTCACCGCAGAAGCTCTTAGGTGGAAAGCGCAGCATCTAGGATTGCATCAGCATGTATAGCCACATCAAGTAGCAGACACGTGCATCTACCGTCTAGAGAGACACGTGCATCTACCGTCTAGAGAGAGCTGAGCCAAATCTGTAAGATGAAAGGGTAGTTGATTTATGCATACTATAGCCAACATCGCTTTGATGGAAGTACACCATGCAGCACACTCATATGCATACAACCCATCAATCTCAGGATGAACGAGAAACATGTTTTCTAATGATCAAAGGAAAAAGTGATTTGAAAATAAGCAGGAGATATACATCAACAGCATAGGAGCTATGTATACAATAGCTTGTTGGAGAATTACAATAATACACTCCGGTTAAAATAACACATGGCGGAAAGAAACAGCACAAAAACTCATTAACTCTTGTCGGCAGGGCTACACAAAAAGAAATTTTGCCAAACTCAAGGCATAGACCGTGAACACCAACCACATCACGCAAAGGCACAAATGATTTAGCATGCATGTAGATCCATGAACGAAGAAGTTGGAAGCTCACCAGCACCAAGACGCTTTGCGCTGTTGTGTGGCATTCTGCGCCCATGAGGGTGGAAGAGGTGAAGGAGGAAACACATTTTATATGACAAAAGTGTTGAGAATGAGCAACTAGTATTCACAGAGGACCATAAGCCATGCATTACATGTACAAGTGTGACAATGTGCAGGTAAGCCCCTCATACACTGGGGAATAACGGAAAAGGGACTATACAACTCTAACACCCCCCCCCTCAAACTCATGGTGGATCAACAACACTGAGTTTGGAGAGAAAGAAAGCATGCTGCGCTCTAGTCTGGGCCTTCGTGAAGAAGTCAGCAAGCTGAAGCTACGAAGGCACATAATGAAGAGCCATAACTCGATGCCGCACGAGCATGACGCACATAGAAGGCATCAACACCGATGTGTTTGGTGAGCTCGTGCTTCACCGGATCACGCGCAATGCCGATGGCACCGCATCTGTCCGATAAGAGCGGAGTCGGAGCGTCGAGCATAAACACCAAAGCCACGCAAGTAACCAGCGTAACCAAGTCACCTCGGCCGTCAAGAGAGCCATCGCTCGCAACTCAGCCTCGACACTCGAACGAGAGATCGCAACCTGCTTCTTGGTCTTCCAAGCAATGAGAGAGCCACCAAGAAAGACACGAGTAGCGAAAGAGACTTGCGATCCCCTGGATCGCTAGCCCAGGTAGCATCTGAGTAGCTCTGGAGCTGTAAGGAGCTGGAGCGAGGAAAGAAAAGCCGACGGGAGATAGTGCCACAAAGATAGCGAAGGACACAGAGAAGATGACTATAGTGGACACTAGTGGGAGCAGCCATGAACTGACTCAGAATGTGGACTGGGTAGGAGATGTCAGTACGTGTGACAACAAGGTAGACAAGACTCCCAACCAAGTGACGATAGCGAGTCGGGTCCGGAAGAGGATCACCATCAGTAGAACGGAGGCGGACATTGAGCTCCATAGGAGTCTCGACAATGCGCTCATCACCAAGAGCGGCACGAGTGAGAAGGTGCTGAATATACTTCTCCTGGGAGATATAGAAGCCATCGGAGGTAGAAGAAACCTCAAGCCCAAGAAAGTAGCGGAGAGGACCAAGATCAGTCATGAGAAACTGATCGCGAAGACGGGCCTTGACAAAGGCAATGTACCCAGGGTCGTCGCATGTGATGATCATGTCATCAACATAAAGAAGAAGCAGAGTCCGACCACGAGAGGATGTGTGGACAAAGAGCGCAGGGTCATGTGCGCTAGGGACGAAACCAGCAGCGGTGACCATAGAGGAAAAACGCTGAAACCAGGCGCGGGGGGCTTGCTTAAGGCCATAGAGAGAGCGCCGGAGACGACATACCATGCCATCGGGAACAGAGTAGCCAGGAGGTGGCTGCATGTATACCTCCTCACTCAACTCACCGTTAAGAAAAGCATTCTGCACATCAAGCTGAGAGACAGACCGGTGACGAACGAAGCAACGGCAAGAAGAGTACGAACGGTGGTCATGTGAGCCACCGGAGCAAAGGTCTCGTCATAGTCACGGCCATGCTCCTGCTGAAAGCCGCGAGCGACAAGTCGAGCCTTGTAGCGCTCAAGAGAACCATCTGAGCGAGTCTTGATCTTGTAGACCCACCTGCAGGTGATGGGACGAACAGAGGAAGGAGGAGTGACAACATCCCAAGTGCCAGTACGCTCAAGAGCAGCAATCTCCTCAGCCATCGCTAGATGCCATTCGGGATGAGCAAGGGCATCCCGATAAGAGGTCGGCTCAAGGGCACCAGAAAGACCGTAGTGAGTGGGAGAATAGCGATCAGGAGGAGGGCGAGGACTAGCACGAAGATGATGAGTCGGCTCGGGCAGAGAGGGCATCGCATCAGAGGTAGAGGGCATGTCAGTAGAAGCAACATCATCCTCACGGGGACGACGGGAGTAGTGAAAAGGGTAGGGAGGGACGACCGTAGGCGAGGAAGGTGATGACAAAGGATTAACTTGTCAATGCCTACAGATTGTAGACTAGGGTTTTGTTAGAAGTAGAGGGCAAGTAGATCTCGAAGGTTCAGGCGAAAAGTACTCGACGATTATGAAAACTAGGGTTATGTTGACAGTAGATTCGATCCTTTCTTTGTCCCTCGACTCCCCCTTATATAGGAGGTGGAGCCGAGGGTTTCGTTTTGTACAAGTTACAGAGTCCAGGATGGTTTCTAACTCATCCCGCCAGATTACAAATAACACTTCCTATTACAACTCTAACTTTCCTTAATATATCTTGGGCTCCCGAATCTTCTTATTCTTCGAGTAGTGGGCCTTCAATAAACCCCGGGTACTATCTTCGGTAGGCCCATTTGGGATGCCTATGTCAGTAGCCCCCGAGATTTTGCTTGAATCGTAGAGTCAGGGAAAATCTCGACTGTTTATTTTTATTCGAGAGCTTTTATTTATACTTCTTCACATAAAATTCTATATTGTACAGGGATAATGGTAGTTGGGGCTAGTTCATCTGACGGATCAGGTACTAGTTAACTGCTCTAGTGGCAATCCGCAAAAACCTACTTCAAGATCACGTCCCCGGACATGATCTCGGGATACCGGTGCAAACTTCGACGGGTGCCGCTTAAGGTCTTACCATTCCGTCGAGTCCCGGTCAAATTTATCGAGTACCTAACGCGTCCGTTAGGATTTTTCTTCGTATCCGTTGATATGGATAAAAGTAGCAGAGCGCGGTCTTTGGCGATGCCACGCCCAGCAGAACGGATCCGGGGTCTTACCTTCGCAAATTTGCGGCATTCGAAATTGATCGCAACTTTGGCGTTCGAGAATATATTGTCGAGTGCTTTTTGCCTTTGGAATAGCACATTTTATCGAGTCATATTTGATGACTTATTTTGTCTTCCCGATGGGAGTATATGTAGAGTTATCTGTGTAACTCGAAATATACTCACTTCTGTTTCTTTATTTTGATAAAAATTCATCGGGCACGCGAACGGCGTTCCCGATGGGAGTAGCCCCGAGGCTACATCCAAGGACTTGTGCTTGGGTGTAGGCTCCACGATTAGTATCCGTTGCCGCTATATTTATAATCTTTCTCGACAGTTTTATATTTATCGGGTGCGCGACCAGCGCTCCCGATGGGAGTAGCCCCCGAGGCTATGAACAAATGCTTGCATTTGGTCATAGGCTCTCGCCATTTCTATCTTGTCATACTCGAAATTTTCTATTTTTCCAAAGTAGCCCCCGAGCATTTGGGCAAAAACTTGTATTTGATCAAAGGCTCCCGAGATAACCTTGTATTGTCGATAAACTTCTGAAACCTCATAGTCGAATTTTTCTTTTATCTTGACGACGTCATTGCTGATGATAGCCACGATTTCTATTTTGGAAACTGACCATTACCGCTTGTTTCGCTGCCTTGTGGGTCCCAATTCCTTATCTGACGGACACGTCGTGCAAGTGGGGGACACATGTTCTCCCCTTTTTCTGGCACACGTTCTGTAACCTCGTCAATGTTAAAATACCATTGTACCCTTGTATCCACGTGGCGATCATCTGCTGCATTCTTTTTTTCATCCAACGGTTCCGTCGCTTCACCGCACCTGTATATAAGGTCTCCTTCTTCTTCCTCGAACACTTCCGCTCGCGCCGTTCCCCTGCTTTCCTCTGCAAAATTTCCTCCTGCGCTCCTCATCTCCCAAAGCTCTTCTCTTCGTAGCTACACCTCTCCGCCATTGTTGATGCCACCGCGTCGATTGACCGAGCACAAGCACACCTGATTCATCGATGGCTGCCGCGGATCTAGGAGCCGCGGAGTGGGAGAGGTCCAAGATCACGAACCAGGACCTCAATCTCTTGAAGAAGCTGGGGATTACCAAGAAACCCAAAGCGGTTTGCTTCCCCAGTGAAGAAAGCTACCCAACCCCTCCAATGGGGTATCGGGTAAGTTTTGTTGATCACCTCATCCGCGGTCTTTCCGCCCCCATTCACCCTTTTCTTCGGGGTTTACTTTATGTTTATGGTCTCCAACTTCACCACCTCACGCCCAACTCTATCCTTCACATTTCCATCTTCATCACCCTCTCGCGAAGCCTTCCTTGGTGTCCAGCCCTAACCGGGCATTATGGAAGCGCATTTTCTTTTGTCGCCGTAATGGCTCCGCCAATGTCGCCTATAATATAGGCGGCGTTGTTATTTCTGTTCGCTCTTCTGTCAACTACTTCGACGTCAAACTCCCTGACTCCGTTCAAGGGTGGCGCAAGAAGTGGTTGTACATTCGTGAAGAAAACCATGGATGCGCCGAAGATAACATTCCTCCGTTTGACGGTGCCGAGAAAATCCTTCGCCGCCGTTCTTGGGACGCAGAAG
This sequence comes from Lolium rigidum, assembly GCF_022539505.1. Classification (NCBI taxonomy): domain Eukaryota; kingdom Viridiplantae; phylum Streptophyta; class Magnoliopsida; order Poales; family Poaceae; genus Lolium; species Lolium rigidum. The sequence continues at coordinate 140,653,426 of NC_061514.1, forward strand.
CTACCGAAGAAGAGAGAGCTGCGACAGAGGCCCTGATGACTCGCATCCATGAGTTGCAAAATACTCGTGGAAAAGAATTATCAGGCATCCAAATTACGGCGTACTTCCTTAGGACTAGGGTGCAGCCTCTTCAGGCTCGCAAAAACCCTTTCTGGAATTATGTCGGCGATGAAGACACGGATCGCTCGTCGACGAATCTGGAAGTCAAGGATTTGGATAGACTTATTCGAAAGATTTCATCTCTCAAGAAGAAAGACTCCATCCCTTCCACTTATCGCGTAAAACCATACAGCGCCGCCCATGCACTTCCCAAGGTAAACATTGTCGCGTAATTTGTTATTGCCTTTCTTTTTGTGTTGTTATTTTTTCCTGACATCCTTCCCTCTTTTTATACAGGACCACCCAAATCTTGTTTCACTTCCTCCTCTTCCTGAAGGTGGGGAAGTCGAAGAAAGGGCCGTTATCTCCGATGATAACCCAGATGCCCCCTCTTTTGCAAATGAACCCGCAGAATCTCGAAAATCTGCGGGATCCGACGAAAAAGAGGATGTCTCTGAAGCTACTGCGTCGGCACAATCTCCTCCTCCTGCTGTTTCTCCAAGGAACAAAAGGAAAAGGGATGATGCCGAAGATTCCGGCACCTCCAAAGTCGACGAAGCCGTTCCTTCGCACCAGAAGGCAGGCTATGATCCATACCTCGAGGCTCTCATCAGTTCGTGAGTACCCTTTCTCTGTTTATTTGTACTCGAAGATTCTTGTCTATCTTGCTTTTTATATTGTCGACATTTACTCGTAGTGATGATGAAGAAGAAGTACCAACTGCTGATGTGGCTGCTCGAACGAGTACGTCACATACATTAGTCGCCTCGGAGACGCCAGTCGAAGGAGAAGAAACGTCGCCTCCTCGACAGAATGTCGGCGCTGCGACTCCTCCGTCAAGCCCCCTTGTCCCTTCACCAAAAAGGGCAAGGGTTGAAACAAATCCAGAGCTTACTCTTCAATCGAGTAGCTCTTCTAACCCTCTCTTGGATGATGTAAGTTGTTAACGCTCTTGTCGTTGTTTACATTTTCTCCGTTTGCTCCTATGTGTCGTTGTTTTTCCCATACCGACATTTTCTTTCTTTGTCTCTCCTTGATAGCCTATGATCAAAGAGCTTCTTCGCATCGGTGCCCAATTCGTTGGGTACCGTGATTATGCCAGCAAAACTGAAGGTAATGCCTGGCTACTTTTTGCTTCCTTTCTGCATGACTGTCGACGTTTATAACTAATCTTGTCTTCCTTTTTCAGAGAAACTGGCAGAAGCCAACGAACGTGCTGACACGCTTGCTCAAAAGTTAGAGCAATGTGAAGAGGCTCGTAAGAAGGCCGAGTCAGATGCAGTTGAAGCTAGGCAAGAAGCTGACAAGGCTAAGGCTGATGCTGCTGGTGTCGAAGATCTTCGGAAACGTCTGCATGACGCCGAGACTTCGCTAAGCGATCACATAACTGCGCAATCTGCTCGCGAAGCGGCGATCACCAAACGCATAAAGACACAAAGTCGTCGCTTTGTCAGTAAGTATTTGCACCATTTCATACCCTTTGGATTTTCCTTTTTTGCACTTGTTTGTTGACCAAAATTTCTATTTTTATTTTGTCAGATAGGACCTCTCAAGAATTTGAACTTGAGAATCCCGACAACGATTCTCTTCTTGACGCCGTTTCATTCCTCGAGTTTCATGGGACGAAAGCGCGTGAAGGCATGGATGAAGCCAGGGCGGGGTTGTCGAAGCTTTTCCCCTACTTCTTCCCGAAGAAAGAGGAGCCCGCGACTTTCCTTGGTCTTGCCAAGTGCTTTAATCCTCCCGAAGATCTTGGGCTGAAGATGCGCCATGAGAACATGAAGGTTGCCGTGGAAAGCACCGTTGCCCTAGTTGCTGACAGTCAACATACCATTGACTGGGCCAAAGTTGGCGACACGGAGCAAATAGAGCAACCAAGGTGGCGATCTTTGATCAAGGCGGCAAAGCTTAACACGAAGAAAATCCTGGCCTATCTCGGGATCAAGCCATCTTCGACTCCTAGCTCGTCAAGGCCGGAGGTCTAATTTTTGCTTTCTTTATGTCCTTTGCTATTGTCGCCATTCTAGTCTTGGCGACAATTTCCCTGCCAGTCCCTTAGGAGAACTTCTTTTGTAATGACCATGTAACTTTTCTAGAAGCAATGAAATTCCTCTTGGTGCTATCATTGATCTGGGGATTTTCTTTTCCAGTTGATATTTGACAATTATTCAACCAATCCTTGCTCTCCCGATGCTGCTCCCGCGTCTTCCTTGTCGAAGAAAATAAAAGCCGGTGACAATTTCCTAGAAGGTTCTTCAAGCACACCTTTGTCGGAAGATTTACAGGAACTTCGACAACAACTTCAGTCCACGAAGAAACAAACTCTGGCGATGATGGAACAATCTCGGAAAGCGTCTGAACAAGAACGACTTGCTCGTCGGCAAGCCGAAGAGGCTATGGCTGCCAAGGATGCTGCTGTATTGGAAACAAAAGGAGCCAGTGCCCGAGAAAATAGCATGCTCGAGCTGATGTTGGAAGCTAGCATAGATATGTTAGGTATGTATCTCAAACTTTATGATGCCTTCTCTTTATTTCGCTGTGCCTTCTTCCAATTTTCTTGCCTTGTTGTTTAATAGGCTCAGTTCTTGATGCTGCTGCCGAGGATCGAAGAGTAAATGAGAGAACAAATCTTCTTGTTAACCTTTCCCTTAACCATGGCTCTTTATTTTGGGCCACTCCTGAACGAACTCAGCAGATTGTCAGGTTCCAAGATCGTGCTTGCCAAGTGCGCGAATTTCTAAATTTTTGCACGACAACATTGACCCTTGTTTTCAAGACTTTGTTTCCCCAGAATGAGGTTCCCGCGACTCTTCCTGAATTGCTGGAGACCTTCAGAGATGCTCCTCGTATTCATAATTTCGTACGAGCCCAACCGATTCTTCGGAGCAAGATTTGCCATGATTATGATACATATTTGCCATCCAAAGTTAGACCTGTCGACGATTGTTGTTGATTGCATGGCGAAGAAGACGCGGCGGAAGAATAATATTGATGCAATCAACGAGATGGTGACTCCTGTGGCCGAGTCGATGATAGACGAGCTTCTTCGAATGGATTCAGAATTCTTCGTCAAGGGATCTTATGCCGAGCATAAAACAACCAGAGGCTTGTCAATAGATACTATTTTTGGTTCTGATTGATTTGTAAAACTTTGTCGAAAACATTTGTTGTATACCACAGAATGCTCTATATTGTTGGAGCCCCCGAGCCTTTTGGCTAGAGTTTGTACTATTTTTCTCTTTCCAAGATTTCTTCCTGAGCTGTAATAAAACACCTTGATGGACTGCCGGATCTTGGTGTCGAAGTTCTATATTTTTGTTTGTCGTGTTTTTGGACCAAAGTGATGAGATTTTCTGACGTATGCACTATATTTAATCATGACCAACTTCCGATTTATGTATTTGGCGAGGTATTATTGTACCAAGGCGAAATATTTTTCAATAAATCGAGTTTGTCTGTTTTGATATTTGAGGGTGCAGAGCCCCCGAGCATGTCGACGAATAAGAAGTATATCTTTACTATTTTTACTATATTGCAGCACCGCGAGCCCGCCTCATTAAAAACCTTCTCCGGCCCCACTCGGTGCCCCGAAAAAGGAAAAGAGTGCGTCTGAAAACTCGCGGGCGTTTCAGTACATTGTATGTTTACAAAGTAGACTATATTTCGGCATCTAAGCGTAAAAACGCCTGAGCTGTGCCACGTTCCAGGGATTTGGCTCGGCAATCCCTGTCTTCTTGTCTTTGATTCTGTATTCTCCTCCTTCGATTACCTCTGTGACAATGTAGGGTCCAAGCCATGGTGACTCGAGTTTTTCGTGACTTTTTTGGTTGAGTCGCAGAACTAAGTCACCAACTTGAAAAGACCTTGGGCGCAATCGTCGACTGTGGTAATTCTTCAGGTCCTGTTGATATTTGGCGACTCGTGACAGGACTTCATCTCGAGCTTCGTCAAGTGCATCGACATCGTCCTCCAAGGCTTCTCTCGAGGTTTCTTCATCATATTCTGTGACTCTTGGAGAATCGTGCTCTATTTCTATCGGCAGGACTGCTTCGGCGCCATGGACAAGAAAAAACGGCGTCTCTTGTGTCGCCGTATTTGGTGTTGTTCGAATACTCCACAATACACTTGGCAGCTCCTCCGGCCAAGTATGCCGTGCTTTTTCCAGTGGTCCTAGCAGGCGTTTCTTGATGCCATTGCAGATAATGCCATTGGCTTTCTCGACTTGTCCATTGGTCTGTGGATGTGCGACGGACGCAAAACTCAACTTAATGCCCACTTCTGCGCGTATGCTTTGAACTCCTTGGACGTGAAGTTATCGCCGTTGTCCGTGACAATGCTATGAGGAACTCCAAATCTGAAGACGATGCTTTTTACGAACTTAATCGCCGATGCGCCGTCCGGTGAATTTATCGGCTTTGCTTCTATCCACTTTGTAAATTTGTCGACAGCGACCAGCATATACTCATAACCTCCTGGCGAAGCTTTGTGTAGTTTTCCCACCATGTCGAGACCCCATTGAGCAAAGGGCCAAGACAATGGGATTGGCATAAGTTCTGCTGCAGGAGAGTGAGGTCTGGCGGCGAATCTTTGGCACGCGTCGCAATTTCTCACTATTTCCTTTGCGTCCTCGATTGCTGTTAACCAATAGAATCCTGCTCTGAAAACCTTAGCCGCGATAGCCCGGCTGCTCGCGTGGTGCCCGCATATCCCTTCGTGCACATCCTTCGGGATAATTCGTCCTTCTTCGGGTGTAACGCATCTTTGTAGCACGCCCGAAATACTTCGTTTGTACAACTCCCCTTTTACCACAGGTGAAAGCTTTTGATCTCCTGATTATTCGCCTTGCTTCAATCTGGATCGTCGGGTATCGTTTTCCTTAGGATATATGATATGTAAGCCTGCATCCATGGAATTTGCACCATCATGACTAGCTCTTGCTCTTCTTCTTCTTCTGCTGTGTCTTTGGTGATACTCGAGGTTTTCTCTTTCTTCTCCTTCTTTGTTTTTGCTGGCTTTGTTGACCTCTCGCTTATCTCTTCCCAAAACACGCCTGGAGGTATCGCGAGACACTGTGACCCGATGTTTGCAAGAACGTCGGCTTCATCGTTGCTCATCCTGCTAATGTGGTTTACCTCACAACCATCGAATAACTTTTCCAACTCATTGTACACCTCTTTGTATGCTATCATACTTTCGTTGACTGCATCACATTGGTTCATGACTTGCTGTGCCACCAATTGTGAGTCGCCGAAAATTTTCAGTCGAGTTGCACCGCAAGCTTTCGCCATCTTCATCCCGTGTATGAGAGCTTCATATTCTGCTTCGTTATTAGACGCGTTTGGGAACGTCATCCGCAAAACGTACTTCAACTTGTCGCCTTCAGGTGATACCAATATCACGCCTGCTCCAGCACCTTCCAGTCTTTTGGACCCGTCGAAGTTCATAGTCCAAGTTCTCGATAAATCTGGGGGTCCCGTGTTTTGTAGCTCCATCCACTCGCAATGAAATCCGGTAAGACCTGCGATTTTATTGCTTTTCTTTTTCGTACGTGATGTCCCGAGGGGAAAGTTCTATTCCCCAAAGGGAGACACGACCCGTAGCTTCCGGGTTGTTCGAGTATATTTGACAAGGGAGCCTCGTTGACCACTATTATCGGGTGCGCCGAAAAATAGTGTCGCAATTTTCTTGCTCGTCGTGAATACTTCATATGCCGGTTTACGATATTGCGGGTACCGCTGTTTTGAGGGCGACGACTTCGCCGATGAAATATACTGGCCTCTGAACTCCATGAAGCTTGCCTTCTTCTCGCTCTCTCGACTACTAGGGCCGTGCCGACCACCCGAGGTGTGGCCGCAATGTACAAGAGGAGAGGTTCTTTCTCTTTCGGTGCCACCAATATCGGTGGTGTCGAAATTGCTCGCTTGAGGTTCTCGAAGGCTCTATCTGCTTCCTCGTTCCATTGAAATTTTTCCCCCTGTTTGATCAATGCATAGAACGGCAGCGCCTTTTCTCCTAGCCTGGCGACGAATCTGCTTAAAGCTGCGACTCGCCCCGTTAACTGTTGTATCTCTTTCAGCTTGTTATCACCAGAATTTGACCAAGTCAGAGGTGGGCCGCGATCAAGATGGACTTGAAGATATACATATAGAAGAGATATGTGAATCGGCCTTATTTACCAAGTTTGGGCTAGCTAGCCCGTGTATCTTAGTTTAGAAGTTAGAATCTATCTCGTGCACGATTTAGTGCACGCCCACATTAGAAGTCCCCTGGACTATAAATATGTACCTAGGGTTTATGGAATAAACAACAACCAACGTTCAACACGAACCAATCTCGGCGCATCGCCAACTCCTTCGTCTCGAGGGTTCCTCCGGTAAGCACCATGCTGCCTAGATCGCATCTCGCGATCTAGGCAGCACGAGCCTGCCTAGTTGTTCATGCGTTGCTCGTACCGAAGCCTTTTTGATGGCGAGCAACGTAGTTATCGTAGACGCGTTAGGGTTAGCATCGTTCTTAGCATCATATGCTCGCGTAGTGCAACCCTTGCGCGTCTAGCCGTCCTTGTGCCTCATCATGGGTGCGGGGGCGGCACCCCGCTTGATCTTTATTTAGTAGATCTGATCCGTTATGGTCGCTCCTTGATTCATCAAGGATTAGTTTAATATCCGCAATAGTTAGGCCTTACAAAGGGTTGGAGGATCCGGCGGCATGCGGGGTGTAGTTTGCTGCCCCTAGACGGGACGTTCCGAGGATCAACCTAGTGTTGGTTTTTAGGCCTTGTCTAGGGCTGGCTTACGTTTACCGTGCGTGAGCGCGAGGCCCAATCGTGAGTAGGATGATCCGATTATGCGGTGAAAACCCTAGATCGTCGTGGATCTCATACGCTTTATCTTGATCAAGCAGGACCACCATATATTCGGCCACCTTGGACGAATCATGGGTGGATCGGCTCCATGAGCCGATTCACAGGACAACCTGAGAGCCGATCGAGGCTCGTATTTAACGTGTACGTGTGTGCCCTGCAGGAAACTAAGCGAGGCATCATCCACACCTTCCCGACCGGGTATAGGTCGAGGTGGCACGCCCTTGCGACCCGCATCGGCGCGCGACCGAGGAGGCTTTGCGGGCCGTCGCTCCGAGGGACCGGGGCCAGCCGCAGCCCTAGTCATTCCCGGCTCTACGGTGTTGGCCGATCCATCGCCCGCCGGTGGGTTTCTGACGTCAACACATTCTGGCACGCCCGGTGGGACACATCTTCAACGACAATCTTCAACGACAACCATCTCGCCATCCACATCAGAGATGGCGAAAGACACCATACCATCTTCATCAGAAGTGGCAGAAGAAACTCCGGTCACGTACGGGGATCTCACTGGCGAGCTCAAGAAGAAGTACGACGAGATCAAGTCTGCCCTCGAAGCCGACCTAATCGGCTCTTTCCACAGGACCCGCTCCCATGGCATCAGATGGAAGGGGTTCACACCGAAGGCGCGCTTGATGGAGTGGACCTGTCCACCCCGTCGAGGAACGCACCGGGTCGCTGCGTCGGGAGATAAACTTCATGGTGGCTCATTCGCTGCACCGCCATTCCGAGAGCTCGGTGAACACGTTGGAGCGCGTCGCGGCTGCGCGTGATCCGAGGAGATCATGAGCCATCGGTACTCTCCGTCGGGACCAGCCCTAGGGACTCATCAAGGGGAATTGCTACTCCGGTCCCGTCCACCGCTGCCATTCGCGTTGGCAGCGCCCGAAGCGCCGAACTCATCGGCCTATGTCGTCTACAAGATTGGTGGTGACCCCAGTGACTACCAATTCCTACAGGACGCGCCCAAGGAGATCCCGCATGGGTACGCATGCGCATACGTGCCAGACTGCAGCACCTGGGCACCCTCGAACCGAGGTTGCTATAGCGGGGACTTACGGGGCAACGGGAGGAACGTCGGAGGCGGACACGAGAAGCAAACGTGGCTAGCTAAATACGCCACCCCGACGAAACTCCCGAGCCCAGCTCCTGCAGGTTGGCTCGGAACCGCAGAAACGAGGCATGGCTGGTTAAGTACGCCACTCCGACGAATCTTCGGGGTTCGGCACCTGCAGCCATCACCGCGGATCAAATTTGTACGATCCTCGAAAGATCAGTTCGGCATGATGCCGAAAAGAAAGGCGATCGGCTATACCAAGCCGTACCCCAATGAGTACGAATTGATCCCGCTACCACCCAAATATCGGCTCCCGGACTTCACAAAGTTCGGCGGATCGAGATGGCTCCAGCTCCATCGAGCATGTGAGCCGATATTTGGCACAGCTGGGCATGATCTCAGCGTCGGACGAGCTGCGCGTGAGGTACTTCTCACGGTCCCTCACGGGATCGGCTTTCGGATGGTACACGTCGCTGCCACCGAACTCAATCCAGACACAGGAAGCAGACTGGAAGAACGGTTCCATGAGCAATATCACTCAGAGGCTTCCGAGGCTGGCATTGCCGATCTAGCACAAGTACGACAGAAGCGCGGAGAAACAGTGTCAGAATACATCCAGCGCTTCAGGACGGTTAGGAACCGATGCTATTCGGTTCACGTGAGCGAAAAAGAAGCAGTCGAATTGGCGGTGGTGGGTCTATCATCATCGATCAAGGAAGTGGCCTCCCAGGCGGACTATCCTTCATTAGCACACATGGTGCAGAAGTTGTCAGCATATGAGCAACGCCACCCGGATATCTACCAAGATAAATTCAAGCGCGTGGTTACCATGGTTGACGCAGGCGAAGATGAAGGTCCAACGGGAGAGCGAGAGGTCGCAGTAGCTGAGTGGACTCGAGCTGCAGGCCCGATAACCTGCAAATGGGTAAAGCCACCAGGGCCTCCAAGAGGGTTCGACTTCGACGTGACGAAAACCGAGCAGATTTTCGACCTCTTACTCGCGGAGAAGCACATAAAGGTACCCGAAGGCCACAAGTTTCCTACGGTGCAAGAGCTGAACGGAAAGCCATACTGCAAGTGGCATAACACGTTCACCCACACCACCAACGACTGCAGGGTGTGGCGTCAGCAGATCCAAGTGGCGATAGAAAATGGGCGACTAATTTTTAACCAGTATGCCATGAAGGTCGACACACACCCCTTCCCCGCCGTCAACATGGTGGAGTTTACCCACCTTGGAGGGTGCCAGCCTGATTTCTCAGCCAACATCGGCATGGTAGAGCTTGGACACCGCTCTGAGAAGGATGGGGATGAAGACAGCTGCTCTCAGAGCAAGGACACTGAGGGGGCCGCTCCATGCGATCGGCTCCGTCAAGATGGCAAGCGCTACGTCACAGAGGGGGAAGTGAAGAACATAAGATACCAGCGACCCCTCTCTGATCACCTCCTCAACAAGTATGTTAGTCGATATGACCAAAGCCGGCGATACAACAACAATGATGAAAGAGGTCGTCTGACCAGAAACGACGGAAGACATCGCCGGCATAATCATGATGAGGAGCGACAGGAGCGCCACGGCAGGGAGCAGGACGATACGGACAGGCATTGGCACTGCCCCTTCTTCAGACACTGCTGGGATTCCGGAATGAGCCGATTACCAACAATCGGCAACTGCCCAGAATGCAACCGGAAGAAGAAGGAGACAGCCAACGTATCTGTGTTCGAGCGCTTAGGGCCTCTCCCACCGCAAAACAGGCATGCTGAGACCCCTCTGTTGGAAGATCTCGATGATTCGGAAGACGAAGGGGAATACGGAGAAGACAGGTGCCACCGTCCAAGGTGGTGCCCTGACGGTCTCAGCCATACACAAAAACGCAGGGTTCAGCGATTGCGCGGTCTGGAGGAAGCCGAAAGGATGTACTTGCATACGCTGAGGAAGGCACGACCTGATCTGGCTGCGAAAGTCCAGAGGACCCTGGATGAGGAGGGACTGCCGCAAAGAAAAGAGTGGCGCCCCAAGCAAAAGAGAGCCGATGATTACACATCGGCTGGCACGAACATGGTGCTCGTTCGCCTGGCGGGGTGTAAACCTCCACGATCACACGTTGCACCCAAGGTGGACATCAGCAAGCGTTCCAACGTGATAAGGTCAGAGATTGGGCTGGTTTTATCCACTGACATGGACGAGTAGCAAGACTACGTCGATAAGCAACATGGCGAGGCTGATCCTTGCGATCGGCCCTCCGAAACTGATGAAGGGAGATTACAAAACCTTCACCGAGCAAGCAACATGGAGGCCGATTCCAGCAATCGGCCAAAATTATCCTCACCATCCATTCTGCCTAGGATCAACGTTTGACCCAACAGGGACTACCTGAAGAGCCGATACCATCAATTCTCTTGACAGAATCGGCTCGGGGGGCACCTAGATGGATAAAACACGAGGATATGAGATAATACTGAGTATGGGGGCCGATACGCAAATCGGCCTAAAATTTTTAAACATTTTACAGCCGATGAGAAATAGCCGATGTGCGGCCATCGACTCAAGAGGGATCAATGTTACGATCAGAGGACCAACGAAGCACGATGAAGTAATCTAAGGGCTTGGTTCCTCTCTTCAAGAGCAGCCTGGATGTGCAGATCAGGTCAAGGATGGATCGTGCAGAAAGGGGCTGATTTGACCAGCAGGGCGCTAGGAGCAGACTGGAGAAACTCGGGGGGCAGCCCACCTGGAAGGCTCTTTGCAGACCGATTTATGTGCAAATCGGCTGGCTCTGCATGACCAGGCCCAGGCTAACTCAGTTAAGCTACGTGTCCTCGTTTCTGTTTTGTTTTGGCCAAGACTTGGGGGGCAGCGGGCCTGGTGGATATTCTGTTTTGCTCTGGGTAAAGAGCCGATTGAGGCACCATCGGCTGATCCTTCATGTCCACCTTCTTCACATATGATGGGTGTTGAAGAGGATTATTGGGTTTGATTGAAAAAGTTCAAAGGTTCCTGGAGATCCTGCATTTTTCTACCAGATTTAGAAACCAATCATCAGCTGGGGAAGGGAAGGGCTAATTTCAAAAGGACCGATGCGATGCGATCGGTTCATTACGCATTGACAAAAGGAACGAATCGGCGAGGTCAGTAGAAAAGGGAATCGGCTCAATTGAACTCAGAAGAAATCGGCGAAATCAAAGTGGGGAAGAGTTCTTCGTTGATAAGCGAAATTTCTTACATGAGGAGATAATTACTTTCAAAAGGAAATACTGGGGGATACATTGCCCCATCTGTCACTACTGGCCCTATTCTAGAGGTCTTATCTACGGGCCGTCACTGCCCTCGTCGTCGCCGTCGTCGCTGCTGTCGGCGCTGCTCCCGGCCTGCTCATCGTCGCTGCTCCAGCGACCGCCAACAGGACCCTCGTTGTCCTCATCTTCATCATCAGCGTCGCCATCGTCGCTGTCGACGTCGCTGAGGTTCCCAGGCCAGAGGCAGTGCCGTTTGGCCGGCGGCTCGTCGGAAGAGCTGTCGTCCTCCTCTTCCTCTCCCTCCGCCACCTCCTCTGAGGAAGTGACCCCATCCCAGGGAAAGCAATCGTCCTCGCTCTCCTCCACCGCTTCCCTTTTGACGAGGAAGCGGAGATCGCTCTCCCCGTCAGTCAGGGACTTGTCATCCTCTGACCAAACGGAGAAATCATGGCTGGGCTCGTCCCCGGCCTCGATGGCGCGGCGAGTGTTGGCCGCGTGGACCTTCGCCGGGTTCCACTCTGGCGTCGACTCGCGGGAGGAGGAGGATTCGACGGAGAAAACCGATGAGTCGGAGGAAGGAGAAGGCATTGTGGCTCAGGAGGGTTTTTGGTGTGCCAATGCGAAAGGGGACGAAGAGAAGAACTGTTTACTGCGGTTAAATAAAGGGGATATGGTGGAAGTTTAATGCCCAAGCAGTTTTCGAGGACGCGGTGCCAGAACCGTCAAATCGCGAGACAGGACCGTCGAATCGCACAGAGAAGACGAGGAGGCAAGACGTCATCATGGAGTATACTGCGACAGTTCTGCTCTGCCACGACATGACCCTCCGAGAGAAAAGCATAATGATTTTGGAAATGTCATTTCCAAAACCAGGGGGGCATGTGTTATCACCAGAATTTGACCAAGTCAGAGGTGGGCCGCGATCAAGATGGACTTGAAGATATACATATAGAAGAGATATGTGAATCGGCCTTATTTACCAAGTTTGGGCTAGCTAGCCCGTGTATCTTAGTTTAGAAGTTAGAATCTATCTCGTGCACGATTTAGTGCACGCCCACATTAGAAGTCCCCTGGACTATAAATATGTACCTAGGGTTTATGGAATAAACAACAACCAACGTTCAACACAAACCAATCTCGGCGCATCGCCAACTCCTTCGTCTCGAGGGTTCCTCCGGTAAGCACCATGCTGCCTAGATCGCATCTCGCGATCTAGGCAGCACGAGCCTGCCTAGTTGTTCATGCGTTGCTCGTATCGAAGCCTTTTTGATGGCGAGCAACGTAGTTATCGTAGACGCGTTAGGGTTAGCATCGTTCTTAGCATCATATGCTCGCGTAGTGCAACCCTTGCGCGTCTAGCCGTCCTTGTGCCTCATCATGGGTGCGGGGCGGCACCCCGCTTGATCTTTATTTAGTAGATCTGATCCGTTATGGTCGCTCCTTGATTCATCAAGGATTAGTTTAATATCCGCAATAGTTAGGCCTTACAAAGGGTTGGAGGATCCGATGGCATGCAGGGTGTAGTTTGCTGCCCCTAGACAGGACGTTCCGAGGATCAACCTAGTGTTGGTTTTTTGGCCTTGTCTAGGGCTGGCTTACGTTTACCGTGCGTGAGCGCGAGGCCCAATCGTGAGTAGGATGATCCGATTATGCGGTGAAAACCCTAGATCGTCGTGGATCTCATACGCTTTATCTTGATCAAGCAGGACCACCATATATTCGGCCACCTTGGACGAATCATGGGTGGATCGGCTCCATGAGCCGATTCACAGGACAACCTGAGAGCCGATCGAGGCTCGTATTTAACGTGTACGTGTGTGCCCCGCAGGAAACTAAGCGAGGCATCATCCACACCTTCCCGACCGGGTATAGGTCAGGTGGCACGCCCTTGCGACCCGCATCGGCGCGCGACCAGGAGGCTTTGCGGGCCGTCGCTCTGAGGGACTGGGGCCAGCCGCAGCCCTAGTCATTCCCGGCTCTACGGTGTTGGCCAGTCACTGCCCGCCGGTGGGTTTCTGACGTCAACACAGCTTTGTTGGCTTTCTCATAGTGACGATGGCCTGTATTTTTTCGGGATTAGCTTCAATCCCCCTTGCTGATACTAAGAACCCGAGAAGTTCTCCTGCAGGAACTCCAAAAGAGCACTTTGTCGGGTTTAGCTTGAGGCAGAACTTGTCGAGGTTGTCGAAGGTTTCCTTCAAGTCTTCGATCAGAGTAGACCCTTTCTTTGATGTTATTACGACATCGTCAATGTAGACTTGTACATTTTTTCCAATCTGTGTTGCTAGGCACTTCTGCATCATCCGCTGATATGTTGCTCCCGCGTTTTTCAGACCAAAGGGCATTGTTTTGTAGCAAAACACGCCATAAGGTGTGATGAACGTTGTCTTGGCTTCATCTTCTTCTTTTAATCTTATCTGGTTATAACCGGAATATGCGTCCGAGGAAGGAAAGACGTTCGCATCCTGCCGTGGAGTCGATGATTTGATCGATCCTTGGGAGGGGAAAGTGATCCTTGGGACAATGTTTGTTGAGACACGTGAAGTCGACGCACATGCGAAGGACTATTGTGTGTTTTTTCGGCACCATCACTGGATTAGCTACCCACGTGGCTTCGGTAGATATTTCCCTGATGAAACCAGCATCTTTGAGTCGATCTATTTCAGATAACATGGCTTTGCGGCTGGGCTCCGAAAAACGCCGCAAAGGTTGCTTTACTGGTCTTGCGAGAGGATCCAAATTGAGGTGGTGCTCGGCAAGTTCCCTGGGTACTCCTGGAATGTCAGCTGGACACCATGCGAAGATTTTCCGAGTGCTCACGGAGGAACTCGACGAGCGCGCTTTCCTATGCGACATCCATGTTTGCGGCAATGGACGTCGTTTTCTTTGGATCTGTCGGGTGGATCTGTACCTCTTTTGAATCCTTGGTTGTGTTGAAAGTTGGCTCCTTAGAAGATCTCCCTACCTCTGGCAGCACATCATAATCAGTGAACCTTGGCGCCGCATATTCTGCTTGCATCCCGAAAGTTTCTGACAGTCGATGAAAATCCTTGTCGCATTTATCAGATAACGCGAAACTTCCTTTGACTGTGATAGGTCCCTTGGGCCCAGGCAACCTCCACAACAGATATGTATAATGCGGCACTGCCATGAACCTAGCATACGCTGGTCGTCCCAACAAAGCGTGATATTGCGACGGGAAATCCACAACTTCAAACTCCAAATTCTCTATCCTGTAGTTTTCTCGGGTTCCGAACTGAACGTCGAGGTTGATCTTGCCCAGTGGTAACTTGGCTTCTCTGGTGTGATCCCATGGAAACGTGTGTCAGTTGGTTTCAGATTTGCTAGGGATATGTTCATCTTCCTCAATGTATCTGCATACATGAGGTTTAAGCTGCTGCCGCCATCTATGAAAACTCTCGACACGTCGAAACCAGCGATTACTGCGGGTAAAATGAGTGCTGATTGTCCTGGTCGAGGAACTTGCTGCGGATGGTCCGCGATTGTGAAGCCGATGTCTTGCCCCGACCAATTTAAGTACTCGACTGTTGGTGGAGGCATCTTCTCTGCCATGAACACTTGTCGAGAGATTACCTTCTGCGCCCTGTTGGATGGCCTAGCTTTCTGAATCATCGAGACCGCACCGTTAGAATTAGGATCAACATATGGAGGTGGGTGTGGTGCTGCCGCTATTCTGAGCTGGTGTCGATTTTCGTCGGTAATTGCGGGAGGAGGTGGAAGGTGGATCTCGCTCCTTGGCTCCCGAGGGTTTCTGTTATTTGCTTGGGCATTTGCAATTCCTGCGGCTCGCAGCATTGCCTGAAAATTACGGCAGTCTTTCTGGAGATGTCCTGACTGCCTCTTTCCATTGTTGTCGAGGTAAAAGTGCATTTGACACGGTCCGTTCATCATCTCCTCGGGAGACACGTAAGGTCTTTGAATCCTTGGTCCACTATTTTGCCTGTTGCCACGAAAATCACCTCTATTGTCGCCTTGTTGCTCATTACTCCTTTGATAATCATCTCGACTATTTCCTCCAGGATTTCCGCGAAATCCGGCCGATATATGGCCGGGAGCATCGTTGTTGTAGAACTGGCGAGAAAATCGCCTTCTATTTTGATAATTTCGACCACGATCCTCTTCTGGCGACCTGTGTCGCTTGTTGTATATTGCGTCTTCTCCATCTGCCCATTTATTGGCTATCTCCATGAGTGCTGATATGGTCTTAGGGTTGGTTCTCCCTAAGTCCTCGACAAAATCTCCTCGCCGGATTCCTGCCACGAACGCATCTATTGCCCTCTCGTCAGATATATCTTCTGCCGAGTTCTTTATGATGTTCCACCGCTGTATGTATTTCCTCATCGACTCGTCGTGTTTCTGTCGACATGCTCTCAACTCTTCCAATGACGCAGGTTTTTTGCAGGTGGATCGGAAGTTTTTCACGAAGACTTCCTCGAAGTTATCCCAGCTGTCGATGGAACTTGGGGGGAGTTTCTTTATCCAAGATCTCGCGGCAGCGCTCAAATGAACTTGGATACTTTGCATAGCTGTTGCTCTGGTTCCTCCTACCAGCTTCACCATCTCGAGGTAATCCACGAGCCAATCCTCGGGATCTTGCAGACCGTCGAATTTCTTGAAATTTTCAGGTAGCTTAAACCCTTTTGGGACTCGAGTTTTTCGAACTCTTCTCGTGAAACACGGGAGCCCACACATATCTTCGTCGGCGACTTCTGGTGAGTGCTGACGCTCCCTTCTTTCTTGTCGCGCTCTGTCCACCCTTACTTGGACTCGTCGTGTCTCTTGCTCCACTTGTTCTTGGGGGGTCTTGAACTGCTGTGTTGGGTCGTGGACTGTTTCGCCTAGGATTTTCTTCGGGAGGCGTTGTTGCAAACGCTGTTCCCATTACTCCTACTCCAGCCATCGCCATATTGAACAATGGTTCTCTCGGGTCCCCAGGAGGTGGTCTAGACGCAAGGATGTAAGCTTGTGTTGCCATATAACCTGCTTCTGGAGTTTTTGGGATGATATTTCCTCTTTCATCAATCGACATAAAGGACATGTCGAGATTTTGGATTATGCTTCCTCTTTACGCTTCGGGTATGTTTTGGAGCCGAGACATCGCTCTCCTCCGAGCTTCTCTGTGACTATCTCCCGAAGTTCCTGAAAGGCGACTTAACTCTGCTCGGCGTCTGCTTGATGCAGAAGCTGCTTCTTTCCTCCTATTCAGGGATGCTGTCTGTTTTTCCAACTCTCTGCTTACCCGAGCAAGTCTATATTGATATGCTTGTAACTCTTGTACGGTAGCGAGTAGTATTCATTGGTTCCGATCCATCCATGGCTCTGCAGCCCTATCCCACGCAGCTTGCGGGAGTTGGACTTTTGCGCGAGTTGAAGATCCGGCATATTTAGTGCCTAGGCCAGTTCTGAGATCAGCGGGATCGACGTATGGATTTCCCAAATCGTCGAAAGCCTCTGACGTTTGCGGTTCTGATGTACCCGCTTCTTCTATTGCACAGATTTGGTGGTATTTTGTGTATTGATTTTTGTCAAGGTTGGTGACACCATCATACGCAGTGGTGAAGACCTTTCCGATGGCGACAGATTTGTCGATGAAGTTGAAGCTGTCGACGCTTTCGGAGTCGCTGCTTATAAAGGAGTCCGCAGACGACTCGAAGGATGTGTTGCTGAAGATCTTGGCGAGCTTTCCGCTTGCCTTGCTGTCGACGAAGCGTGGCGACGAAAACTCCTCGTCACTCGTCGAAAAGTTAGAATCGACCGCTGAAAATTCCGACGAGATCGGAACTTCGAGACGGTAGGATCCTTCCTTGTTGACGCCAAATCGGAATTCTCCGAACGTCATGATGATGGGCTCCTCCAGATAGGCACATGCATCCATACGGGAGGGCGGGTGAGGAATAAAATTGAATAGATCGGTTTTTTCCTTGTTACCTCGATCCATCGCGTTACTTGTCGTCGACGATGTCGAAGATCTTGAACGTGCCATCGAGATCAGCTCCTTGCAACCTCTAATCCCCACAGACGGCGCCAATTGACAAAGGATTAACTTGTCAATGCCTACAGATTGTAGACTAGGGTTTTGTTAGAAGTAGAGGGCAAGTAGATCTCGAAGGTTCAGACGAAAAGTACTCGACGATTATGAAAACTAGGGTTATGTTGACAGTAGATTCGATCCTTTCTTTGTCCCTCGACTCCCCCTTATATAGGAGGTGGAGCCGAGGGTTTCGTTTTGTACAAGTTACAGAGTCCGGGATGGTTTCTAACTCATCCCGCCGGATTACAAATAACACTTCCTATTACAACTCTAACTTTCCTTAATATATCTTGGGCTCCCGAATCTTCTTATTCTTCGGGTAGTGGGCCTTCAATAAACCCCGGGTACTATCTTCGGCAGGCCCATTTGGGATGCCTATGTCAGGTGACATGGGAGAGGAAGGTGGAGAGGGTGGGGACGGTGGTGAGGGAGGAGAGGGAGGTCTGGCGGGTGAAGGAGAAGAAGGTGGTGAGAGACTCGGCGGAGTAGGGACCGGAGGCACAGGAGGAGGTGAGTTAGGAAACATGAGAAAAGAGATATCATCCACCGAGAAGGAAGAGGAGGAGGGACGCGGGTAGAACGGACGGGACTCATCAAAAGTGACATCCCGAGATATGCGCATCCGGCGACCAATAGGATCCCAACACTTATATCCTTTGTGCTCAGGACTGTAGCCAAGGAAGACACATTCAACAGATTGAGCACTCAACTTGGTGCGTTCGCGTGGAGCAAGAAGAACATAGCAAACGCAACCAAAAAGACGAAGAGTCGAGTAATCAGGAGTGTGACCAGTGAGACGCTCAAGAGGAATACCACCCTGCAAGGCTGTGGAGGACTGAAGGTTGATGCGATAGGTGGAAATAGACACAGCCTCAGCCCAGAAGTGAGGAGGAAGAGAGGCAGCGATCATCATCGCACGAGCCGTCTCAAGCAGGTGGCGATGCTTGCGCTCAGCCACGCCATTCTGGGCATGGGCGCCAGGGCAGGAGAACTGGGCAAGAGTGCCCTGCTCAGCAAGAAAACCACGCAACAGCTGGGAGATATACTCACCAGCAGAATCAGCCCGAAAGACACGTATAGGCGTGGAAAACTGAGTGTGGACCATGGCAGCAAAACGCTTATATATCGAGAGAACCTCGTTGCGGGAAGTCATAAAATAGATCCAAGTGTGGCGAGAGAAATCATCGATAAAAATAACATAGTAGCGTTGGCCCCCCTTGGAAGCAAAGGGAGCGGGACCCCATACATCAGAGTGGACCAAATCAAAAGGACACTGAGATACAGACTCACTAGTAGGATAAGGTAACTGATTTTGTTTACCAAGCCTACATCCATGACAACCCTGAAGCGAGACATCTCCGAGACGAGGCCCCAGAAGACCTCGACGAAGTAAAGACGACAAGCGAGAACCACAAAGATGACCAAGACGATGATGCCACTGCTGAAAGGAGGCGGTAGTGGAAGCAGCAAGCACACTTGGTGCAGTTGGTGAAGTGGTGGAAGAAGGAACATGAAGCCAGTCAAGCTCCCAAAGTCCCTGGGAGTCACGACACCGAGGGCCAGCCCCAACCAGCGCCTGAGTGTGAGTGTCTTGGACAGAACAAGAGTCGACATCAAGAATGACCCGACAACCAGAATCAGTAAGTTGAGCAACGGAAAAAAAGTTCATGGTAAGACGAGGAACATGAGAAACATCAGGAACAGAAAAGGACGGAGTAGAAAGAGTGCCACGACCAGCAACAGGAAGGGAAGTACCATCGGCAGTAAGAACACGAACAGGAAGAGAAAGAGGACGAAGAGAAGAAAGAGAGGAAGAATCAGGAGACATGTGGAAAGAAGCTCCAGAATCCAGAACCCACGAAGATGTACCTGACTGTGTAGAGGAAACAGCCGCGGAGGCAGCAGTACCCGTCGAAGCATAGCCCGAAGAGGCAAGGAGACGCTGAAGTCTCGCTATATCCTGCTCAGTGAAACCGGTGGTGACAGGCGCAGAAGGTGGAGCACGAGGAGGCACACCGCGCTGCTTCTGATAGCAGTCAGACTCAAGGTGACCAGGCCTCCGACAGTGTGTGCAGAACCGAGGAGGACGAGGGCGACTCCCACCACGAAAAGGGCGAGCACCGCCAGAAGTAGTAGGCGCTGGTGTGGGTAGAAGCGGCGGTGCAGGTGCAGTGGGAACTCGAGCAGCAAGAACAGAAGGTGTCCCAAGCAATCCAGCACCACGCAAACGAGTCTCCTCAGCACGAAGCTCAGTCAATACCTCAGAGATAGGAACACGGCCTCGAGCAAACAACTGAGCACGACGGGGCTCAAACTCTGGACGAAGTCGAGACAGGAACTCATGGATCCTCTGAAAGTCCATATCTGAACGTACTGTCCGGCAACACTGGCAAGTACCACAGACAACACTGCGAAGGGAGTCAAGCTGGCGCCAGATGGCCGCACTCTGGGTGTAGAACTCATCAACAGTAGAGTCACCCTACTGAAGATCATGCTCCTGGCGCAACACAGACAAGTACAGAGAATCCCCAGAAGGCTGATAGCGCTGACGAAGGTGAGACCACATCTCAGCAACAGTACCAAGGACCATAAACTCAGAAGCAAACTGTGGCTGAACACTCTGCGAAAGAACAGCGGCAACTCTAGCATCCTCATCACACCACTGAGTAAAAGTTGCTAGACTATCGCGATAGGAGCCAAGAGCCTCTGAATAGGCAAGTACCTGTTCGTCATATGCCTCATCAGCAGCAGTCTCGACAGACTTGGCTGCGTCCCGATCAGCCTGAGTAGCATCCTCAGCAAGGGCCTGTGGCACGAATGGCGGGGTAGGAGGCACAGGAGCAGTAGGGTGTGGCGAACAAAAGACCTCACCAGTAAGAACACCCCACAGCCGAAGACCACGCATATGAATGCGCATAAAGGCAGCAAACTCCCCATAGTTGGTGCCATCAAAGATCACTGGACACCGAGGAATACTGACATAGCCAGACGCGGAGGACGCCATTTTTTTTTGAATCAGATCTGGATCTGGCCGAACTGGACAGAGTCAGGTCACGTACGAGCCATGGCAGAGCGGGGCCATCCGGAGGCGGGGCGGGATGGTGCAGAGCCGGCCTGGGCGGGGCGGCAGCGGCCGGATCGGTGCCTGCCGGAGATGGGGCAGCAGCGGCCGGATCGGGGCCTGCCGGAGGCGGGCCTGCAGCGGCCGGATCGGGGCCTGCAGCGGCTGGATCGGGGCCTGCAGCGGCCGGATCGGGGCCTGCAGCGGCCGGATCAGGGCGAGGCGGGCTGGTGCGTGGCCAGCCGAAGGAGATGGCGGCCTAAGCGTGGCCGGCCGGAGATGGCCAAGATGTTGGAGAAGGAGCTCGATTTAGAGCTCAAATCCGACGAAAATTGATCCCAACTAGAACGGGAGAGGGAGAAGAAGAAAGTGGAGTAGTGCGGGCCGGAAAGATCATCGGCGGCAGCGCGGATCGAGCACGGAGTTGCAACGTGCAAAGAGCTAAACCTAGAGCTCTGATACCATGTTGAGAATGAGCAACTAGTATTCACAGAGGACCATAGGCCAGTACATGTACAAGTGCGACAATGTGCAGGTAAGCCCCTCATACACTGGGGAATAACGGAAAAGGGACTATACAACTCTAACAAAAAGCACCTTCCTATCCAGTTTTCAAAGAAAATATATCAGCTTAATAACCTGTCCTTGTTTTTTTTCGATATGGGAGCATTGCTCCGGCCTCTGCATCAATAGATGCACACAGCCATAATAACCTATCCTTGTTATAGAAAGAATTAATTAACTCGTTCCCTTATGGTTGAAGAACATAGGCTACTAGACCATGACAGCGCGCGTTGCCGCGCCCACCCATTTCTTGATAAAAAATGATGGCATTGTTGTAAATATGTTGATACACGAAACACTAAATTTGAATTCACATAAGGTCGTAAAATAATTAAAATGGGGAATTTGTTCGATTATAAAAATAATGAGTTACACGTGATGCACTCAGGTTAGTAAATGATTTTTCTTTTGAATTATTTTATATATATGCAGGTTCAGTTTTGCATAGTATTATAAGGGTGTATACAGCTATGTGTAACATCAGCCAGGTATTAAAAGTAACCTCAGAAATTGCATAATTTAGAACAAAATTAATTGAATGACTAAGATTCAATTTGATTACCCAACATGATCGGATTCAAAATTACAAACAAAAAAAAAACTGAAGAAGGGCTGGATAATCCACATTTTTTTGGCTATTCAACCCCTGTTGATTACAAACTAATAGAAAGGTAAAAGGTACCCTATGATGACTTATATGAACCATGCATATTATTTCCATTTCTGCTCCTTTTTGCTAATAGATTTTGGTTTGGTTCAAATGACTTTGAGTTGCTGATAGAACCAGAAAGAATAAAAAACAAAACCAAGAGTTATTTGGTCGTATATAGTACCTTATCAAAGCAAACAATTTGTATAGGACCAAGACGGAGTTTCACGCCTAATTAGCTTGAAGGAAGTATATGCATTGCCACACTCCTACAGTATACAGTGGACGTATTTGAGCAACAAATAATTCAAAAGATAATCCAAGTTAATCAAAGATGTGAACAACAATCATGTGCAAATATTTCTGATAAATGAACAAAGAGACCAATCCCCCATTGCATACTAAGGGAAGTACTTAAGACATCTCGGCTGCAAAAAAAGAAGATTGCATGTGTTCGTGTAGCTTGGGTTTGGAAGCATCTCAATACAACAGAGCATGCTACATTAACCTGGACCAACATCCTCAATATTAGAGCATGTCTAACAGGTCCCGTATATTTTCGCCCCTTAAAACGCGAGTAGAGGGTCCTGTATTCAATTTTCGCCGGCCGAAAACTCGGACGAGCTAGCAGAACCTGTAAACTCACCCTGTAAAATGGAATATTCCCAGAATATGCCAAATCGAAAAAAAACCTCCCCTTCCATCTTCCTCCTCTAGCCAACCGTGCTCCCCGCCCCAGCCATGGCTGCGCCGACCCCGGCCGCCCTCGCCTCGCCCCGCCTCGGCCCCGGCCGCCCTCGCCTCGCCCCGGCCCCGGCCGCCCTCGCCCGCCCAGCTCGCGCCGCCCCGGCCGCCCTCGCCTTGCCCCGCCCGGCCCCGGCCGCCCCGCCTTGCCCCGCCCTGGCCCCGCCCCACTCCGGCCATGCCCCGCTTCGGCCATGCCCCGCCCCGCTCCGGCCAGCCCCGCCCCATGCTCGCTCCGGCCAGCCCCGCCCCGCTCCAGCCAGCCCGCTCCGTGCTCGCTCCGGCCATGCTCGCGCCGGCCCCGGCGGCGCTCGCCCAGCTCCGCCCCGGCTGCAGCTCGCCGGAATTTAGCCGGATTCCGGCGAGGCGAATCGCGAAAGCAGTTACATTTTCTGAAATTTCAGCCCGCCACGAGTGGGGGGTTGGCCCTGTATATGGCCTCCCACCCCTCACAAGTAAGGGGCGAAGACCCGTCCCGTAATCGAAACCAGTAAAAATCGAAACGGGGGGCGTTTTTACGAGGTCTGCTAGATGGCTGGGTAGAGCTCAAACCCGTATTTTGGCGGTTATTATACGGGTTTGGGTGTTTTAAGGGGTCTGTTAGACATGCTCTTAGACTGTCAGAAACAGAAATGAGAAATAGGGTGACCATTGGCCGCCCCTAATGTCCCCAATGCATGCACATCATTACGAACATCCACACGCCTTGCTTCCACTTAATCACTCAGGGTACATTGCACTGTAGAAGTTTGGATATATCCATATCTGATCAGCAATGGCACTGACTTAAGTTCAGATACCATGGAGGCAGATCGATTTCATGACTTGAACCGCCCACCACCACTGAACATCAGCGAGTAGAGAAACGTCATTGTCCAATCAAGTACATGATGAATTCCTCTTGCACAAGTGAATTCATATATAGTATATTGGCTTGTCTGACTTGCTCAAAATGAAGAAATGATTTTTTCTATTCCTACCTTGAGCTGAAGCATCATTCTGAAACATGAACGGACACATTTAGGGTGACGCAACACATACAACTTCAGCAGCAACAGCTACGGTGCCATCTTTAATTTACCTCAATGCTACCCTGGATACCAAAAAGCTACTTCCTCTGTTCCATTATACAAGACGTTTTGGTAAAATAAATTAGTTTTGCAAAAACATCTTATATAATGGAACAAAGGGAGTAGTAGATAGGGAAAAAAAACATGATAATGATGCACCTCAGTTGGTAGCTCTTACATCTGTAAATAAAACTGAGCACGGAAACGCATCAGTCCTTTTCTAAAAAATGAAAATGCATCAGTACCAAAGCTATACTGTGACATATAAACAGATAGATGATTGAAGCAACAAGGGGCACTGTGCTAGCCAGATCACAGATTATTATAACAAATTAGTGGTACATGTCTAGTTATGTGTTTTTTTCAAAAATAGTATCATAGTCATAATCTAACCATGCTTGATTTCTGCTAGTTCTGCTCTTACAACATCAAATTGGTTCAAAGGAAAGTGTGCAATAAGAGGAAATTTGTTCAGCTTGATAGCAAAGCCATATTAGTTCAGGGTCAAAAAAAAAAGCCATATTAGTTCAACTAAGTACTTAAGAGACAGTATAGTTGCATCAGAATACATAAAACAAGAAACTTATGTGCTTGTCAGAATATTAATGACTCAAATGCTTGCATTTGAGTTTGGACAGTGGTAGTCTCTAGCATTTCCTTGTCTTCTTGGATTAGTGATCCCGTAATCATCTCCATACACTGGTGCTCCTTTTGCATGCGGTACTGTTACCTGTCTTCATTCGAGAGCATGGCCTCGAGAGCATTTAGCTGTTGTCAGATCCTCTTGTGTCAAACATGTCCTCTTGTGCAGCGAATCCATCTCATCTCCTCTAACCTCTCTGCGGAGGCACCATTCCAACACCTTGTGTGGTTGCTGGAGCACCATGGAGAAGGCAGAAGTTATTGGAATAGTCAAGCATGTACTAAACAAAGAAACAACTACCGGGTGAAAAAAGGCTCCATTTTCTGTATCTTGAACAGTACCATTGCATAGAATTTAACTATGCCAATAAACCTAGAACTATAGATATCAAATAAACAACAAAACATATTAACAACAGATGACTAAAAAGACGTAAAAGTGCATAGAAGAACGTACCTGTCCAGCGACCATGGTTGCAGAGACGCACTCTCTCAACACTCCCTAAACACAATCATCACAAACTAAGGAGGACGACAACCCCTGAAACAGGCGACGGCAAGTCAGATTGGTGGCATCAATGAAATTACAAAGAAGAGAGGAGACGCCGACAAAAGAGGAAATCTTTACTATTAAATGTCAATACGACCGTGGTACATCGTCCCATCCCGTCCCCTCGCTCGCGACTGCGTCGATCGATCGTCCGCTCGATTGTCGCATCCATGGGCTGGGCCGATCCGGTCTCGCCTCGCACATATGGGCCACGCCCTCGCTCCCGCCCCCTCGCTCACGGAAAACAAGCCCAACAAAGAAACGGCGGAAAAAACGGAGGAGTTAGCGTTCCTTCTCCCGAGCGAGAACAAACCTGATGGAGCAAACCTCCTCGTCCCGCACGTATCGTGAAGATAACAACTCCACGTTGAGCACGTTTAGTCTTTCCTTGTACATATACGATGGGGTAAGAGCATGTCTAACAGGTCCCGTATTTCGCTGCCCTGTAATACGCTCGTATTTCGCCCCGTATCGAAAAAATACTAACGGAAGAGCCATTCCGTCTAGCAGACCCCGTATTTCGTCCCGTATTTTCAAAAATAAAAACCCCGGAAAGTTCATCTTCATTGATCATACTACGGATCATACTACATCTATCCTACATCTACTCGTCAAGGATGACGTAGGGGATGGAGGCCGCCTCCTCCTGCGCCTCCCGCGCCTCGAACTCCCAGACGGCGGCGATGGCCGCCGCCTCCTCCTCTGCCTCCGCACGAGCTTTCTCGGCGGCATTCGCCTCGGATTCGGCCACCGCACGCCGGAAGGCCGCCTCCTCCTCTGCCGCCTCCTCTTCCTCCTCGCCGCCTCCGCTTCCTCCGCCGCTGGTGCTGCCGATGGTCGCCGCCCATGCCGCCTTGGACGCGCGGTCGCGCTGCCACTCGGCGAGCCACTTCTCGAAGGCTTCGCCGCTCATCGGCTTGAGCGGCGGGTCTTGCCGGTACCACCGCCCACCCGCGGCGTGCTCCTGGAGCGAATCCGGCACGTACAGCGCGCCGGCGTACCGACACGCCGCACGGCGGCTCCCGGCGGCGGATCTCTTGCACATGAGCCGCCACGCCTCCTCCACGGTGTCCGGCGAGCGGGATCGCTTCGATCCGCTCGCCGGGGAGGCAGTACTGCGGCGGCGGGAGTCCATGCTGGAGATGGGGTGGAATGCGGCGCGGGGGAGCGAGTAATTTCTCGCCGGAGAAGGATGGATGAGGCGGCGGCGCACGGCGGAGCTAGGGTTGCGAGTGAGGGGTTAACCCCTCACTCGCATCTGCGCCCAGTATAAGTAGAGGGCGACGGGACCGATTTCCTGGGCCCCGTATTCCGCAGAAACGGGCCGGCCCAAATACGGGGCCTGCTAGACGGCCCAAATCGCGCCTGCCCCGTATCCCGCCGGAATTTTACGGGGTGGGCGGGTTATACGGGGCCTATTAGACATGCTCTAAGATCGACCACCATGGAAACTATACCAATACCTACACACCGTCGATCGACCGCATCTACTCTTCCACCCGACCCTTTCGACGGCGATATCCGGATGAACAGGGCCAACCAACCGCCATATCGATCGACAGTGTCGCTAGCCTCGGCGTGCAGCCTCTCCTATCGCCCGCCACCGCGTCTGGCCTGGAACTCGCCATCACGTATTCTCTGAAAGAAGCTTGTTGAGCAGCGGGGGGGGGGGGGCGGAGGAGTTCGTGGCCGAAGCCGGGGCGCGACGTCCGGCCTGCTCCTGGGTTGAAACGAGATCTCGCCCCTTCCGCATAGAGCTCGACTGATCAACCAACGACGACGAGGACCAGAGCCAGGATCCCAGCAAATAAAAACGGAAGGGAAACCCACGCGCACGATCCCACAAGGAAGAAATCAGGGAGGGATTCCCGCTGCGAGCGCCCCCGGGGTGATTACTTCGTCCCTCATTAAAAAACAACCACAATCTATTGATCTGGAGTTCTGGACGCCAAGAAGGGTTTGGCGCCATTCGCCTCAGCCGCTTAGAACCTCAGTAAGCCTCCCGGATCAATACGACGCCAAGCAGCTTTTTAGCACTTTTGTCAAATAACTGTAACATCGGGTGCATTGAGATGGATCAGACTATGGGCTCAGAAATAACTTCCATAGCCTCGCCAGCTTTCCTCTACGACGAGTCCCTACGCCGGCGGCTGGCAGTTCCACGCCCGCCCGCAACAGGGATCAATCGATGAAAGACGGTGCCTTACCTAGAGAAGCGTAGTGTGCCTTTCCCGCCGGCAGAGGAGTTGTAAGTATTCTTGGCTGCCAAAATATCTGGAGGATGGTTGAACAATATACAGCTGACTGCATGCATCACTCAGTATATTTGAGCATATACTGACTTTTTTTTCAACGTGGATTTGAGCATATACTGAATAAAGAAGAAATTCAACGGATTTCTCATGCAGAACAATATATTTGGAATCAGAAAATCTCCACTCGGATTAAGTGCTTTTACAAGGAAGATAATTTCTTCACAAAATAGTGTAAATTTTTGGTAGCGGGTTCCTGGTTCAGTTCCATACCATAATAAAGTATTACAAATACTTTTTAATATAATTTAAATGAGGGAGGTGCTCTTGGACAAACAATACGGGCTCCGGCAAGTCACACAAACGAACCTTGATCAATAACACAAACTAGGATAAGCCATGGGTGTGTGTGTTGTGTGGCTTCGTGTGTGAAAAAGAGAGCTATTGTTGACGTCCTTCGATTTGATAAGTGTCCATCAAGAGTTCAAGACCAACACCATTGAGCAACACATTTTAGGAGCCAAATTCGGAAGTGGTCGGTGATGCCACCATTGTGAGATCTGCTATCATGCTTCTCATCTCACAGCCCATGCATGTTTTTTCACTCACAGTCAATTGACTAGATACTAGATGCCACCATCATTATAAGTGTGGTTTTACAAGTCGGTACATGACCAACATCGACGATGGTGACCAAGAGGAGAAGTGTTAACACAAATATTTTACAAGAGTATTTGAATATTTATTTATCCCGATGCAACGCACGGACACTGTTACTAAATGTATGGGGTAAACAATTGATATACCCGTAGCAACGCACGGGTGTTGTGCTAGTCAACACTAAGGAAGGAACGTGGCTGACGAACAATGGTAGGTCGAAGGCGAGACTGAAGTGATATGAAAAGATAATTGTTTGCAGCATATAAATATACAAGGAACATAAGAAAACGGACAGTAACGCCAACTTTAATCACCATGATTACAGGAGGGAGAAGGTCGAATTTTATACCACCATCACTACGATGCGACCGACGGTTTCAGTTTGCACGGTATGGGGCTGCAGGCTCCAGGAACGGAAGGGGAGGAGTTGCTCCAGCAATGGGCCAGGTCCACACGCGCATCGAGGAAGCCCACGCATGCATCCAGGAAGCCCAGTCAACCTGCGCGCCATCTACATCGCGTTGGCGCCGGCGCTGGAGAAGAAAGGCAAGAGGCATGCGGGATTTCTGTATCCACCCGAAAATTAGCAACCGCAGCAACAAGAAGGCAACCCCCGGTGCTCGCGTAGCCTCGCCGGATACTTGCGCGGCGGCAATCGCGCGCTGAGCAGGGCGCCCTTACCTCGGGTCGCAGGCGGATCAGGGAAGAGGGAACAACGGCGGGACGCTAAGGAGCTAACGAGAGAAAGGGACGCGTTCTTTTTTTTTTTAATTAGGTGCAGGCCCTTCCGTGGAGAGAAAATAAAAGCAAAGCCTGGGTACCCATACACCGGCCCAATTAGTCAGAAAAGTTCCAATTCAACTTCCGGAGTAGCGGCCCCTTTAATGTTGGCCGACCCGTTCGGCGCAAATTAACGAATCGAGTTACTGCAGCTATCTAGCGAGAGATGGGACGATCTGGGACGTCCGTACACCTAATCCGATGGTCCAGATAGTCAAATCGCTGTGGATGGTCCTAGTTGGTTGAGTTATACTGTTAACTAATTGCTCATGGGCCCTATGAATGTTCTGTTCATAAACATTGTAGTATGCACACAATGTAGATGCAGATATGCTTTAAAAAATGAGAAACGAGTCAGAGCAATAATAGTTTAATTAGGAGAGGCACAAGGACCTCACCAGGAAGGACTGGAGTGCGGCTGCCACCGCCATTGTCCGTTTTTCTAGATATACAAGAATGGGGATTCTCTCCTAGTCCCTAGCTGCAATCATTACTGGTCCATTTAAAAGCACAAGCTGAAATTTGCAAGAACCAAGACAAACAATAACCAAATCAACCGAAAAGGAAGAAAAACATGCATCCTTACCAGTCACTGAAACTAAGAACAATCTAGAAAATACCTAGCCATCTTCAGACTGTTTTCCTAGCAAGATCTGGGAGGATCCGTTGCCCCAGTGCAGCTCTGACTCGAGGAGCATGGTAGGTTCTTCCGGTTGAATATCGGGGTGCCTCCCCAACCAGCTCTGGATGCGTCACCACGTTATCCATCCTCTCAACGTTAACATCCAGCGCATACCTGCGAGCACAGGACAATGAACAGGCATGAGCGGCACCGCCAGCAATAGTCTATAGTACACAAAAATCAGCAGGTTACGGATGAGGAACTTTTCTGAGCGGAATATCTAAACCTGGTAGTAAACCTATAAACTTGTAGACAAAAAGATTAGATGAAAGTTAATTTTAGATTGCATGCTGCAAAATCGGTCAGCTCTGGTTTCCTTCTGAGCCGCTGTAAGAAGAGAGTCAGCAGGCACAGTCTATAGATACAATGGGCTTCTTCCAAGTCGATATAAATGCGTCAAATAATAAATTTTGTGAACTGAAAGTAATCAATACAAACACTACCAGCGCTAGTGGTAGCTTGTTTTCCCCTTCCTAGATGCTTAGAAATTGGATCTAGATACCCAATATGTGAAAGAAGATGGCATCTCGCTTCTCCAGCCGCTGCAATGCACGGATGGCTCGTGGATCCGCAAGATGTGTGAGAATCCTCACAAAAATGAAATGCCTATACCACTGCGCCATATTTCAGGATGCTCTCCGGCAAATGCATTTTTGGTACGTCCAACCATTTCATGATACTATGGTCACACTTCTGTATCTATAAATGAAACTTCAAACTATCACATGAACTCAATGTGGATATCTTTTAGTTTCAATTTGATCACAGCTAGCAAACTTCAATATTGTTTTGCTGCTAAAGCTCTAAAAGAGAACACGGAC
>NC_061514.1:140683307-140720054 GCF_022539505.1 Lolium rigidum
ATACTTGTGGGTCATCAACCTCCAGTATCAGGCTTTGGGGGTACAACCCAGCGAGAAATTATCCACCTAGTTAAAGTACAGACTTATGTATCATAAAATTCTGCAGTTTTGGGATGCACCTGTTTAAAGTACAATCTGGTCTGCCTAAAAAAACAGAACACATAACTCGGGTAGAGGATATTTTTGGGCTGAAACCATGTATGCACCACTTTAGATCTGCATCTTGATAGGATCTACAATTACCATAGTAAATTATTGCATCCTATACCATCAGGGAGCACAAATGAAGCATTAATTCAAGCACCATATGAAATACCTCATGTGCAGAATGAATTTTCCTCTAGATCCAGCACAATAATTGGTACTTCTCATTACCCCCCCTGCTAAACAACATGAGATATACAAAGTAAATTCATTAGCAGCTGCTCCCATCCATGATTGTCTCAAAAAGCCTCGCATAAATAACTCATCTATTTAGAAAATAATAGCTTGCATAGAAAAGTCACAAAATCAAGAGGCAATATAGTGTTCATGTAAGTTACATATTTTAAGCTAGATTTCAGAAAATAAAATCTATTGAGGGGAATGAATATTACATAGGTCAATCTTCCCCTCCATCACATTTTCTTTTCCTGAAACAACATGTAGGCATAAATTAAAAGAATCTAAATGAACAAGGAAGAAATATTAGGGAATTAAACCAAAAGGGGTAGTGGAAGATAGAATTGGAAAAATCTGTAGGAACAATTGCACACCTCACACTACAAGGAAAAGCCTTATTGCCGGCGCACCAAAAACGGCTATTGCCGGCGCACCAGAGCCCGCCGGTGGGAACAGGCCGGTGATAATGAATTACCGCCGGCGCACCAGCTGGTTCGCCAGCAGTAACCTGAATTATCCCCGGCGAACCAGGCCAGGTGCGCCGGCGGTATGATTTTTCAATTTTTTTTAAAAAAGGCTGATCTAGATCTAGATCTCGATCTAGATCTAGCTCTAGCTCTAGCTCAGGTTCGTCCTCGAAAACCATGAATGTGGGCCTGTCGTTGTTGCGCCGAGGTAGGAGTAGGAGGAGGTGTAGGAGGCCGGAGGTGGTGGTGGAGGAGGAGGTGACCGGAGGTGGAGTATGAGGAGGAGGAGGATATCACCGGAGGAGGATGTCACCGGAGTAGGAGGAGGGAGGTGGAGGAGGAGGAGGCCCGATGTGTAGTATGAGGAGGAGGAGGAGGAGGAATATGTCACCGGAGGGAGGATGTCACCGGAGTAGGAGGAGGAGGAGTAGGAGGAGGCCCGAGGTTGAGGAGGAGGAGGCCCGAGGTTGAGGTCGCCGGAGGAGGTCGTCGTCGTCGTCGGAGGAGGAGGAGGAGTCGTCGGAGGAGGAGGCCCGAGGTTGAGGAGGAGGAGGCCCGAGGTTGAGGTCGCCGGAGGAGGTCGTCGTCGTCGGAGGAGGAGGAGGAGCCCGTCAGGGAGGAGAAGAGGAGGAAGGAGAAGAGGAGGAGGAGGAGGAGGAGAGGAGGAGGAGAAGTGGAAGAGGAGGAGGAGGAGGCTAGTCTGTGCCTATATAGTAGAGGTTACTGCCGGCGCACCTAGTATGGTGGTGCGCCGGGGGTACTTTTTAATTTTTTTCATCCAAATCTAAAACCTCAAAAAACTCTGTTTTCCTTTTTGAATTTTGGGAATCAAAAAAATCGCTAAACGGCCATAGGCAGTTGAATTCGGATAGGAAATTTCGCGTAGATAGATTTTGATATAAAAAAGTTTTTCATCGGAGGTCGTATGCAACCAGAAATCCCGTTTTACCGAAAGATGACGTCATTTTGCATAATATATCGAAATTAATTTTTTCAAATTTTTATTAAAGCTAGATTACATAATACATGGGCAGTTCAAAGGATTTTATTTTTTGAATTTTCTATCATTTTCTTTTATTTTTTCGAAAACTGAAAAGGCGATTCCCGGTGGGGGTGGGGGGGGGGGGGGGGAGAGAAAAATGTAGTAGCCTTACCCCCGGCACACCTCTATGGTGGTGCGCTGGTGGTAAATTGTGTACCACCGGCGCACCACCATAGAGGTGCGCCGGGGGTAAGGTGCCCAGATTTTTTTGGTTCGAGCCGGAATTCTTCGAATTTTATTCCCGACGCACTAAATTTGCTTGTGCGCCGACAGTATAGGTTCTTCGCCGGCGCGGCCTAACATGGCTCGCCGGCGGTATTTTGCCACCGGCGCATGGATTTTCTGGTGCGCCGGTAGCGCTATTTTCATCTATAGGCCTTTTCCTAGTAGTGTCACTCCTCACATAGTGTTTTCCAAGTGGAGATGGCCAATCACCAGCCAAGCTTAAAATCCTCCTATGCGATTCATGAGAAAACATTAGGAAGTCTAGTTCCTTGGCGATTTTGCCTCCTCTCTCTCTCTCTCTCCCACACCATCCACCGGCGCTGCTGCTACTCATGCGGATCAGCACGAGCCAGAGGACCTCCATTCCTAAACACATCCATCTGCAGCTCGCCTCCTTTGCCGAAGAAGATGGTGATGGCGCCACGCTACTCCTGCCTAGCCGCTCCTCCCAGTACGCGGCGGCGTGCTGCGACCGGGACAAATACATCATGGAGGGTGAGCCTCGAGGAGAGGAAGAAATCGGGGGAGTCGCGGGCATGGAGGCGGCTAGGGTTGAGGAATAAATTGGGGGAGGAGGAGACAAGCTACCTTTCTTTCCCCACTCCCGATGGATATTTCTTCTCTCCTCTATCAGCAGTCGTATCCCGACACGTGGCCCAATCGGCTGCACAGAAACGGCCAGCCCGTGCGCGCCTGGTGGCCTATCGTGGATGGCTGGCCTCAAAGGGCTCCATGAGGGGGCACCGTTCATACCTTTAGATCCCAACCCGGTATTACCCCAGGGCTAGAAGAAGCATGCGGCGGCGGCGGCGAGCATCCCGCTCTACAACCACCCGCACCCCCACCCATTGGCGGATCGAGAGGGTGGCCAGGGTGGTCCATGGACCACCCTGGGATTTCAGTTCGGCCCATATAGCATTTAGGATTTTTTTGGGAAAGCCCATTACTGATGCAGCGTCGCTCCCTGGCAAATTCTATATGCCGACCAGGTCGGCGGTTAACCAGCGCCGCACACACCCCTACACAGTATGGGCCCGGCCCAGTTCGCAATTTTTCTTCACGTTTCTTCGTTTTCCCTTTTCCTTGTTTTCTTCCTTTTCTTCTCTGTTTTCTCGTTTTTTTCTCTTTTTTTTTTCAGATTCGAAAAATGTTAATTTTTGTAAAAAAATGTCCAGATTCTAAAATATTAAAATGTTGAAAATTGTTCAAATTAAAAAATGTTCACATTTGAAAACTGTTAAAATTAAAATATGTTCATGATAAAAAATTGTTCAAATTCAAAATATGCTCACGATAAAAAATTGTTCAAATTCAAAATATGTTCACGATCTAAAACTTTTCAAATTTAAAAATAATGTTCACATTCAAAAAATTTAAAATTCAAAGAATGTTCACGCTCGAAAAATGTTTAGATTTAAAAACGTTCAAATTTGAAGAAAAACAAATTTTAGAAATATTCAAATTCTAAAAATGTTTAATTTTAAAGAAAATAAGTTTACATTTTTGAATTTTTTTATTTTTTAAAATGTAAATATATTTATATTCGAAAATTTTAAAATTGTTCAAATTCTAAAATATTCTGTTTTTTTTAAGCTTAGATATGTGCACCAACGCAGAGAGGAACATAAGAGGAACATAAGAGAAAAGCAGACGATAGGAAGAGTCCAGCCACGATCGTATCTATGCAATCTGATCCAAAGTCAAACTCAGGTAACCACCACCATGGGCCAAGCCCACGTATGGCCGGCCAGGGGCTGTGCGGTAGCAGTTCCGTACCGACTAGGTCGGTGAAAAGGACCTCCCTCGCTCCCTGCCTCCCTGGAGGATTTCTGTTCGCTGGAACGAACCAGAGACGAGCTCACGAGCATCTCGTCGCCGCCTGACGCCGTCGCTCCCTCTCTGTCGCCGGTGACACCACCCTCTGGCCACCACCAGCACGCCACCTCCGGCCACCCATCTTCCTCCCGCCCCCGAACCTTCCAGGTCCTCGCCGCCCAGCGCCTCACCTTCCCTTCCCCGGTCCCCCCGAACCCTAGCGGAGCCGACAGAGAAGAAGGCCGGCGGCGCCCCACGCCTTCCCTTCCCTTCCCTTCCGGCGTTCGCGCTGCACGTCTCCGGCGGTTCGGCCGTCCGGAGGTGCGAAGAAGGCCGGCAGCGCCCCACCCCCACTGTCCCACGAATTAGGTACCTTCTGGCTTCTGCAGTTTTGCTCTTCTGCTTTGGCAACTCAAAATTGTAGACATTTTACAAATTATTTGCAAGTTAGGAAGGATTGATTCTTTATGATCGATGTCAAATATATTGCAGCCAATTATTAAAATAGATTGAAGCACTTTCGTTGTCGAATTTTTTTAAGAATGAAGAGGACCAGAGACATATAAGCCCCATAAAAAGTAGTCTTCTTTGAGCTTTCGAAAGTATGTAGGCCAATTTTTATGTAAAATTTACATTTAACCATGTATATTTATATATTTGCAAGACAATAAGGTTAGTGTTAAATTATATGTTAGTATGCTGACATTGTTCTATGTGTGTTTAATTTTTTTTATGAAGGTGGACCACCCTGCTTCAAACTCCTAGATCCGCCACTGCCCCCACCCCCAACCCAGAAAAAACAGAGAGCGGCGGCCGGTGGAGGCAGGAAGGCAAAGGAGATGGAGAGTGAATCCAGGAAGGAGATGGAGAGTGAATCCATGAAGGAGATGAAATCTGTGGATCATCAGGCCGAGTTGTTGACCCTACACGAGGAGATCATGTCTCTGGTGAGCGAGCGCAACAATTTGCTCGCCTCTCTCACTCCGAACCTGTTTGTCTGGGAGGACCAATCAGCAGCAGCGCGGAGGCCAGCCTTCAACTCGCAGCAGCAAGTCCGGGAGGAGGAATCTGCATCAACATGGAGGATAGCTGGACAGGCTTCCGTTCAGAAGATGGACGCTAGCCTAGCCGAACCTGCAGCAGTCTCCGGATCCCGACCCACTTGGCAGCCGGAACAACTCGAGAACTACTTGGACTCCATCCTCCAAGATATGGAGGACTTGGGCCACCGGATGCTATCTATAGCTGATGACAACATTAATTCTCGGGAATTGGATGACCCTATCTCCATGTACAAGAAAGCTGAGATGTTTGCCACGGCATCCAGATTAGTGCAGATATCTCAAGATTTGTCCAACAGTACCAATGCGGCTGTGGGGGGGCAGGCAGAGGAAATGGTGACCGAGGCGGTTGATTCCTGTGAAAAAAAGGTGGCTGCCACGTTTGCGGGGCAGGCAAGGGAAGAGGCGTTTGCAGAGGATTCAAGGGGTGAGGCGCGGGCAAGGGATGCAAGGGGTCAGGCGCGGGCAAGGGATGCAAGGGGTCAGACGCATGCGGAAGGTGCATTGAACGCAGAGGAGAACATGGCACTATCCAACGGATTCTTACGTCTTTGCAACAATTACTTTGAGCGCCCCAATACTTATAGAAAGCATTTGGCTATGATAATTAACGGCGGAGGAGGAGAAGGAAATGGAGATGGAGAAGGAGAAGGAGAAGGAGGAGGAGAAGGAGAAGGAGAGGGTGAAGGCGGTGGAGAAGGCGAAGGCGGTGGAGAAGGAGAAGGAGAAGGAGAAGGCGAAGGCGATTGCGAAAGAGAAGGCCATGGCGATGGCGATGGCAAAGGCGAAGGCGAAGGAGAAGGCAAAGGCCATGGCGATGGCAAAGGCGAAGGGTAAGTCGGAGAGTAAGGCGAAGGAGGAGCAGGAGGAGGGGAAGGGGGAAGAGCAGGGGAAGGGGAAGGGGAAGGGGAAAGGGAAGGGGAAGGGGAAGGGGAAGGGGAAGGGGAAGGGAGAGAAGAAGAGGCAGGACAAGGAGGAGGAGGAGGAGGAGGATTACGATGGTGTTTTTTGGGAAGAGACAGAATCCAAGGAATACCTCAAAAGGAGGATGGTTATTGAGCAGGGAATGTTCAATGACCACCGTGTCGGCTGGGAATATATTTGGGGCAATAAAATCGGACTTTGTGGTGGCTTCCAAGATACAAGTAAGTAAAACATGCTTCCTGCTTACCTTACTAAGCTTAATCTGTTAGCTCCTTTTTTCTTCTCTTGCTCTTGTCTCAAGAAAAGCAGATCACTGACTTCCTTCCTCCTTGTATGCAAGTGAATGAAAAAGAATTGATATGTTTCTCTTAATTTAGTTAATAATATCTGATTTCTGACAGTATACAATTGGCTTTTGTGCTGCAGCCACATTGAGTTCTATGCAATTTACACACTCCACACCTGGTATCATCCCACACGGTTCTGTCGTCGGAACCACATTGCAGATTTACTCGCTCGAAATTAAACTAAAAGCTGACTTGGAGTGGCCACTCCATGTGTACGGCGTGGTTGCTGCTCGAGACACTGTTGACCGCAACCGCAACCTTCTCTTCTGTCGGTCAAGAATTAACCACCAAGTACTCACTCGAAATGTATGTATGATACTAGAGTTTCTGTTCATTTTCTCATGTTTCTTTTTCCTAGTCTTGTTAGTCCATGGCTATTAAGCTTTTTTTTACAGGAAACGACCACAACTAAGTATGATGATATGATTCTTGCAGGATCCTTTCTTACGCTTGACTGGCCCAGGTCGGGCAATTCTAGCTCTGTACCCTGTTGACTTTGAAGTTGAACTGAAGATGATTGATGGAGATGAGTCCCAAGATATTGCATTGATCAGCCTTAACCTCCGTTACAACGGACATGACGACATCGCTCTCTTCAACAGCTCGTTATGTACAGGAAAATTATGCCTTGAGCCAATTGATAGAACAGTTCAGGCCACTATTGTGGGTGTTAGGCTTGCTACTGGGGATCAGCCTTTTAAATATGGAGCCCGGTTTGCTTGTTCCTTGTTAGGTGCAGGTTCCCCAGTTGAGCAAGTTCTGTTGCTTGACTCTTATGGTGGGGAAACTACTGTAGGCGCAGATGGTTATTTTTCTCTGTCAAGGAATGTTGTTTCAGTAGAATCAGAAGGAGGGCTGCAAGTTGTCATACAAGCCTACTCGGGATCAGGTACAATTTCTGCCGAAGGTGCTGTCAGTTTCTATCGTCCCAAGCATTGCAACATACAGCAGCTTAAATGTAACGTTGGCGACTCTGAGGTGGAGATCACTGTTGCTTGGTCCCACCTTGTCCAGGATAAGACCGATTTGTTGACCGAGGGATATGCTGCCCAGGTGTGGAAGGCTTTGTAGGCTAGAGAGGTATCCACCATAGTATATATCTATTATGTTTTGCTGGTGGTTAAAATGTTGAATTGTTTGTGTACCAGCCAGCTATGTAAGGCGTCCAACTGCTTGTGTATCAGCTACTTAATTATTTGTGTACCGTCTATAACTTATATGTTGTGATGTCCATTGTTTGTGTTATTAGCTCTAGTTATGTTTGCCATGATCTACTCAAATCGTTAAATATGTTAGTAAATCTCGAGCTTGAAAATTGCAGTGAACGGGTTCACTAATAACTTGGAGTAGTGTTTACATGTGGGTGTTGGCTTTAGTGCAAAAATCCCCTTGTACTCGCATTTCTTGTTTTGCAAGTGTTACCATACAAATGCCTTCCCCATATCCAGCCACTCTTCCTACGTCGCCGTGCGGCGAGATGCATGCACACGCTTAATCCTGAGGTCTTGTTTGGCAAGAGTATCCTGAAGTATTTGAAAGTATTTTCTGAAGTGTATTGGGTGAAAATACACTTGTCACCCCAAACACTTTGTTACACTATAATTCCCTCCTTTATCAATACTCCCTGTGGATTCATCTGTTTGGAAAAAGATACCGATTTATCGTGAATCGGGTGGTAACCGATAAGATTTCGGCATCTCGGCTAATTTATCGCCGAACCTGTCGGCTAATTTTTAATATGATAGCCGATATTTCACCCGATTTTATGTCTGATGGCTAATTTTTCTGCCGATTTTCAGTGGAACTTCACTGAAATTCGGTATGACAGTTGATACTTTTGTCTTACAGTCATGGTCTAGTCGTTTTGCTGTTGACGAGAAAATGAATCTCAAGCAGCAAAAGTTGGAACAAAAGAAAGCTTCTGAAATTGGTGGGGATACAAGAGCATGGAACAACTTTTATATGCGTCAAGATACTGTATGGTTATCTTCTAGCCTTGACTGATTTACATGTCTCCTCCTGTGACATCATCTCTCCAGGCTGAAGCATATGGACTACTACTTGCTACAATGCTTGCAGACATTCTAAACATACAGGAACCACACTATTACACGGACTGTTTGGCTTCAGCAGCAACAAAGAAGTCAATCTTCAAAGAAGCAGGTCATTGGAATGTAAGGCCCATGCTTGCCTCCATACTGGCTTCACCGTCCTTTTTTAGAAGCAGGGTAGCACACATCAACAGATGTTTTAATGTAAAGGCGCATCATCAGGCAAAGTTAGCAATCAAAATTCAAAATAGGCCTGTAGCTTTTAGATGCCTCTCTTCCGATTCTACAGGTTCATGTATTGTGAGGAACTTTCTAGAAAAATCAAGTGTGAGCCCTTTCACACTTCTCTCTGTAAAGTGTTGCTAATGAAATAAAATATTTTGTTGTTCAAAAAAAAGATCTTTATTTGTGCCAACTCAACATGCTATTTTTTATGTTGTTGTTGAGACGAACTATAGTGATCACATGATATTGTTGTCAAATATGTTTTGCTGTTCCTTTAGAAGTTGCTAATGTTGTTGAATTTTGAAAATTTCCATCAGATCTTGTATGCAAACTAATTGAAGCAATTGTGTTTGTACTTAGGTTGTTGAAAATATTGCAAGGAAGAATGGTATAAGTAAGAGTGAGTTACTTCATAGGGAAGCGGATGACCTTGCTGTCCGTATCGCTCTTGGTGAGACACATGTCATTGCGGAGACCAAGAAGCACCTGGCTAGGTCTGGAGTTAATGTTGCTGCCTTGGAAGAAAATACTTCCAAAAGAAACGAGAAGTTGAAAAGAAGCAACCATGTCATACTGGTAAAAAACTTGCCATTTAATTCTTCTGAAGAAGATCTCGCTGCGATGTTTCAGAAACATGGAAGTTTGGATAAAATCATTCTCTCTCCAACAAGAGTATTTGCCGTGGTATGTTCTACATTTTGCTTGTGTTGTTCCTCTATTTGTTGTCATGCTGGTTGTGATATTGCCTTTTGGAGCTATTCATGGATGTATATCATTTGCTCTCAGAATTTATTCATGGATGTATATCATTTGCTCCCAGAATTTGCAAGGGTGCTTCATTACCTGCACTACAGACAATGCCCCTTGACTTCATTGGTTTATCTCGAATTTTTCTTTTGGTTGTCTCAGGTAGTCTTTGTTGAAGCAACAGAAGCTCATCACGCTTTCAAAAGATTGCTGTACACGCGATACAAGTAAGTTTCTGTATTGGTGCCAGTTAATTCGTTGCTATTTCTTATGTAACTTATGTGCTCTGTGTTGATCACTTCACTTGATTGAGATCTGTATAAACTACTTCTGTTAATTAAGGTATAATTGCATTTAATTGAAGTAATAGATGACGGGTTGACATATTTGCCTTGTAATTCAGTGAAATATATGCATCAGTTGTTTCATCTTTCATGTCTGATGTTCTCACCTTGACTTGAGGCCGCAGCCTTGTTTACTTCAATTAGGAAGGTTTTCTTTTATTTTTATATTCCTGAAAGGTTAAGAAATATATCAGCATCTGCTGTTCTGCTATTAAATACTTTCGTGCCACTTTACACCACTACTATAAATTGCAATTATCTACATTGACGCAATAAGTGTTGCATTTTATTTACTGGACTCATACCTGACACTTGTATACTGGATATTAGCATGGGGATCTACTTTTTGCTGATTACAACTTCCTGCTGACTATAGTCCTTTTTTTTTCATTTTACTGCTTTTTAATTTTATTTGTCAGTGGTGGCTTCTGACATTTCTGTCAAAAAAAGCTCTTATCTTGTTATATGAATCTACAATGTTCTATATCTCATAATAGTCTTTCTTTTGTACTGCAGGGATACTCCACTGTATTTGGAATGGCACCTGACAATATTTTATCTCCTACCTCAACACACGTGGAAGAGGAGGAAATGAATACCATTGGTGAGAGGATTATTGCAAAAGCAATTGTAGATCAAAAACTGTGGAAGGAGTGAGTGCTGAGGAGATTGATCCTGATAGGGTGGAGGTTTGCTGCTTTCTCTAACTTGGCTTTTCAAATTATTATTATACAGTTTACGACAGAACAGTTTTGTGTTTGCTTTTGGCTACATCACTTACGCTTGGACTGTTACAAATATAAGTAATATGCCATTATTCATTGCAGTCGCGATCTGTATTTGTCAAGAATTTGAATTTCAAGACTACAGATGAATCCTTAAAGCAGCATTTCAGCACAAAATTGAAGACCGGAAGTCTTAAAAGTGCAACTGTATGGATATGTTTATGAACATCAAATGCATTCTTGCATGTCTCACTCTCTTAACTCTTTCCCATCCTTTTTTTGAGTCATTATTTAGGTGAAAAAACATATTAAGAAAGGCAAGAATGTTTCGATGGGATTTGGCTTCGTTGAGTTTGATTCGGTTGAAACTGCAACAGCTGTGTGCAAAGATCTACAGGTATTCCTGCTGGAACTGCCTGTCAGAGTCGTCTTTCCCTCTCGTACTTTCCTGTATATTATGTCAATGTGTATATTATGTCAATGTGCCCATACATATATTCAGCATGCTAAATGATTTTTGTGTTAATAGGGGACAGTTTTGGATGGGCATGCTCTGATCTTGCAACTGTGCCATGGGAGAAAGGATGGTCAGAGTGCGAAGAAAAATGAAAAGTATAAGAGTTCAACAAAACTTCTTGTGCGGAATGTAGCGTTCGAAGCAACTGAAAAGGATTTGAGGCAATTATTTAGTCCATTTGGCCAGGTGAATATCCTTTTGGCCAGGTGAATATCCTCCTTTTGTTATTGAAATTTATTGGAAAACCCAGATGAGACCAAAGGAGTCTCCATGGATGGGGATTCAACCTCATAGAAAATGCAATAATATATCATGGTCAAAAATATTTGAACTCTCACAAAAAAGAATATATTTTAACATAAGGAGTTGTTAATTTTTATGTTCTCTTTGATTTACCCAAGAAAGAGCCAATTTGTTTGATTAATGATTATATTCTTCCTGAAGTCTAATGAGTTACATTGATGAATATAATTTCAACTCAAAAGCCTCAGGCTGCCTATGAAATTTGGAAGTCGCAGGGGTTTTGCTTTTGTTGAATTCGTCACGAAGCAAGAGGCACAGAACGCCCTGCAAGCCCTTGCGAGCACTCATCTCTACGGCAGACACCTGGTATGACACCCTTCTCCTTCAAGCTCACACGCCCTATGGTGCATGAACCAACTGCATATGATTGACTCTCTTGCATTCGCTTCAGGTGATTGAGTGGGCAAAAGAGGGAGAGACCATTGAAGAGTTGCGAGCAAGAACCGCCGCTGAGTTTGTGGATGAACAGAGCGGTTTCCAGAGGATGTCCAAGAAGATGAAACAAACTAGTCTTATGGACGAAGGCTCTGTCAAGTTTAAGGATAGTAGAGTAATACTGTTCGGTGGAGCTACCACGAAGCAGCAAATTTTTGGCAGTTGTTGTATGATAGTATTATCCTGTCCATGCTTTCACTTTTATCCTGTCTTGGTGTTTAAGTGCTCAAGAAAAAGGAAAATGCAGCAAGCCTGATATACAAACTGAAATACAGTGTTCCAAAACGCATTTAAAATCTTGTTGCCACAAAATCAGGAACACCAAGCCGTGTTCTACTTGTTCAGTTCTATCATCCACCTTTACCACCGGTAGCTATTCTTGTATGCAATTTGCATCGTTATATTGAATTTTATACAGCAAAATGTGCCAGGCTCGTCACTAGTACTGTATGTGCTATCCCATCTGTGTTTTGTGCATCGTATCAAAATCTTATCTATCCCGAGCCTTTGCCTACAAATGTGCCAGGCAGAAAAACTGCAAAGAGCTCCTGCCTGTCAGGTAAATCTATTCTGTCGTCTACACAACCTGTCGAAAATCTTGAAAAATTCAGAGCTAGCGCGAATTGGTAGAACCAGGCCTTGCAGCTTGCCTGCAAAGTGTGAAGGAAACGAAATTAAAGATCCGAAATCGCTATCAAAGATATTATCATGTCCAAACTGAAGATGCCACTACCTGCTTCCACGGCCTCCTCCCTCAGCGGCCGGTTCTCGCTGCTCTGGCTCTCTAGAGGCATGTACTGCGACATGATGGCCGCTACCTCTGAATGCGAGAGATAGCAGGAGCAGGTTCTTAGCCGAACCGATGATATACACTTGAATTAGTGCTGGGAAACGGGAAGAGCAGGAGCAGCAGATACAGGACATAGTTTAGTATTGTGCTTGTTGCATTCTTCTTTTATACTTTAATTTAATTTAATACTTTGGAATAACGGGTCTCATATGCTCTCATTTTTTAGCAGGAGTGTATTTAGCTACTTATTTTATATGTCCACCATAACTCTCAAATACAACAAAACTATGACGTATGGGTTTAAACTAGCCTTAAATTGAATACAGTGCTAATAATCAAGTTGATGTGCAAAATAAAATTTGCAATGCTGGATAGCAAAATTAAGTTGCATGTCATGTGCTAAATAATTTTGTATTTGAAATCGTAAACTTTGTTGCATATCATTAGTTCGGAGATAATACATGATAGATCTCACATTAGTAGATGATAAAACTAAAATTATCATAATATTGTCAAAATGGACGGGCGCGGCAACGCGCGCCATCACGGTCTAGTATAATATAAGTACAGTCTGCGCTTCGCCTTTTCTCCTTTTGTATGGTATTAAATGATTAAGAAATCATTGTTGGTTTATAATTTGACACTTATCTCTTAGAGCAAGTCTAAATGCCGCTACAAATTTGACTCTCTATACCTTCATTTGAAGAGGTCTCAAAGAAATTGCCGCTTGGGTTTCTACCGACATTTAGATAGAAGCGGCAAAACTCACTCTCTATATTCTACTCACATATGTTACATTGATTTCTCTAACACCTGTGTCACACACAAACAAAACATTCGATCCAATATAATCATTCTTTTGGAAATCGATACAACATAATCTTTATAGAACACAATAATCCACACAAATAAAATAACTAATAAAGAAAACATCTAGTTGTGACCCATTGGGTCGTCAACACGTTATCATCGGATGAGGATGAACAACTCAAGGCATCCATTCAACCATGACATAAAAATACGAACATGAACACAATACTCCAATCATAGCAGCTAGCAATCAGCAGCAGTGCACACGCGCACATGAAGCTAGGGGTCTGCAGGGAGCAACAAACCATGCAAATAGCAGCTGCCGAAAGCTTAGAACCGAATACGCACGAAAAAATGTGCAGCCAAAACAAAGCAAGAGAAGCACGACGCTGCTCAATGCCCATATGTTGTCACGAAATATGAAGTAATCTTTTTCATGTAATTAACTATCTTATTAAAGTGAGATTAACTCGTAGTCTGTATATCTATAATCAAGCGCATTTATTTTTTGCGCACGAGTGTTGCTTCCTTGCTTATTGACTATCTTCATTGGAAGGACTCATCAATTTTACCATATGTTTGCAAGTAGAAGCGATGATCATATCGTCCATCCAGATTATTTCATCTGAACCACAAACCTATGTAATCTCAGAAAACGTATGTCTGAATTTAATAGGTTTTTGCATTATTTAGTTGAGGACATCTAAAATCTCCTTCAGAAATTGCCACAACTACAACCGTTGGTAGTACATGCACACTTGTAATTGCCGCAACTGCAACTTGCTGCTCTCTGTCAACCAAAGATCAGAGATCAGATAATGCCAAATTGAAGTAGCAGTGGACGCTGGGCACTGGCTGTGTTCGTACTGTCTCCACGCAGTGTCAGATAAA
Source organism: Lolium rigidum (assembly GCF_022539505.1). NCBI lineage: Eukaryota > Viridiplantae > Streptophyta > Magnoliopsida > Poales > Poaceae > Lolium > Lolium rigidum. The sequence goes on from NC_061514.1 coordinate 140,697,408, forward strand.
TACCAAACTGAAGTTACGCTGGCAAGCGCTATAGAAGCAGATTAGAGTGGCGGCAGTCAGGTCGGAGTTCTTCAAAGACACGGCGCGGCGAACGTGAGGACGTGGTGCAGCATCATCGTGGGCGAGCGCGAGGGAAGCATACTGGAGAGGTGGTGATCATCTCGGACTTGTTCAAACTTCAAAGACGCATGCAGTGCGCCGCTGCTCACGGGAGTACGTAGTGCAGAACCCAGATTGAGAGAGCGCGCTGGCGCGGTGCTGGGGGGCTCGCACCAGGGATGCAACCTTCAGGCTATCCTGGCAAGGGATAGCGGGAGGATGGCGCTGAGCTTGGTGCTGACGAGGAGGTCGTAGCGGGAGATCGTCCCGATCTGGAGGAGGCCGGTGCTCGGGATGAGGTCGGCCGGTGCCGTATTGTGGGAGGTCGGCTCGATCTGTAGGAGGCCAGTGCTCGGGAGGAGGTCTCCCGGTGGCGAGACGACCGGTGGTGGGGATGAGAAGGAGCTCGCGTCAACGGACACCTCGGGGTTGGGCACGATTGCGGAGTTCTCTTATTTCTCACGGCCAGACCGGTAGGTACTACTCAGCGGTGGCAGGATGTGTAATATTTTGGCTGGTTTTTCTTAGTTATTCGGCTTTTTGTCGCCGGAGCGATCAGAGGCAGATAATCCTTCGGGTTTATGCCGATTTTTCTCCCCTCGTGTCGTGCGCGGGTCGCGTGTCTTTCTGGTTTTTTTTTTTGGATTACGAAGCGGTTTTTTATACTGGGAGGTCTGGTTGTAGATCGGAAAGCACTGGAAGTCTCGGTTTTGTTGACGGACAAAAATTAATTCAATTTTTTTTTACCTACCAACACCACCAATCCGTAACTTATTAGTAGAGATATATCGATATATAGATATAGATATAGAACATAAGATATATAGATAGAGAATAGAGAAGATAGAGATAGAGATGTTAAAATCTTGTCTCTCGTGATGTGATACTCTTTTTTCGTTCTTCGTTATTGCCTATCGCGTTCATAACATGGATGAGGTGAGACGGACCATGCAGGAGAAGGACACCGCGATGGCGCCCTCCTCGTTCTCACCCTCCTCCAGGAACAACGACAACACGAGCGTGGGGAGCACTCTCAGCGTGGCCGCGCTCATCCTCATCCTCTGCCTTTGCCGAGATCCGGGAGGAGGTCTTCCCCGGCTACGAGTGGAACTCCGCACCACCATGGCCACGATTGGAGCTCCACCCTTACCTTGGCTCGATAGATCGAGCACAGCCGCTGCAGATATGGTCGCAAGAGGAGGAAACAACGCATTTTTCTTGACATCGGTGGAGAGCACGACATTTTTTCGATAAAGGGAATATATTAATATTAAAAGATACCAATTACACCCCAGCCTCGACAACAACGCAACACCCTAATGGCAGTACGGATGCACACAGCCAAAAAGATAAAAGAAAACTAAGAAAGAAAAGTCCCGCTATAGTATCCCAGGCCTAGCAACAGTAATACATCCACCCCCCGGACAACACCTGAAATACAGACTCTCCAAAAACGACGCCTCCAAGAAGGAAACAGTGCACCAACATCATCGTCGCCCGATCAAAGATCTTAGGTTTTCACCTTGAAGATAGTCCCCGCTCTCAAAACAATGCCCAACAAGGTCATTGCCAAACACAACCAGTTAAGGCCAGACCTTGGATTTTCACCCTGAAAGGTAGGACTCTGAACTTCACATGTGCTGCCGCTCTGACTTTCATACCACTACTGCGAATCCCGGAACACCAAGCAAGTTCCTCAACATCGCGGAGACTTGAACCTTCTTTAGCTAATCCCCCAATCCCGCCTTCATGAAATTCTCTGCTTCTGACTTCACCATAGACCAAAAGTCTCTTGATGTCAACACAGAACAGAGCTTTGCGTCGCTCCCTCCGGAACCAAACGGTTGGAATAAAAGCATGGGTGCGCGCGACCGAATACCACCTGATCCTGTGAACTCCAGGCAAAAGATGCATTGTTCCATTCGTTGTCGGAACCTTCCAGAACTCATCACTCTGGCTAGATGAAGAAAGATCGACATCCGAAACGTCTTCATCTTCGCGAAAGTAGAACACTAGGACCACCACCATGAAAGCCGGAACGACCGGCCCCCACGCCGCCGCCATGGCTGGGAACCGCTGTCCATCTTCCTCCTCCAACCCGGCTGGTGGAGGTCAGCAGCGATCCCGCTGCCGCCCTTTCCCCGCCGAGTTCTGCCACACCACCGCATTTCCTGCCATGATCTACGTGAAGTAGCCGAAGGCCACCGCCACAAGACCCGTTGTCCACCGTCGCCGCCCCTGGAAGACCCCACTTTCGCGCGAAGGGGAGTCCATGGACGTGCCACCATCGCCCCTGCCTTTGGCAGCCGGACGCGGCCGCCACCGCCGACCCCTACGGCGGCAACAACCATGAGGAGGAAATGGGCCGTCTCTTCTTGGGTTCGGGTCATCGCCCGGAGCCGCCTCGCGCGAGACGACCCTGTTGACGTCAGAAACCCACCGGCGGGCAGTGACTGGCCAACACCGTAGAGCCGGGAACAACTAGGGCTGCGGCTGGCCCCAGTCCCTCAGAGCGACGGCCCGCAAAGCCTCCCCGGTCACGCGCCGATGCAAATTGCAAGGGCGTGCCACCCGACCTATACCCGGTCGAGAAGGTGTGGATGATGCCTCGCTTAGTTTCCTCGCAGGGCACACACGTACACGTTAAATACGAGCCTCGATCGGCTCTCGGGTTGTCCCGTGAATCGGCTCATGGAGCCGATCCACCCATGATTCGTCCAAGGTGGCCGAATATATGGTGGTCCTGCTTGATCATGATAAAGCATATGAGATCCACGACGATCTGGGGTTTTCACCGCATAATCGGATCATCCTACTCACGATTGGGCCTCGCGCTCACGCACGGTGACCGTAAGCCAGCCCTAGACAAGGCCTAAAAACCAACACTAGGTTGATCCTCGGAACGTCCCGTCTAGGGGCAGCAAACTACACCCTACATGCCGCTGGATCCTCCAACCCTTTGTAAGGCCTAACTATTGCGGATATTAAATTAATCCTTGATGAATCAAGGAGCAATCGTAACGGATCAGATCTACTAAATAACGATCAAGCGGGGTGCCGCCCCTGCACCCATGATGAGGTACGGGGACGGCTAGATGCGCAAGGGTTGCACTACGACAAGCATATGATACTAGGAACAATGCTAACCCTAACACATCTATGATAACTACGTTGCTCGCCATCAAAAAGGCTTCGAAGCACGAGCAACGCATGAACAACTAGGCGAGCTCGTGCTGCCTAGATCGCGAGATGCGATCTAGGCGGCATGGTGCTTACCGGAGGAACCCTCGAGACGAAGGAGTTGGCGATGCGCCGAGATTGGTTTGTGTTGAACGTTGGTTGTTGTTTATTCCATAAACCCTAGGTACATATTTATAGTCCAGGGGACTTTCTAATGTGGGCGTGCACTAAACCGTGCACGAGATAGATTCTAACTTCTATGTAGTCTACTATACTAAGGTACACGGGCTAACTAGCCCAAACTTGATACACAAGGCCGATTCACATATCTCTTCTATATGCATATCTTCAAATCCGTCCTGATCGCGGCCCACCTCTGGCTTGGTCAGATTCTGGTGATAACACATGCCCCCTGGTTTTGGAAATGATATTTCCAAAATCATTACGCCTTTCCTTCGTCGGGTCATGTCGTGGCAGAGCAGAACCGTCGCAGAGTTTTTCATCACGATAACTTGCCTTTTCAACTTCTCTGCACGATTTGACAGTTCTGGCACCACCTCCTCGGAAACTGCTGTGGCATTGAATTTTTACTATGCTCCCTTTTATTTAACCGCAGCAAACAGTCTTCTTCCTCATCCCCTTCGCACTAGCCTTCAAAAACCCTCCTCTCGCCACCATGCCTTCGTCCTCCTCTTCTTCCTCCTCATCGGGTCTTTCCTATGTGTCCTCTCCCATCCGAGAGTCGACGCCCTCGTGGGGCACGCAGGCGGCGTACGACATCCTCGCCCCAACGAAGTGGGACAAAGAGGACCATGACTCCCTCGTCCGGTCCGAGGATGACAAATCCTTGACCGACGGGGAGAGCGACCTCCGCTTCCTCGCCGTTGGGGACGCGGAGGAGGAGAGTGACGACGACAGCTTCTCCTGTGACTTCACCTCTTCCGGGGAGGAAGGGGAGCAGGGAGAGGAGGAGGAGGACGACGACGAGAGCTCCTCCGACGAGCCGCCGGCCAAGCGGTTCTGCCCTTGGCCGGGCAACCTTAGCGACTTCGACAGCGACGAGGACGACGCTGACGAAGAAGATGAAGACGACGAGGGCCCAGTCGGCGGCCATTGGAGCGACGACGAGCCCGCCGGAAGCAGCGCCAACAGTGACGTCGATGGCGACGACGAGGGCAGTGATGGCCCATAGATAGGACCTCTAGAATAGGGCCAGTAGCAGTAGATGGGGCAATGGATCCCCTGGTACTTCCCTTTTGAGAGCAATTAGCCCTTTATGTAAGAAATCTTATCAAATCAATGGAGAACTTTTCCCCAATTCTGATTTTGCCGATTCCTTCTGAATTTAATTGAGCCGATTCCCTCTTCCACTGACCCTGCCGGTTCGTCCCCTTTGCCAATGCGTAACGAGCCGATAGCACCGCATCGGTCCTCTGAAATTCGCCCTTCCCTTCTTCAACTGATGATTTTCTAAATCTGGCAGAAAATGCAGGATCTTCAGGAAACCTTTGAATTTTTTCAACCAAACCCAATAATCCTCTTCAATACTCATCATTTGTGAAGAAGGTTGCAATGAAGGATCAGCCGATGGTACCCCAATTGGCTCTTTAAACAGAGCAAAACAGAACATCCACCAGGCCTGCTGCCCCCCGAGTCTTGGCCAAGGCAAAAACAAAAACGAGGGCGCGTGACTTAGCTGAAATAGCCTGGGTTTGATCATGCAGAGCCAGCCGATTTGTACATAAATCGGCTTGCAGAGAGCCTTCAAGGCGGGCTGCCCCCCCCGAGCTTCTTCAGTCCGCTCCTAGCGCTCTGCTGGTCAGATCGGCTTCCTTCCTTTGGCGGATCTAATGCGATCCATCCTCGACCTGATCTGCACGTCCAGGCTGCTCTTGAAGAGAGGATCCGAGCCCTTAAATTAATCCATTGAGGAGTTCTTCCATTAAAATCCCCCTTCGTGCTTCATTAAATTCCTCTTGAGTCGATGGCCGCGCATCGGCTACTCTCCATTCTAAAGTCGATGCCCTTGCATCGGCTGTAAAATTTTAAAATTTTTAGGCCGATTTGTGTATCAGCCCCCATGCTTAGTATCATCCACCTAGGTGCCCCCCCGAGCCGATTCTGTCAAGAGAATTGATGGTATCGGCTCTTCAGGTAGTCCCTGTTGGGTCAAACGTTGATCCCAGGCAGAATGGATGGTGAGGATAATTTCGGCCGATCGCTGGAATCGGCCTCCACGTTGTTTGCTCGGTGAAGGTTTGGTAATATCCCTTCATCAGTTTCGGAGGGCCGATCGCAAGGATCAGCCTCGCCACGTTGCTTATTGACGTAGTCTTGCTACTCGCCCAGGCCGGTAGACAAAACCAGCCCAATCTCCGATTTAATTACGTTGGTGCGCTTGCTGTTGTCCACCTCAGGTGCATCGTGTGATCGTGGAGCCCCACACTCGCCGGACGAACGAGCACCATGTTTGTGCCAGCCGATGTTTCATCATCGGCTTTCCTTAGCTTGGGGCGCCACTCTTTTCTTTGCGGCAGTCCCTCCTCATCCAGGGTCCTCTGGACTTTCGCGACCAAATCGGGTCGTGCCTTCCTCGGCGTATGCAAGTATAACCTTTCGGCTTCCTCCGGACCGCGCAATCGCCGAACCCTGCGCTTTTGTGAATGGCCGAGACCATCGAGGCACCACCTTGGACGGTGGTACCCGTCTTCTTCGTCTTCCCCCTCGTCTTCCGAATCCTCGAGATCTTCCAACGGAGGGGTCTCGAGCACGTCTCGTTTTGTGGTGGGAGAGGCCCTAGGCGCTCGAACACGGACACGTTGGCTGCCTCCTTCTTTTCTCGGTTGCATTACGGCGCTGCCGATTGTTGGTAATCGGCTCATTCCCGAATCCCAGCGAGTGTACCGAAGAAAGGGCAGTTCCAATGCCTGTCCGTATGGTCCTGCTCCCCGGCGTGGCGCTCCTCGCCGCTCCTCATCGTGATTATGCCGACGATGTCTTCCGTCGTTTCGGCCGGACCGGCCTCTTTCATCATCGCCGCCGTGTCGCTGGCGTTGATCATACCGACTCACGTACTTATTGAGGAGGTGATCAGAGAGGGGTCGTTGATATCTTATGTTCTTAACTTCCCCCTCTGTGACGTAGCGCTTGCCATCTTGACGGAGCCGATCGCATGGAGCGGCCCCTCTCGTGTCCTTGCTGCGAGAGCAGCCTGTCCTCATCCCCGTCCTTCTCGGAGCGATGTCCAAGCTCTACCATGCCGATGTTGGCTGAGAAATCGGCTGGCACCCTCCGAGGTGGGCGAACTCCACCATGTTGACGGCGGGGAAGGGGTGTGTGTCGACCTTCATGGCATACCGGTTAAAAATTAGTCGCCCATTTTCTATTGCCATCCGGATCCGCCGACGCCACACCCTGCAGTCGTTAGTGGTGTGGGTGAACGTGTTATGCCACTTGCAGTATGGCTTTCCGTTCAGCTCTTGCACCGTGGGAACTTTGTGGCCTTCGGGAATCTTTATATGCTTCTCCGCGAGTAAGAGATCGAAAATCTGCTCGGTTTTCGTCACGTCGAAGTCGAATCCTCTTGGAGGTCCTGGTGGCTTCACCCATTTGCAGGTTACTGGGCCTGCAGCTCGAGTCCACTCAGCCACCGCGACCTCTTGTTCTCCCGTAGCGACTTCATCTTCGCCTGCGTCGACCATGGTAACCACACGCTTGAACTTGTCCTCGGTAGACATCCGGGTGACGCTCGTTCATACGCCGACGCCTTCTGTACCATGTGCGCTAACGACGGGTAGTCCGCTTGGGAGGCCACGTCCTTGATTGATGATGATAGACCCACCACCGCCAACTCGACTGCTTCTTTTTCGCTTACGTGAACCGAATAGCATCGGTTCCTAACGGTCCCGAAGCGCCGGATGTATTCCGACACCTGTTTCCCCGCGCTTCTGTCGTACTTGTGCTAGATCGGCAATGCCGGCCTCGGAAGCCTCCGAGTGATATTGCTCATGGAACCGTTCTTCCAGCTGCTTCCAAGTCCGGACCGAGTTCGGTGGCGGCGACGTGTACCAACCGAAAGCCGATCCCGTGAGGGACCGTGAGAAGTACCTCACGCGCAGCTCGTCCGACGCCGAGATCATGCCCAGCTGCGCCAAATATCGGCTCACATGCTCGATGGAGCTGGAACCATCCGATCCGCCGAACTTTGTGAAGTCCGGAGCCGATATTTGGGTGGTAGCGGGATCAATTCGTACTCGTTGGGGTACGGCTTGGTATAGCCGATCGCCTTCCTTTTCGGCATCATGCCGAACTGATCTTTCAAGATCGTACAAATCTGATCCGCGGTGATGGCTGCAGGTGCCGAACCCTGAAGGTTCGTCGGAGTGGCGTACTTAACCAGCCATGCTTGTTCTTCTGGTTCTGAGCCAACTGCAGGAGCTGGGCTCGGGAGTTTTGTCGGGGTGGCGTATTTAGCTAGCCACGTTTGCTTCTCAGGGTCTGCCTCCGACGTTCCTCCTGTTGCCCCAGAAGCATAGTTTTAAAAACCAGACCGGTGACCGAACCGGTGAAGGTATCGGTTCAGGTTTTTACCGGTCGAACCACTGGTTCACCGGTTCACTGTCTGGTTTTTTAAGATATAGAGTAGTATATTTTTACTTATAAATGCTGCAATAAATAAATAATTATGTATGAAAAAATATTTTAGACTTGCAATTTAGCATATCAATTCACAAAGTAGTCGCCAACTCTGACATGTCCAAAACAGAAGTACTTAACACGAGCATTTATCCATTTTTGCATTCCACAAGAGCTGCGAAACAGCAATCCAGCAAAGTAGCGAACATGCATGTATGTCATCGAGTGGAACACTGCAAACAGCAAAGTCCTATCGTTTAGGGTCTGTACAAAACAGTCCCGTGTCCAATGAGAACATCAAGCGATCCTAGCTCAACTGGTCTGCTCGCTGGACCCTTCGGATGGAGGTTGCGTGTTCTATTCCTGCTGTCGCATGTCAATTTTTCTCGCGTGATTTGACTTCCTGCGGTTGGACCGGCGGCTTGTTACGCCCGGTTTCTCCTAAAACCACTGGTCGAACCGCGGGTTCGATGGTTTTTTCCGGGTCACCTGCGCGAACGGTCTAGTGCGCCTAAAAAACCAGAGGAGCCTCCGGTTCCGGTTTTTTCCGGTTCAACCGCCGGTCCGGTCCGGTTTTTAAAACTATGCCCAGAAGTCCCTGCTATAGCAACCTGGTTCGAGGGTGCCCAGGTGCTGCAGTCTGGCACGTATGCGCATGTGTACCCGTGCGGGATCTCCTTGGGCGCGTCCTGTAGGAATTGGTAGTCACTGGGGTCACCACCAATCTTGTAGACGACATAGGCCGATGAGTTCGGCGCTTCGGCGCCGCCAACGCGAACGGCAGCGGTGGACGGGACTGGAGTAGCAATTCCCCTTGGTGAGTCCCTAGGGCTGGTCCCGACGGAGAGTACCGATGGCTCATGATCTCCTGGATTACGCGCGAGCGACGCGCTCCAACGTATTCACCAGAGCTCTCGAATGGCGGTGCAGCGAATGAGCCACCATGAAGTTTATCTCCCGACGCAGCGACCCGGTGCGTTCCTCCGACGGGGTGGACAGGTCCACTCCATCAAGCGCGCCTTCAGGTGTGAACCCCTTCCATCTGATGCCATGGGAACGGGTCCTGTGGAAAGAGCCGATTAGGTCGGCTTCGAGGACAGCTTTGACCTCGTCATACTTCTTCTTGAGCTCGCCAGAGAGCTCCTCGTACGTGACCGGAGTTTCTTCTGCCATCTCTGATGTGGATGGCGAGGTGGTTGATGCTGAAGATTGTCCCACCGGGCGTGCCAGAATGTGTTGACATCAGAAACCCACCGGCGGGCAGTGACTGGCCAACACCGTAGAGCCGGGAACAACTAGGGCTGCGGCTGGCCCCAGTCCCTCAGAGCGACGGCCCGCAAAGCCTCCCGGTCGCGCGCCGATGCAAATTGCAAGGGCGTGTCACCCGACCTATACCCGGTCGGGAAGGTGTGGATGATGCCTCGCTTAGTTTCCTCGCAGGCACACACGTACACGTTAAATACGAGCCTCGATCGGCTCTCGAAGTTGTCCCGTGAATCGGCTCATGGAGCCGATCCACCCATGATTCGTCCAAGGTGGCCGAATATATGGTGGTCCTCGCTTGATCATGATAAAGCATATGAGATCCACGACGATCTGGGGTTTTCACCGCATAATCGGATCATCCTACTCACGATTGGGCCTCGCGCTCACGCACGGTGACCGTAAGCCAGCCCTAGACAAGGCCTAAAAACCAACACTAGGTTGATCCTCGGAACGTCCCGTCTAGGGGCAGCAAACTACACCCTACATGCCGCCGGATCCTCCAACCCTTTGTAAGGCCTAACTATTGCAGATATTAAACTAATCCTTGATGAATCAAGGAGCAATCGTAACGAATCGGATCTACTAAATAACGATCAAGCGGGGTGCCGCCCCTGCACCCATGATGAGGTACAGGGACGGCTAGATGCGCAAGGGTTGCACTACGACATCATATGATACTAGGAACAATGCTAACCCTAACACATCTATGATAACTACGTTTCTCGCCATCAAAAAGGCTTCAGCACGAGCAACGCATGAACAACTAGGCAGGCTCGTGCTGCCTAGATCGCGAGATACGATCTAGGCAGCATGGTACTTACCGGAGGAACCCTTGAGACGAAGGAGTTGGCGATGCGCCGAGATTGGTTTGTGTTGAACGTTGGTTGTTGTTTATTCCATAAACCCTAGGTACATATTTATAGTCCAGGGGACTTTCTAATGTGGGCGTGCACTAAACCGTGCACGAGATAGATTCTAACTTCTACGTAGTCTACTATACTAAGGTACACGGGCTAACTAGCCCAAACTTGATACACAAGGCCGATTCACATATCTCTTCTATATGCATATCTTCAAATCCGTCCTGATCGCGGCCCACCTCTGGCTTGGTCAGATTCTGGTGATAACAGACCCGGGGCGAAGGTGGAAAGGGAGGAGAGGGGATGTGAGGGGGTGGTGGTGAAGGGTGGAGGGGCGGCGGCGGCGCTCTGATGTTTCTTTTCGATTGTATGGTAGGTCTGAGCTCGCGAGGGTTGGAGCTGTGCCGGAGAGCACGACATAATTGCTGGAGAGCATGGGAGAGGCGACGATGCACAAGAAAGAGGTGGAGGCGAAGCACGCCAATGAGCGTTGCAGCGGCGGGCGAGGAGAACGCGGCAATGATGCGGGACGAAGATGGCACCAACGAGGGAGGATGTGTGTGAGAGGGAGTTCAATGAGAGAGGGTGAGAGACTGATACAGGGTGCGAGCGAGATTGGGCATGGGGCTATCCGTGCGAGTTGCCACGAAAGAGCGCAAAAATGAAATCTGATTTTTTTTTACATAATAAGGAGAATTAGCGGACAAATCCTAAAACGTGTTAGTATATTTTTTTTAGATGAAACGTGTTATATTTTGAGACGGAGGGAAAACTACTGGTAGTAGGCTAGTAGCATTCTAATCCGAGCCGGTGAGTGTGGCCCTACCGGGCCGGCCGGGCCGGACAGGGTCGGGATAAGCACTAGAACCGAATAAGTATCCCAAGCTGGGCAGTTTCGTTGAGAAACCCTAGGAGAGAGTTCTGAAATCCGGGAAGAATATGGAGAGGAAATCTGGGAAGGTGATGGATAGGGGGGAGATCATGCCCTCTCTGGTCAAGTTCCAGGGCAGAGAGAGAGAGTTGGTTTGTGCTCTTTCTCACCACCGTGAGATCCTGAGGAGAGAAACCACCTTCCTGAGGAAGGAGATTACCTCCCGGGGATTGGCGACGATCTCTCGCAGAGTGGATTATGTAAAGTGTCGTTCGGAAGGAATACGCGCACCTCCGCATATAGTCCATTGGTTGTCTCAGCTGTCCGGCCAGCGTTTCTCCGACCTGCTTGAGGTGTCTTTGCCCTACCTGGTTAGCAACCGTGACGAGGCCCTAGATTTTATATTGCATCATTTGGAAAATATGTGCTACCGGATCAAGTCTTTTGCAACAATTCTGAAGGAATTCAGCATCGCCATCCCCTTGGAGAAGATTCAGTTGTTCCTTCTCATGGCCCGATCATTTCTCAGCATATCAGATGCTATTAGTTATGGTCGCTCAAATCAGAGTTCTTATGAAGAGCACCGTATGGGCTGGACATCTTCATGGGGCAGTGGAATAGACAAGTGTGGTGGCTTCGACGATATAAGTAAGATACTAAAATCATATTCTTTTCACACTTTTTTGCTTCTCAATCAATGCAAGCTTAGCTTTCATGTTAGAATTCTAATACACACTTCTTTGGTTCTGCAGCCACATTGAGTCCTATGCTCTTCACGCACTGTACACCTCGTATCTTCCCATACGGTTCTGCTGTTGGAACTGTCTTACAGATATACTCATTCAAGACTGTTGGCCTGAAAGGTGACTTGAATTGGCCACTTTATGTGTACGGCGTGGTTGCTGCCCGAGACACTGTTGACCGCAACCGCAACCTGCTCTTTTGTAGGTCAAGGGCTAACTGCCAGGAACTAAATGAACATGTACGTATATTATTAATTTGTCTTTTCGTTTTCCTTTGTTCTTCCTCCTGTGTATGATGTTGTTCATGCGTAGTGTATACATTATATATTAATAATGATGACATGATTCTTGCAGAACCCCTTTTTGTGCTTGACTGGTCCGTCTCGTGCAATATTGGCTGATAACTCTGTTTCCTTTGAAGTTGAACTGAAGATAAAGTATGGAAGTAAGTCACAAGATATAGTATTATTCAGCTCGTCGCTAGTTACCACTCCAGCTTACCACGCAGCCTTGTTTCCAAGCGGTGTTTGTAGTGCGAGTTAAGTTTAGGGAAACTTGCTAGAGCAGTCCAGGCCACAATCCTTAGTGTTTGTGTTGTTGAAGGACCCTGGCCTTTTAAATATGGTGCCCGCATTGCTTGTTCCCCGTCTCGCTGCAGAGACTAATGATCCCTTATCTAGGGAAGTTGTGTTGCTGGATATTCATGGTGAAGAAAAATGCCGTACAATGACCACTTTCATCCGTCTAGGAATGTTGTTTCAGGAGAATTGCAAGGAACACTGAGAGTTGCCATACAAGCCTACACACCATCTTGTGCCATTGCTCAACAGTCCCATGTCGACTTCCCTGCCAAGTATTGCCAAACATCTATAGGTGAATGCCTTTTTGGCAACTCTAAAGTGAAGATCATTATTGCTTGGTCCCTCCTGGTGAAAGAAAGGTTAGATCTCATGTTGGATGGATATCTTGCCTAGCCGTAGATGGTTATGCTACTCTGATCTGAAGTGTCAAGAAGAATTTGTGAAGACCGGTTTAGGCTTTGTTACCTAAATATTTGTTTACCGGCTATGACTTGTTTTGTCAAGCTTTATTGTGGTCTTGTTAACATGTTGAAGTAATGTATATCTGCCAATTATGTGGAATGTCCAAACTGCTTCCTCTTTATCACCTTACATTGTTATTGTATCTGATTTTTTGATTATAAATCGTTATATATGTGAGCTTTCATTTACCTTGGGTTTGATATTGGCTTATTTTAAGCACACTAGCTTGTGAAGAGGAAAAATATCTCTGGTTGTGCTTATATCTTATAAATACTAGTAAAGGTGCACGTGCACATGCACGTTTCCACTAATCAGGCGGCGACCAAACGGATCGACGAGGATTGTATATGCCCCGTTGAGATCAGTAGGTGAAGGGAAACTCTGGACAGAATTTCGGAGGATTGAATTTCCGTTTAAAATCAGATTTTTTTTTTTCTCTGGAGGCTAGCACAACACTCTCTGCTCACCGGTGATGTACGGAACCGCCGAAACATAGCTCCATCGGCCGCATGCTCAATATGTGGACAAGACCATTCTTGGAGACACTCTTTGTTTGGTGTTTGGGCTTTGACTGGCGAAGACATTACCGAGCACATATCATTCTCGACTAATCCGGGGGTGAGGCACTGGCTCTTCTCCATGATAGAAACCATGAGGAAGAAGGAGGATCTCATCCAGTTGCTCGTGAAGGTGTGGGCGATTTGGCATGCGAAAAGAAAGGAGTTCCATGAGGATATCTTCCAAAGTCTCTTTGACACCATGGAGTTCGTGTACGTAAAGAAGTAGATTGCACTCGTTGGCAGGAATAATTAAAATAAATGTTGACGCAGCAGTTGCAAAGTATGTACCCAAGGGGGCGGTTAGTGTCTTTTGCCGCTCGCCGGAAGGGGTCTTTGTAGGAGCATCAACTATGTCTTTCGGTGACTTCACCCATCCCGGAAGTCTCGAGGCCTCGGCGTGCAGGGAGGCGATGGATACCGCGGTAGATCTCCAGCTTGTGCCGATACACATTGCATCGTATTGCCTAAAGGTGGTTAATGGCCTGATTGGGTTAGATGATACTTGCTTCGTTCACGATCGAAGGGAACCGAATGGAGAAGCACATCGATCGGCCAAGGTTGATTAGCCCTTGCCCAGTGGCGGACGCAGGGGACGCTACCCCGGTCCGCGTTGATGCTGTCCTACTACCTCAAGCACCTCCTCGACAAACGACACGGTGTCATCGAGATCGACAAATAGGTAAACTCCATCGTCTCCATGGCTTCCATGGCCGTCTCTCAAAATCCCAGTTCACAGTTATCACGCCACTGCTGTGACATCCCTGACTCGAGTTGGCCTCCCTGTGCTCCTTTATAGCTACCACTTTTGTCAAGGGAGGGTGTCAATGTATTCAAGGTGAATGACACCAAATGCACCATAATATGATCATCAAAATATATTTTTTAGTGCTGCAGAAGATCGTCCCAATCATCATATATCATAGTTTTTCGTTGTTTTTGTCGAGGTCAAATTGATACACATAGCCATCTGGTGTCAGGATTTTCATTTTTTTCATCACCAATCATTTCATGTAATTGTTCCCTGATATAGCAAGGAACATGCTACGAAGAAAAAAAACCCAGCAGCCAATTTTCTTACACAAATATGCAACAATTCTTTGTTACAGAGACATCACTAATATAGAGGATTGTTGAGATAATAAATCACAACCAACATTTGAAAATTCCTTCTCATGCTATCAACAACATTTATGCTATAGATACTAGTACTGCATTTAGAGTTAGCACATTCGACCTTGAATTTATTTGTAAATCCTTTCAGACCAAAAAGGATATTGGATCTTCTGTATTCTTTTGTAATGTAATAAGGAATCAAAGAGTTTGGACCCAAATTGTTTATGTTGTACCGATCCGAGGGATACAATATTTACTGAAACGGTGTTTTGTGAGTGTTATGTTTGATGACTTGCGCACTATAATATGCAATGGTGTGCTAGATCATTACACGGAACAAAGTGGCTACTACTAGGCTTGACCAGAGATTGACGACGATGTAAATGAGGAATGAAACAGCCACGGTGCCACCATGTGTCAATGACATGACGTCCCGGCGCGCCCGCAAGGAGCCCAAGTGGAGCGGGGACTGCCTCTGGGTGCCGGATCGGTTCTTGGGCCGCGCCGTGCCGAAAAACCCTTTGTAACACGCGGCTACGCATGGTTTTTTTTTATCCGGCGGTCCCAAACCTCTTTGGGGATGGTTTGGGGGACGCGACTCGAGACACCCTTTTGATCCTTGCGATCGGACAGTGCGGAAGGGGGAGGATCGCTGTCTCTGATTCTCTGGAGGACACGTAGCACCGCTGTGGCTATTTTAAAGGGTGTTTCTTATTATTAGTCAACTGGTAATGAAAGAAGTCCATATATCCCCCCTAAGTTTCAGGTTCAGGACGCTAACCCCCCCTAAGTTTAAAAAGGGTCAAATCACCCCCCTAACTATACAAAACCGGACAAATTACCCCCTCAGACGAGATTGGTTGTTTTGGAGATGGTTTTGGCCACGTCACTCCGGTTTGGTCCAGAATCGAGCCACACCGTTTCCATCGCAGAGGAGAGACGCAGCTCTCGAGCGATTCCGATCGCCCCTCCTCCGTCTCGAGCGATTCCAGCCGCCCCTCCTCCTCCTCCTCCCGATTCCGGCCGCCGCCTCCTCCTCCTCCCGATTCCAGCCGCCACCTCCTCCTCCTCCTGAATCCGCCCGCCTCATCCTCCTCCCTTACCGAAATCGGCGGCCGGCGCCTCCTTCTCCACCAAATCCGTACGGCTCCTCCACCAAATCAACCTAATCTGGCCGGCTTCTCCACCATGTTGCTTCTTCAGGTGCAAGGTAATAGAGTTCCTCCTTTCAAAAGGACTGCTGCTTTATCTGGCTGCTACAAATGAGAAGGACAAAACACTGTAGATTTTGTTGGTCCTTTCCAGATGATTGAAGCCATTTAGGAGTTGTTGATCAAGAAACTGGGCTGAAGAAGTACAAGTTGGATGTTGAAAAGAAGAAGAAGATTGCTTTTTCAGAATGTTTCAGTTACTTGCATGTCTTCTTTTTCAGTCAAACATAACCTCTATGAAAAACATGATCTTTCGTCAACCTAAACTAAACGAGAATCAGGATATCAAAGAATAAGTCCTTCCCGATCATCCTACACTTTCAAAGTACACACATCGCCAAAATATCACAATTGTGCCGCAAGATCACTCCTAAAACCAACACCTCCTGGGACGGGTAGAAGCAGAGAAAGGGTTTGGTGCAGCCTAGCTGCTCGTGTGCGACGATCTTCCACCGTCGCCGCCGTCAACAGGGTCACGAGTTCATGCGACGATCTTCCGCCGCCGCCGCCGTCAACAGATATTTGTCGCCCCGTGGCCGAGGAGTGGAGGCGCCGTGTCTCAGAAAGAAACCAAACAGGGTCACACGCGGTAGCGGAATCGAACAGAGAGGAAGCTGCGATGGAGAGCTTACCTATTCGCCGGAACGGAATCGAACAGGAACGATGGCGCGGCGCGGCGCAACGCGGCCTCTCTCCTCACGAGCGGCGCGGCGCGACGACTCTCCTCACGTGCGGCGCAGCGTGGCGTCTCTCCTCTGCTCTGATGGTAAACGGTGCGGCTCCAACCTCTCTGACGGAAACGGTGCGGCTCGATCCTGGACCAAACTGGAGTCTGACGTGGCCAAAACCATCTCCAAAACAGCCAATCTCGTCTGAGGGGGTAATTTGTCCGGTTTTGTATAGTTAGGGGTGATTTGACCCAGTTTAAACTTAGGGGGGGTTAGAGTCCTGAACCTGAAGCTTATTCCGAGCCATGTCATGTCATTGAACGGTGCGTGGGTTGTAAATGAGATTTCGACGACATGACCTTACTGCCAATTAGCTTAGTTACCATTGTACTACGACAGATACACTTAGCTTCGAGTTTCCATTGTCGGGACCTTGTAGTTGTACGGCAATGCTACCAGGTGCAGCTGGTTCTTCCTTCTCGCTGTGGCGCCGACGACCATGTCCATGTCAAGCTCATCCGGCTGCGTACCGACCGGGAGGCTCCAGTCGAAGTAATAGAGAAGCCGTGCCACGACAAGCTCCAGCACAGCCAGCCCGTAACTTACGCCGGGGCACATCCTTCTCCCGCTCCCAAACGGCAGGTACTCAAACTGCGTGCCTTTGTAGTCCACCGTGCTGCCATCCGAGAACCTCTCTGGTCTGAACTCCTCCGCGTCGTGCCAGTACTCTGGGTACCTAGCCACTGCCCACGCGTTGACGATGACCCTCGAACCCTCCGTGACCTCGAACCCGCCGACATCGCACGTCTCCCGACACAGACGGGGGAGCAGGAGCGGCACCACTGGATGCAGCCTTAGAGCCTCTTTAATCACCATTCTTGTGTAGCTTAGCTCGCCCAGGTTGCTCTCGTGGTCTTGTGGGTTCTTGTTGTGAAATACTCGTCGCACCTCTGCCTGCGCTTTGGCCATAGCTTCAGGGCTTCTCATGAGCTCCGACATGGTCCACTCGGCAGCTGACGATGTCGTCTCCGTCCCAGCTGTGAACAAGTCCTTAACGAAGTCCACATGAACAAAAAATTAATGAACACAAATATATATATAGACTGGAATGCGGGCGGATATTGAAGAAGAGCATATTATGAACATTAATCTGTTAACATCCAGAAATATTTGAGAACATATTCACCACTTACTGTTACGATTGCCTTGATGTTGGTCGTGCCGATGGGGAAATCGAGCTCCCCCTCGTCTTTGATCCTAAGCAAGACACTCAGAAGATCATCATCTCCGATCTTTCCCATAGTCGTCTTCTTCTTTTCCTCTCGCCGCGCCTCGCTCTCTGCGATGATCTTGTCGAAGACGGCGTCGAGCTGCAGGCGAGTCCGCCAGAGCCGGTGTTTCAGCCCAGTGATGACATCCACGAACCACAGGCACGGGAACAGGTCCCCAACGCAGAGTCCCCCGCTGATCTTCAGCACCAGGTCGATAGCAGACAAGAACTGCTCTCTGAGCTCGGCGCCACAATCCTCGCCGAACGTTGTCTCCGCGGTGATCGCGCTCGTGCACGACACGAGCATCCTGCCAAGATTGACAAGCTCGCCTCCTCGGCCAGAGGCGCGGACCTGCTTGACGAGGGACATGGTCTCGTTGTCCCTAACGGACGCGAATTGCCGCACCTTCCGCTCGCTGAGGAGCTCGACCGTGCAGAGCTTGCGCAGCGTCCTCCAGTACGCCCCGTATGGCGCGAAGGCGATATCGAGGTTCCCGCAGCCGAAGATCTCCCCGACCAGGACGCTTGGCCGCGACGCGAAGGTTATGTCCTTGTCCCTGAGCACCTCCTGCGCCGCCGCCGGCGATGAGACCACGACGGCGTCAACCTGTCCCAGCCGGAGGTACATCACCGGGCCGTGCTTCTTGGCTAGGTCCCGGAGAGCGACCTGCGGCTTCGACGTGAGGAGATGTAGGAGGCTTCCGATGAAGGGGAAACACCGTGGACCGGGAGGCCGCCTCTTCTTGGAACTCGGTGGTGTTGGTTTACGGCCAAGTAAGGACACAAGAATCATCAGTGAGATGAGAGAAAGGAAGAAGAGAGTGGTTGCGCTTAACTCCATGATGATAGCCTGATTTAACTTGCAGCTTTGCTTCGTGGAGTGGATGAAATGCAGCAAGCAAGAATGTCCTTTTTTATAAGCTTTACCCTTGCGAATTTGCGATGCCAAAGATGCTGGATGCAGCACTATGTGGATCCTGTAGAGCGTACGTACAAAACTGGTTCTGTTCAAGTAGGGTCCTGGTTGATTGTTATTCTTTACCAGATTCATTGTTTTCTGAGTTGATGCTTTGCTGCACGTGAAGATGTTTTAAGATGGCTGCACGTACTTTTTTAATGTTTATTTGTTAAGAGAAAACTGCAAACTGAGACCGGGCTCTTTAATTTCAAAAATTCGGAATCATATTTTTAAGTTTAAAAAAATCTGAAAAAAAATCCTAAATGTAGACAATGGTGAAATCTACAAACGTGTAAAATCGCAATGTGAAATTCTTTATATTGTAGACTACACAAAAATAATAAAATCTGGCAGGTTTTATAGTTTTGAAATGTGCACTATTCACTATTCTCAGATCCACATATTTATCATTTTTAAGTACTAAGAATTTCACATTAAAAGTTTGCAAGTTTGTAGATTCCATCATTGACTACATCTAGGATTTTTTTTCAGAATTTAACACAAAAATATGATTTCTATTTTTTTTGAAAACAAAGAGCTACATGTAGTTCGGCCTCCATTTATCTCGGCCTGAAATACTTGAAGTTCCTGACTAGTACTAGCCCTTAGTTCCGAAACTAGTTACTCCCTCCGTCCACAAATAAGTGGACGTGCGGGATTTTCAAGGTTAATTAGTAAAAAGAGAGAAAAATGCATTGGAAAGATGCAACCAACGTCTCTCTCCTCTTTAATTATTTCATCTCCAATAGGTTAAGGCTGGTCATAGTGGGGAGTAACTTAGACTAGTAACATATGCCATGTTACTAGTCTATGTTACTACCTTCATAGTGGGTAGTAACTTATATGTGATGTCATGCATTGTATCATTTATTATGTTGTAGACTCATCTTGCCTTGACGTGTGTGATGTTATGGTAACATAGCTAGTTACCACCTCACTCTCTTTCTTCATTCATTAACATGCCATGTCACCAAAATACCTTGAGATGTGTGATGTTACTAGCTATGTTACTCCCACTATGAGTAGTCTAAGTGCATGTATAAAATTAAGATAACATGTGTTGAATATTATTGGGTTTGATTTTCGTGCGATGAGAGAGAAACAACTTTTGCTAATTGAAAGTGCATTGAAAACATAGAAATACACTCTTTCATGGACAAAATTTGAGCCTAGATGTCCACTTATTTGAGAACGGATGGAGTAGCTACTTAGCCCATAGACAAAGAGATTCTTTAGAGCAAGTTCAGCAGAAGCCGTATACAACCCTCTATAGCAAATATAGAGGAGAATGCCTGAAATAATGGCCCCCATCAGCTCTCCTATACATCACCTCCATCATAGGTGGAGCTAGAATTTTTTGAAGTTGGGCAAGCCAAGTGTGACAAAAGGTAAATCTCGGGCCCATCAAAATATAAATATCAAGTAAAGAAAATACACCCTCAACAAGATATTTCATGTATAGAGATAGACACGGTACATTAAAAGATTTTCAACATTACCACAAAAGCTATTAGCTTAACCACAAAATGCACATCGGTGCTATACAGTATTGAAGCTCCAACGCTTGACCAGAAAAGCTTGTCCAAACACAGGTCCAAATGAACCAAAAAGCTGGCTACTAGCAGGGATCGCTTTTTTGGGAGGGATTTTGCAACGCTATCAATTTTTTTTTGCTACAATAGCACAACTTTTTGATAGTACTAGATTTTGCTGATAACACAACCTTTTCACTACAAGGTAGAAGTCCGATATGTCTTAATCTTTTTGTTTTTCAGTTGAACCAACCTTTTCCTACAATGAAGAAAAAGCGACAATATTTTTTTAGTAAGCAACGTGCAACACTTGGGGATCGATTGGATTTTCTTGGGGTGGGTGGAGGTATGCCCACCGGTCGGCATGGACCAGGCGCCACGCAGCTCCTAGGCGGGTGTTTTGGGCCAGCCCACCGTTCTCTTTCAAAAAAAAGTTACTTTCATTTTTTCCTTTTATCTTTTGTCTTTTTCCTTTTTATGTTTTTCAAAAAGTTGAAATATTTTGAATCTGAATTTTCTAAAATCTAGGATTTTTTTGATTCTTTCAGAAATTTGTTTTTTTCAAATATTATCAAATTTTATACTTTTTCGAACTTGAACATATTTCAAAATTTTGATTTAATTTATTTTTTGAAATTTGAATATTTTTCAAATATGAACATATTTTAAATTTTAATGTTTTTAATTTAAACAATTTTCGAAATTGAATTTAACATTTTTGAATTTAAATTATTTTTAGATTTGAATTTTGAATTTGAAATAAAAAATAGAAAACAAAAGGAAACAAAAAATAAAAGGAAAACATAAAACAAACAAAATTTAAAAATTTAAAAATTCAAAAACATAAGCATGCACGAAAAGAGAAAGAAAAGGAGAAAATGGGCCAGTCCCATACCCGACCAGGGGTGTGCGGTGTCTGGTAGGGATCGACCTGATCGGTGTATAGGATGGGAGGACCTATACAATGCTCAAGCATCGCCTGAAGCGATCCTGAATGGGCCAGCCCATTAGGCTCTTGCTCAAAAGAAGTAGTAACATATTTCTTTATGGGTGTACATGATCTCGAGGAGTGGATTTGTCTGTTCTCCAAGCAGGTAGACATTTTTAAACATATCATCAGCAATTACTTTTTATGATGGTATATTGGTATTATGGATAGCTCAGCAGTAACTTTCATGGCATTGTCCAGGAAAAGAACTAAAGATACTGGTGTAGGGGATAAATCAATCGCTGGCAGTAGTGGCCGTTTGCTACCTCGCAACAAGCATGATAGTACTATGTTTTTTCCCATTTTGTGTCGGTGTGAACTTCACTACTTCAGGTTCTTCTTTCTTCTTTCTTCCCTTTTCTTGCATTTGTTGATCTCTAGTGATAACTATATATAGCAAATTTCACAACATTATATGTCATCGTCTATTGGGTTAAGAATCACAATATTCTTGGAATTGAATTGAATAGGAACAACTTACTGGTGCATGGATCCACTTCCAATGTTGTGAACGTAGTTAATATATATACTACCTCCGCTTTAAAGAATAAGGTTTATATTTTTTTCAAAAAATCAAACTACGTAAAGTTTGACCAAGTTTATAGAAAAAATGGTGTTATGTACAATCTAAACTCAACACCTTTAGATTCATCATAAAATATATTTTTATATGATATCTACATACTATCGTTGTTTTTGATATTTTTCTAAAAGTTTGGTCAAACTTTACTTACCTTATTTTTTTTAAAAAAACTTATTCTATAAAATGGGGGTCGTATGGTTCTGATTTCCTGAAATCATTACTTTGCAGCCTCTCTTAACTAGATTATATGTTTGGTCCGTACGCTCATGGCACTCTAAAACTGTCACTATTGACATATTTTTGTATATGAAAAGACAGAAATGCATAAATGACAAATACTTTGTACTCCTTCCGTTCAGATTAAATTGACCCGGGTGGTACGTAGAAAGTACCTTATGTATGTGTGTACCTGGCGTCAATTAAACATGAACAGATGTAGTATTTATTGTGTGTCTGGTGCAGACTGAAACAATGCACTAATGTGGCGGAAAGTAGCATGTGCACATGAGCACAAGTGCTTCTTGGACTTTTGGATTTTTGAAAATTTTCAAAACCTCGCTCTTTTATGTTTTCAAAAATTATGGCATTAAATATGTAGATAGATTTAGACACGAGGAGTGTAGTCAAAAAAGTCCCATCAAAAAATACTTTGTATTTTGGAAAATACAAAAAAGACAAATTTCTGATGTCAGAAATTTGTCTTTTTTGCATCTCCAAAAATATAACGTATTTTTTGACGAGACTTTTTTGATTCCAATCCTCGTATACACATCTATCTACATATTTAATATCATAATTCTTGAAAGCAGAGAAATATGAGAATCTGAAATTTTCAAAAATCCAAAAGTGAAGGGAGCACTGATAACCCACAAGTATAGGGGATCGCAATGATCTTCGAGGGAAGTAAAACCCAAATTTATTGATTCGACACAAGGGGAGGTAAAGAATACTTATAAGCCTTAACAACTCGAGTTGTCAATTCAGCTGCACCTGGAAAAGCACTAGCAACAGGGGTGATGTGAAAGTAGCAATGATGTGAGAGCAAAAGTAACAAAGAATAGCAATAG
>NC_061514.1:140720154-140895051 GCF_022539505.1 Lolium rigidum
TGAATCAAGGAGCAATCGTAACGGATCGGATCTACTAAATAACGATCAAGTGGTGCCGCCCCGCACCCATGATGAGGTACAGGGACGGCTAGATGCGCAAGGGTTGCACTACGACATCATATGATACTAGGAACAATGCTAACCCTAACACATCTATGATAACTACGTTTCTCGCCATCAAAAAGGCTTCAAAGACGAGCAACGCATGAACAACTAGGCAAGCTTCGTGCCGCCTAGATCGCGAGATACGATCTAGGCAAGATGGTACTTACCGGAGGAACCCTTGAGACGAAGGAGTTGGCGATGCGCCGAGATTGGTTTGTGTTGAACGTTGGTTGTTGTTTATTCCATAAACCCTAGGTACATATTTATAGTCCAGGGGACTTTCTAATGTGGGCGTGCACTAAACCGTGCACGAGATAGATTCTAACTTCTACGTAGTCTACTATACTAAGGTACACGGGCTAACTAGCCCAAACTTGATACACAAGGCCGATTCACATATCTCTTCTATATGCATATCTTCAAATCCGTCTTGATCGCGGCCCACCTCTCGGCTTGGTCGATTCTCGGTGATAACAGCATCCCGGGCGAAGGTGGAAAGGGAGGAGAGGGGATGTGAGGGGGTGGTGGTGAAGGGTGGAGGGGCGGCGGCGGCGCTCCGATGTTTCTTTTCGATTGTATGGTAGGTCTCGAGCTCGCGAGGGTTGGAGCTGTGCCGGAGAGCACGACATAATTGCCGGAGAGCATGGGAGAGGCGACGATGCACAAGAAAGAGGTGGAGGCGAAGCACGCCAATGAGCGCTGCAGCGGCGGGCGAGGAGAACGCGGCAATGATGCGGGACGAAGATGGCACCAACGAGGGAGGATGTGTGTGAGAGGGAGTTCAATGAGAGAGGGTGAGAGACTGATACAGGGTGCGAGCGAGATTGGGCATGGGGCTATCCGTGCGAGTTGCCACGAAAGAGCGCAAAAATGAAATCTGATTTTTTTTTACATAATAAGGAGAATTAGCTGACAAATCCTAAAACGTGTTAGTATATTTTTTTAGATGAAACGTGTTATATTTTGAGACGGAGGGAAAACTACCGGTAGTAGGCTAGTAGCATTCTAATCCGAGCCGGTGAGTGTGGCTCCTACCGGGCCGGCCGGACCGGACATGGTCGGGATAAGCACTAGAACCGAATAAGTATCCTAAGCCGGGCGCTTCGTTGAGAAACCCTAGGAGAGAGTTCGAAATCCGGGAAGAATATGGAGAGGAAATCTGGGAAGGTGATGGATAGGGGGGAGATCATGCCCTCTCTGGTCAAGTTCCAGGGCAGAGAGAGAGAGTTGGTTTGTGCTCTTTCTCACCACCGTGAGATCCTGAGGAGAGAAACCACCTTCCTGAGGAAGGAGATTACCTCCCGGGGATTGGCGACGATCTCTCGCAGAGTGGATTATGTAAAGTGTCGTTCGGAAGGAATACGCGCACCTCCGCATATAGTCCATTGGTTGTCTCAGCTGTCCGGCCGCCGTTTCTCCGACCCGCTTGAGGTGTCTTTGCCCTACCTCGGTTAGCAACCGTGACGAGGCCCTAGATTTTATATTGCATCATTTGGAAAATATGTGCTACCGGATCAAGTCTTTTGCAACAATTCTCGAAGGAATTCAAGCATCGCCATCCCCTTGGAGAAGATTCAGCTTGTTCCTTCTCATGGCCCGATCATTTCTCAAAGATATCGATGCTATTAGTTATGGTCGCTCAAATCGGAGTTCTTATGAAGAGCACCGTATGGGCTGGACATCTTCATGGGGCAATGGAATAGACAAGTGTGGTGGCTTCGACGATATAAGTAAGATACTAAAATCATATTCTTTTCACACTTTTTTGCTTCTCAATCAATGCAAGCTTAGCTTTCATGTTAGAATTCTAATACACACTTCTTTGGTTCTCGCACCCACATTGAGTCCTATGCTCTTCACGCACCGTACACCTCGTATCTTCCCATACGGTTCTCGCTGTTGGAACTGTCTTAGCGTATATACTCATTCAAGACTCGTTGGCCTCGAAAGGTGACTTGAATTGGCCACTTTATGTGTACGGCGTGGTTGCTGCCCGAGACACCGTTGACCGCAACCGCAACCTCGCTCTTTTGTAGGTCAAGGGCTAACTGCCAGGAACTAAATGAACATGTACGTATATTATTAATTTGTCTTTTCGTTTTCCTTTGTTCTTCCTCCTGTGTATGATGTTGTTCATGCGTAGTGTATACATTATATATTAATAATGATGACATGATTCTTGCAGAACCCCTTTTTGTGCTTGACTGGTCCGTCTCGTGCAATATTGGCTGATAACTCTGTTTCCTTTGAAGTTGAACTGAAGATAAAGTATGGAAGTAAGTCACAAGATATAGTATTATTCAGCTCTGTCGCTAGTTACCACTCCAGTTACCACGCAGCCTTGTTTCCAAGCGGTGTTTGTAGTGCAGAGTTAAGTTTAGGGAAACTTGCTAGAGCAGTCCAGGCCACAATCCTTAGTGTTTGTGTTGTTGAAGGACCCTGGCCTTTTAAATATGGTGCCCGCATTGCTTGTTCCCTGTCTGCTGCAGAGACTAATGATCCCTTATCTAGGGAAGTTGTGTTGCTGGATATTCATGGTGAAGAAAAAATGCCAGACAATGACCACTTTCATCTGTCTAGGAATGTTGTTTCAGTAGAATTGCAAGGAACACTGAGAGTTGCCATACAAGCCTACACACCATCTTGTGCCATTGCTCAACAGTCCCATGTCGACTTCCCTGCCAAGTATTGCCAAACATCTATAGGTGAATGCCTTTTTGGCAACTCTAAAGTGAAGATCATTATTGCTTGGTCCCTCCTGGTGAAAGAAAGGTTAGATCTCATGTTGGATGGATATCTTGCCTAGCCGTAGATGGTTATGCTACTCTGATCTGAAGTGTCAAGAAGAATTTGTGAAGACCGGTTTAGGCTTTGTTACCTAAATATTTGTTTACCGGCTATGACTTGTTTTGTCAAGCTTTATTGTGGTCTTGTTAACATGTTGAAGTAATGTATATCTGCCAATTATGTGGAATGTCCAAACTGCTTCCTCTTTATCACCTTACATTGTTATTGTATCTGATTTTTTGATTATAAATCGTTATATATGTGAGCTTTCATTTACCTTGGGTTTGATATTGGCTTATTTTAAGCACACTAGCTTGTGAAGAGGAAAAATATCTCTGGTTGTGCTTATATCTTATAAATACTAGTAAAGGTGCACGTGCACATGCACGTTTCCACTAATCAGGCGGCGACCAAACGGATCGACGAGGATTGTATATGCCCCGTTGAGATCAGTAGGTGAAGGGAAACTCTGGACAGAATTTCGGAGGATTGAATTTCCGTTTAAAATCAGATTTTTTTTTTTCTCTCGGAGGCTAGCACAACACTCTCTCGCTCACCGGTGATGTACTGGAACCGCCGAAACATAGCTCCATCGGCCGCATGCTCAATATGTGGACAAGACCATTCTTGGAGACACTCTTTGTTTGGTGTTTGGGCTTTGACTCGGCGAAGACATTACCGAGCACATATCATTCTCGACTAATCCGGGGTGAGGCACTCGGCTCTTCTCCATGATAGAAACCATGAGGAAGAAGGAGGATCTCATCCAGTTGCTCGTGAAGGTGTGGGCGATTTGGCATGCGAAAAGAAAGGAGTTCCATGAGGATATCTTCCAAAGTCTCTTTGACACCATGGAGTTCGTGTACAGAAAGAAGTAGATTGCACTGTTGGCAGGAATAATTAAAATAAATGTTGACGCAGCAGTTGCAAAGTATGTACCCAAGGGGGCGGTTAGTGTCTTTTGCCGCTCGCCGGAAGGGGTCTTTGTAGGAGCATCAACTATGTCTTTCGGTGACTTCACCCATCCCGGAAGTCTCGAGGCCTCGGCGTGCAGGGGAGGCGATGGATACCGCGGTAGATCTCCGCCTTGTGCCGATACACATTGCATCGTATTGCCTAAAGGTGGTTAATGGCCTGATTGGGTTAGATGATACTTGCTTCGTTCACGATCGAAGGGAACCGAATGGAGAAGCACATCGATCGGCCAAGGTTGATTAGCCCTTGCCCAGTGGCGGACGCAGGGGACGCTACCCCGGTCCGCGTTGATGCTGTCCTACTACCTCAAGCACCTCCTCGACAAACGACACGGTGTCATCGAGATCGACAAATAGGTAAACTCCATCGTCTCCATGGCTTCCATGGCCGTCTCTCAAAATCCCAGTTCACAGTTATCACGCCACTGCTGTGACATCCCTGACTCGAGTTGGCCTCCCTGTGCTCCTTTATAGCTACCACTTTTGTCAAGGGAGGGTGTCAATGTATTCAAGGTGAATGACACCAAATGCACCATAATATGATCATCAAAATATATTTTTTAGTGCTGCAGAAGATCGTCCCAATCATCATATATCATAGTTTTTCGTTGTTTTTGTCGAGGTCAAATTGATACACATAGCCATCTGGTGTCAGGATTTTCATTTTTTTCATCACCAATCATTTCATGTAATTGTTCCCTGATATAGCAAGGAACATGCTACGAAGAAAAAAAACCCAGCAGCCAATTTTCTTACACAAATATGCAACAATTCTTTGTTACAGCACATCACTAATATAGAGGATTGTTGAGATAATAAATCACAACCAACATTTGAAAATTCCTTCTCATGCTATCAACAACATTTATGCTATAGATACTAGTACTGCATTTAGAGTTAGCACATTCGACCTTGAATTTATTTGTAAATCCTTTCAGACCAAAAAGGATATTGGATCTTCTGTATTCTTTTGTAATGTAATAAGGAATCAAAGAGTTTGGACCCAAATTGTTTATGTTGTACCGATCTGAGGGATACAATATTTACGAAACGGTGTTTTGTGAGTGTTATGTTTGATGACTTGCGCACTATAATATGCAATGGTGTGCTAGATCATTACACGGAACAAAGTGGCTACTACTAGGCTTGACCAGAGATTGACGACGATGTAAATGAGGAATGAAACAGCCACGGTGCCACCATGTGTCAATGACATGACGTCCGGCGCGCCCGCAAGGAGCCCAGTGGAGCGGGGACTGCCTCGGGGTGCCGGACTGGTTCTTGGGCCGCGCCAGGCCGAAAAACCCTTTGTAACACGCGGCTACGCATGGTTTTTTTTTATCCGGCGGTCCCAAACCTCTTTGGGGATGGTTTGGGGGACGCGACTCGAGACACCCTTTTGATCCTTGCGATCGGACAGTGCGGAAGGGGAGGATCGGCTGTCTCTCGATTCTCTGGAGGACACGTAGCACCGCTGTGGCTATTTTAAAGGGTGTTTCTTATTATTAGTCAACTGGTAATGAAAGAAGTCCATATATCCCCCCTAAGTTTCAGGTTCAGGACGCTAACCCCCCCTAAGTTTAAAAAGGGTCAAATCACCCCCCTAACTATACAAAACCGGACAAATTACCCCCTCAGACGAGATTGGTTGTTTTGGAGATGGTTTTGGCCACGTCACTCCGGTTTGGTCCAGAATCGAGCCACACCGTTTCCATCGCAGAGGAGAGACGCAGCTCTCGAGCGATTCCGATCGCCCCTCCTCCGTCTCGAGCGATTCCAGCCGCCCCTCCTCCTCCTCCTCCCGATTCCGGCCGCCGCCTCCTCCTCCTCCCGATTCCAGCCGCCACCTCCTCCTCCTCCTGAATCCGCCCGCCTCATCCTCCTCCCTTACCGAAATCGGCGGCCGGCGCCTCCTTCTCCACCAAATCCGTACGGCTCCTCCACCAAATCAACCTAATCTGGCCGGCTTCTCCACCATGTTGCTTCTTCAGGTGCAAGGTAATAGAGTTCCTCCTTTCAAAAGGACTGCTGCTTTATCTGGCTGCTACAAATGAGAAGGACAAAACACTGTAGATTTTGTTGGTCCTTTCCAGATGATTGAAGCCATTTAGGAGTTGTTGATCAAGAAACTGGGCTGAAGAAGTACAAGTTGGATGTTGAAAAGAAGAAGAAGATTGCTTTTTCAGAATGTTTCAGTTACTTGCATGTCTTCTTTTTCAGTCAAACATAACCTCTATGAAAAACATGATCTTTCGTCAACCTAAACTAAACGAGAATCAGGATATCAAAGAATAAGTCCTTCCCGATCATCCTACACTTTCAAAGTACACACATCGCCAAAATATCACAATTGTGCCGCAAGATCACTCCTAAAACCAACACCTCCTGGGACGGGTAGAAGCAGAGAAAGGGTTTGGTGCAGCCTAGCTGCTCGTGTGCGACGATCTTCCACCGTCGCCGCCGTCAACAGGGTCACGAGTTCATGCGACGATCTTCCGCCGCCGCCGCCGTCAACAGATATTTGTCGCCCCGTGGCCGAGGAGTGGAGGCGCCGTGTCTCAGAAAGAAACCAAACAGGGTCACACGCGGTAGCGGAATCGAACAGAGAGGAAGCTGCGATGGAGAGCTTACCTATTCGCCGGAACGGAATCGAACAGGAACGATGGCGCGGCGCGGCGCAACGCGGCCTCTCTCCTCACGAGCGGCGCGGCGCGACGACTCTCCTCACGTGCGGCGCAGCGTGGCGTCTCTCCTCTGCTCTGATGGTAAACGGTGCGGCTCCAACCTCTCTGACGGAAACGGTGCGGCTCGATCCTGGACCAAACTGGAGTCTGACGTGGCCAAAACCATCTCCAAAACAGCCAATCTCGTCTGAGGGGGTAATTTGTCCGGTTTTGTATAGTTAGGGGGTGATTTGACCCAGTTTAAACTTAGGGGGGGTTAGAGTCCTGAACCTGAAGCTTATTCCGAGCCATGTCATGTCATTGAACGGTGCGTGGGTTGTAAATGAGATTTCGACGACATGACCTTACTGCCAATTAGCTTAGTTACCATTGTACTACGACAGATACACTTAGCTTCGAGTTTCCATTGTCGGGACCTTGTAGTTGTACGGCAATGCTACCAGGTGCAGCTGGTTCTTCCTTCTCGCTGTGGCGCCGACGACCATGTCCATGTCAAGCTCATCCGGCTGCGTACCGACCGGGAGGCTCCAGTCGAAGTAATAGAGAAGCCGTGCCACGACAAGCTCCAGCACAGCCAGCCCGTAACTTACGCCGGGGCACATCCTTCTCCCGCTCCCAAACGGCAGGTACTCAAACTGCGTGCCTTTGTAGTCCACCGTGCTGCCATCCGAGAACCTCTCTGGTCTGAACTCCTCCGCGTCGTGCCAGTACTCTGGGTACCTAGCCACTGCCCACGCGTTGACGATGACCCTCGAACCCTCCGTGACCTCGAACCCGCCGACATCGCACGTCTCCCGACACAGACGGGGGAGCAGGAGCGGCACCACTGGATGCAGCCTTAGAGCCTCTTTAATCACCATTCTTGTGTAGCTTAGCTCGCCCAGGTTGCTCTCGTGGTCTTGTGGGTTCTTGTTGTGAAATACTCGTCGCACCTCTGCCTGCGCTTTGGCCATAGCTTCAGGGCTTCTCATGAGCTCCGACATGGTCCACTCGGCAGCTGACGATGTCGTCTCCGTCCCAGCTGTGAACAAGTCCTTAACGAAGTCCACATGAACAAAAAATTAATGAACACAAATATATATATAGACTGGAATGCGGGCGGATATTGAAGAAGAGCATATTATGAACATTAATCTGTTAACATCCAGAAATATTTGAGAACATATTCACCACTTACTGTTACGATTGCCTTGATGTTGGTCGTGCCGATGGGGAAATCGAGCTCCCCCTCGTCTTTGATCCTAAGCAAGACACTCAGAAGATCATCATCTCCGATCTTTCCCATAGTCGTCTTCTTCTTTTCCTCTCGCCGCGCCTCGCTCTCTGCGATGATCTTGTCGAAGACGGCGTCGAGCTGCAGGCGAGTCCGCCAGAGCCGGTGTTTCAGCCCAGTGATGACATCCACGAACCACAGGCACGGGAACAGGTCCCCAACGCAGAGTCCCCCGCTGATCTTCAGCACCAGGTCGATAGCAGACAAGAACTGCTCTCTGAGCTCGGCGCCACAATCCTCGCCGAACGTTGTCTCCGCGGTGATCGCGCTCGTGCACGACACGAGCATCCTGCCAAGATTGACAAGCTCGCCTCCTCGGCCAGAGGCGCGGACCTGCTTGACGAGGGACATGGTCTCGTTGTCCCTAACGGACGCGAATTGCCGCACCTTCCGCTCGCTGAGGAGCTCGACCGTGCAGAGCTTGCGCAGCGTCCTCCAGTACGCCCCGTATGGCGCGAAGGCGATATCGAGGTTCCCGCAGCCGAAGATCTCCCCGACCAGGACGCTTGGCCGCGACGCGAAGGTTATGTCCTTGTCCCTGAGCACCTCCTGCGCCGCCGCCGGCGATGAGACCACGACGGCGTCAACCTGTCCCAGCCGGAGGTACATCACCGGGCCGTGCTTCTTGGCTAGGTCCCGGAGAGCGACCTGCGGCTTCGACGTGAGGAGATGTAGGAGGCTTCCGATGAAGGGGAAACACCGTGGACCGGGAGGCCGCCTCTTCTTGGAACTCGGTGGTGTTGGTTTACGGCCAAGTAAGGACACAAGAATCATCAGTGAGATGAGAGAAAGGAAGAAGAGAGTGGTTGCGCTTAACTCCATGATGATAGCCTGATTTAACTTGCAGCTTTGCTTCGTGGAGTGGATGAAATGCAGCAAGCAAGAATGTCCTTTTTTATAAGCTTTACCCTTGCGAATTTGCGATGCCAAAGATGCTGGATGCAGCACTATGTGGATCCTGTAGAGCGTACGTACAAAACTGGTTCTGTTCAAGTAGGGTCCTGGTTGATTGTTATTCTTTACCAGATTCATTGTTTTCTGAGTTGATGCTTTGCTGCACGTGAAGATGTTTTAAGATGGCTGCACGTACTTTTTTAATGTTTATTTGTTAAGAGAAAACTGCAAACTGAGACCGGGCTCTTTAATTTCAAAAATTCGGAATCATATTTTTAAGTTTAAAAAAATCTGAAAAAAAATCCTAAATGTAGACAATGGTGAAATCTACAAACGTGTAAAATCGCAATGTGAAATTCTTTATATTGTAGACTACACAAAAATAATAAAATCTGGCAGGTTTTATAGTTTTGAAATGTGCACTATTCACTATTCTCAGATCCACATATTTATCATTTTTAAGTACTAAGAATTTCACATTAAAAGTTTGCAAGTTTGTAGATTCCATCATTGACTACATCTAGGATTTTTTTTCAGAATTTAACACAAAAATATGATTTCTATTTTTTTTGAAAACAAAGAGCTACATGTAGTTCGGCCTCCATTTATCTCGGCCTGAAATACTTGAAGTTCCTGACTAGTACTAGCCCTTAGTTCGAAACTAGTTACTCCCTCCGTCCACAAATAAGTGGACGTGCGGGATTTTCAAGGTTAATTAGTAAAAAGAGAGAAAAATGCATTGGAAAGATGCAACCAACGTCTCTCTCCTCTTTAATTATTTCATCTCCAATAGGTTAAGGTCTGGTCATAGTGGGGAGTAACTTAGACTAGTAACATATGCCATGTTACTAGTCTATGTTACTACCTTCATAGTGGGTAGTAACTTATATGTGATGTCATGCATTGTATCATTTATTATGTTGTAGACTCATCTTGCCTTGACGTGTGTGATGTTATGGTAACATAGCTAGTTACCACCTCACTCTCTTTCTTCATTCATTAACATGCCATGTCACCAAAATACCTTGAGATGTGTGATGTTACTAGCTATGTTACTCCCACTATGAGTAGTCTAAGTGCATGTATAAAATTAAGATAACATGTGTTGAATATTATTGGGTTTGATTTTCGTGCGATGAGAGAGAAACAACTTTTGCTAATTGAAAGTGCATTGAAAACATAGAAATACACTCTTTCATGGACAAAATTTGAGCCTAGATGTCCACTTATTTGAGAACGGATGGAGTAGCTACTTAGCCCATAGACAAAGAGATTCTTTAGAGCAAGTTCAGCAGAAGCCGTATACAACCCTCTATAGCAAATATAGAGGAGAATGCCTGAAATAATGGCCCCCATCAGCTCTCCTATACATCACCTCCATCATAGGTGGAGCTAGAATTTTTTTGAAGCTGGGCAAGCCAAGTGTGACAAAAGGTAAATCTCGGGCCCATCAAAATATAAATATCAAGTAAAGAAAATACACCCTCAACAAGATATTTCATGTATAGAGATAGACACGGTACATTAAAAGATTTTCAACATTACCACAAAAGCTATTAGCTTAACCACAAAATGCACATCGGTGCTATACAGTATTGAAGCTCCAACGCTTGACCGGAAAAGCTTGTCCAAACACAGGTCCAAATGAACCAAAAAGCTGGCTACTAGCAGGGATCGCTTTTTTGGGAGGGATTTTGCAACGCTATCAATTTTTTTTTGCTACAATAGCACAACTTTTTGATAGTACTAGATTTTGCTGATAACACAACCTTTTCACTACAAGGTAGAAGTCCGATATGTCTTAATCTTTTTGTTTTTCAGTTGAACCAACCTTTTCCTACAATGAAGAAAAAGCGACAATATTTTTTTAGTAAGCAACGTGCAACACTTGGGGATCGATTGGATTTTCTTGGGGGGGGGGGGGGGGGGGTATGCCCACCTGGTCGGCATGGACCAGGCGCCACAGAGCTCCTAGGCGGGTGTTTTGGGCCAGCCCACCGTTCTCTTTCAAAAAAAAGTTACTTTCATTTTTTCCTTTTATCTTTTGTCTTTTTCCTTTTTATGTTTTTCAAAAGCTGAAATATTTTGAATCTGAATTTTCTAAAATCTAGGATTTTTTTGATTCTTTCAGAAATTTGTTTTTTTCAAATATTATCAAATTTTATACTTTTTCGAACTTGAACAT
This sequence comes from Lolium rigidum, assembly GCF_022539505.1. Lineage (NCBI taxonomy): Eukaryota > Viridiplantae > Streptophyta > Magnoliopsida > Poales > Poaceae > Lolium > Lolium rigidum. The sequence continues at coordinate 140,731,057 of NC_061514.1, forward strand.
ATTTCAAAATTTTGATTTAATTTATTTTTTGAAATTTGAATATTTTTCAAATATGAACATATTTTAAATTTTAATGTTTTTAATTTAAACAATTTTCGAAATTGAATTTAACATTTTTGAATTTAAATTATTTTTAGATTTGAATTTTGAATTTGAAATAAAAAATAGAAAACAAAAGGAAACAAAAAATAAAAGGAAAACATAAAACAAACAAAATTTAAAAATTTAAAAATTCAAAAACATAAGCATGCACGAAAAGAGAAAGAAAAGGAGAAAATGGGCCAGTCCCATACCCGACCAGGGGTGTGCGGTGTCTGGTAGGGATCGACCTGATCGGTGTATAGGATGGGAGGACCTATACAATGCTCAAGCATCGCCTGAAGCGATCCTGAATGGGCCAGCCCATTAGGCTCTTGCTCAAAAGAAGTAGTAACATATTTCTTTATGGGTGTACATGATCTGAGGAGTGGATTTGCTGTTCTCCAAGCAGGTAGACATTTTTAAACATATCATCAGCAATTACTTTTTATGATGGTATATTGGTATTATGGATAGCTCAGCAGTAACTTTCATGGCATTGTCCAGGAAAAGAACTAAAGATACTGGTGTAGGGGATAAATCAATCGCTGGCAGTAGTGGCCGTTTGCTACCTCGCAACAAGCATGATAGTACTATGTTTTTTCCCATTTTGTGTCGGTGTGAACTTCACTACTTCAGGTTCTTCTTTCTTCTTTCTTCCCTTTTCTTGCATTTGTTGATCTCTAGTGATAACTATATATAGCAAATTTCACAACATTATATGTCATCGTCTATTGGGTTAAGAATCACAATATTCTTGGAATTGAATTGAATAGGAACAACTTACTGGTGCATGGATCCACTTCCAATGTTGTGAACGTAGTTAATATATATACTACCTCCGTTTTAAAGAATAAGGTTTATATTTTTTTTCAAAAAATCAAACTACGTAAAGTTTGACCAAGTTTATAGAAAAAATGGTGTTATGTACAATCTAAACTCAACACCTTTAGATTCATCATAAAATATATTTTTATATGATATCTACATACTATCGTTGTTTTTGATATTTTTCTAAAAGTTTGGTCAAACTTTACTTACCTTATTTTTTTTAAAAAAACTTATTCTATAAAATGGGGGTCGTATGGTTCTGATTTCCTGAAATCATTACTTTGCAGCCTCTCTTAACTAGATTATATGTTTGGTCCGTACGCTCATGGCACTCTAAAACTGTCACTATTGACATATTTTTGTATATGAAAAGACAGAAATGCATAAATGACAAATACTTTGTACTCCTTCCGTTCAGATTAAATTGACCCGGGTGGTACGTAGAAAGTACCTTATGTATGTGTGTACCTGGCGTCAATTAAACATGAACAGATGTAGTATTTATTGTGTGTCTGGTGCAGACTGAAACAATGCACTAATGTGGCGGAAAGTAGCATGTGCACATGAGCACAAGTGCTTCTTGGACTTTTGGATTTTTGAAAATTTTCAAAACCTCGCTCTTTTATGTTTTCAAAAATTATGGCATTAAATATGTAGATAGATTTAGACACGAGGAGTGTAGTCAAAAAAGTCCCATCAAAAAATACTTTGTATTTTGGAAAATACAAAAAAGACAAATTTCTGATGTCAGAAATTTGTCTTTTTTGCATCTCCAAAAATATAACGTATTTTTTGACGAGACTTTTTGATTCCAATCCTCGTATACACATCTATCTACATATTTAATATCATAATTCTTGAAAGCAGAGAAATATGAGAATCTGAAATTTTCAAAAATCCAAAAGTGAAGGGAGCACTGATAACCCACAAGTATAGGGGATCGCAACAGTCTTCGAGGGAAGTAAAACCCAAATTTATTGATTCGACACAAGGGGAGGTAAAGAATACTTATAAGCCTTAACAACTGAGTTGTCAATTCAGCTGCACCTGGAAAAGCACTAGCAACAGGGGTGATGTGAAAGTAGCAATGATGTGAGAGCAAAAGTAACAAGAATACGCAAGCAGTAATAGCAATATGAGAGCAATGGTACCAGAAAATAGTTGACATGTAGAACGAGTATATGATGATGAAAGATGGACCGGGATTCCCAGCTATCTACACTAGTGGCAACTCTCCAATAACAAGTGTTGGGTGAACAAATTACAGTTGGGCAATTGATAGGATTGATAAGGCATTAAGAAAGAACATCAATTCATTAATCACGTAGGCATGTTTTCCATATTTAGTCGTACGTGCTCGCAATGAGAAACTTGCACAACATCTATTGTCCTACCAGCCGGTGGCAGCCGGGCCTCAAGGGAATCTACTGGATATTAAGGTACTCCTTTTAATAGAGCACCGGAGCAAAGCATTAACACTCCGTGAAAACATGTGTCCCTCACATCACCGCCATCCCTCCGGTTGTCCCGATTTCGTCACTTCGGGGCCTTTGGTTCCGGACAGTGACATGTGCATACAACTTGTAGGTACAATCTAAGCAATAATTATAGAGCTCAAATCTAAGATCATGCCACTCGGGCCCTAGTGACAAGCATTAAGCATAACAAGATTGCAGCAACAATAACTTCACAAACTTTATAGATAGACTAATCATAATGTATCATCCATCGGATCCCAACAAACACAACACCGATTACATCAGATGGATCTCAATCATGTAAGGCAGCTCATGAGATCATTGTATTGAAGTACATGGGGGAGAGAATACCGACTAGCTACAGCTAGAACCCGTAGTCCATGGGGGAACTAATCACGGAGCATGATGGAGGCGATGGCGTTGATGGAGATGGCTTCCGGGGCACTTCCCCGTCCCGGCAGGGTGCCGGGACGGAGACTTCGTCCCCCGAATTGGAGTTTCGCGATGGTGGCGGCGCCCCGGAGTCTTTCCGGAGTTTCGTCAAGTGGTACGGTGTTTTTAGGTCGAAAGGGGTTAAATAGGCGAAGAGGCGGCGCGTGGGGGCACTCAGGGGCTCCACACCACAGGCCGGCGCGGGCCCGGGCCAGGCCGCGCCGCCCTATGGTGTGGTGGCCCTCCGGCCCCTCTTCGACTCTTCTTCGGTGTTCGGAGCCTTCCGGGAAAAATAGGAGGTTTGGTCTTCGATTTCGTCGAATTCCGAGAATATTGCCCGAACAGCCTTTCCGGAACCAAAAACAGCAGAAAACAGGAACTGGCACTGTGGCATCTTGTTAATAGGTTAGTTCCGGAAAACGCATAAAAACATCATAAAGTGCAAGCAAAACATGTAAGTATTGTCATAAAACAAGCATGGAACGACAGAAATTATAGATACGTCGGGGACGTATCAGCATCCCCAAGCTTAGTTCCTGCTCGTCCCGAGCAGGTAAACGATAAAAAGAATAATTTCTGTAGTGCCATGCTACTTACATATCCTTGATCATACTATTACAAAGCATATGAAATGAATGAAGTGACTCAAGGCAATGATCTATAGTTGCTAACAAATAGATAACATATAGCAAAACTTTTCATGGAGAGTACTTTCAAGACAAGCATCAAAAGTTTTGCACAAGAGTTAACTCATAAAGCAATAAGTTCATAGTAAAGGCATCGAAGCAACACAAAGGAGGATATAAGTTTCAGCGGTTGCTTTCAACTTTCAACATGTATATCTCATGGATATTGTCAACATAGAGTAATATGATGAATGCAAATATGCAAGTATGTAAGAATCAATGCACAGTTGACACAAGTGTTTGCTTCTAAGGTGGAAGGAATTAGGTAACTGACTCAACATAAAGTAAAAGAATGGCCCCTTCAAAGAGGAAAGCATCGATTGCTATATTTGTGCTAGAGCTTTGATTTTGAAAACATAAAGAGAGCATAAAAGTAAAGTTTTGAGAGGTGTTTGTTGTTGTCAACGAATGGTAGTGGGCACACTAACTACCTCATCAACCGGACTCCCAAGAGCGGCTCCCATTTTATTTATTTTTGGGTGGCACTCCTTCCAACCTTTCTTTCACAAACCATGGCTAACCGAATCCTCGGGTGCCTCGCCAACAATCTCATACCATGAAGGAGTGCCTTTTTATTTTAGTTTTATTATGATGACACTCCCCCCAACCTTTGCTTACACAAGCCATGGCTAACCGAATCCTTCGGGTGCCGTCCAACAATCACAAACCATGGAGGAGTGTCTATTTAAGTTAATTAATTTGGGACTGGGAATCCCATTGCGAGCTCTTTTTGCAAAATTATTGGATAAGCGGATGTGCCACTAGTCCATATGAGAGTCCGTCAAAAGTAAATGACAAGGTTGAAAGCTAAACACCACATACTTCCTCATGAGCTATGAAACATTAACACAAATTGAGAAGCATTTTGAATTATTTAAAGGTAGCACTCAAGCAATTTACTTTGGAATGGCAGGAAATACCACATAGTAGGTAGGTATGGTGGACACAAATGGCATAGGTTTTGGCTCAAGGATTTTGGATGCATGAGAAGTATTCCCTCTCGATACAAGGCTTAGGCTAGCAAGGTTATTTGAAGCAAACACAAGTATGAACCGGTACAGACAAAACTTACATAAGAACATATCGCAAGCATTATAATACTCTACACTCGTCTTCCTTGTTGCTCAAACACTTTCACCGTAAAATATCTAGACCTTAAGAGAGATCAATTATGCAAACCAATTTTAACAAGCTCTACGGTAGTTCTCCACTAATAGGTTTAAACTACATGCAAAAACTTATGATCTACTTGAGAGCTCAAAACAATTGCCAAGTATCAAATTATCCAAGACATATGAGGCATTTTCTTTTCCCAACCAAATAAAGATAAATATTGTAGCTTCCAACTTTTATTCATTGAACATTAAAAGTAAAACGAAGAACAAGTGTTCATATGAAAAAGCGGAGCGTGTCTCTCTCCCAAACATGGATTGCTAGGATCCGAATTTATTCAAACATAAACAAAACGAAAAATAAACACACAGACGCTCCAAGTAAAGCACATATGATGTGACCGAATAAAAATATAGTTTCAGGGGAGGAACCTGATAAGTTGATGAAGAAGGGGATGGCTTGGGCATCCCCAAGCTTAGACGCTTGAGTCTTCTTAAAATATGCAGGGATGAACCACGGGGGCATCCCCAAGCTTAGACTTTTCACTCTTCTTGATCATATATCATCCTCCTCTCTTGACCCTTGAAAACTTCCTTCACAACAAACTTCTCATAAACTTCATTAGAGGGGTTAGTACTCAAAAAAATTGAATCCACCTTGGTCCTGTAGTGGCACATTGCAAGAACTCAATAAAACATTAGCTACAGCTCTCTATGTCTAGAAAAGCTCGCTTAAAGTCCACAAGAGACAATGCAAAAAACAGAGACAGAATCTGCCAAAACAGAACAGCCAGTAAAGACGAATTTTAATAAAATACTTCCGTTTCTCAAATCAGAAAACTCAAAACTAATGAAAGTTGCGTACATATCTGAGGAACACGCACGTAAATTGGCATATTTTTCTGATTTTTCTACAGAGAAAACAGCCCAGATTCGTGACAGATAGAAATCTGTTTCTGCGCAGAAATCCAAATCTAGCATCAACCTTCGATTAGAGGCTTCACTTGGTACAACAAAACACAAAACTAAGATAAGGAGAGGTTGCTACAGTAGTAAACAACTTCCAAGACACAAATATAAAACAAAGTACTGTAGCAAAATAACACATGGGTTATCTCCCAAGAAGTCGCTTTCTTTATAGCCATTAAGATGGGCTCAGCAGTTTTAATGATGCACTCGCAAGAAATAGTATTTGAAGCAAAAGAGAGCATCAAGAACCAAATCCAAAACACATTTAAGTCTAACATGCTTCCTATGCAAAGGAATCTTGTAAATAAACAAGTTCATGAAAAGCAAAGTAACAAGCATAAGAAGATAAAACAGGTGTAGCTTCAAAATTTTAAGCACATAGAGAGGTGTTTTAGTACCATGCAAATTTCTACAACCATATTTTCCTCTCTCATAATAATTTTCAGTAGCTTCATGAAAAAACTCAACAATATAACTATCACATGCAGCATACTTTCCATGATTTCCAAACACATAATTTTTATCAAGTTCAAGAATAGTGGAATTAAAACTTTCAAACTTACTTTTATTAATAATATAACAAGGTAGGTGATCAATCTCAATAGATATGGGACTCATAGAATAAGTCAAGAACTCTCCAATCCCATTTTCATTAGTAGTACAATTAATATTATCAAGTAACATAGGACCATCATCTAAAGCTTTATCATAAACATTTGCCAAGCAAAATTCTTTAGTACCATGCATTTCGACATCAGGCACAAACAAAGCATTATCATAAGATTTATCAAAGTAGCATGGATTATCATAAATAACAGTAGCATAATCATTCTCACAAGTATTACTCATAGGTACTATTTCAAGAGAATCCACAGAACATAACATTCAACCTTTTCCGGTAAGCATGGAGGACAATCAAATAGTGTAAGAGATAAAGAGTTACTCTCATTAGAAGGTTGGCATGGGTAGCTAATCCATTCTTCCTCCTTTTGTTCGTCGCTCTCTTCTTCTTTTTCATCCAATGAGCTTTCAGGTTCATTAATTTCTTCTTCCACCGGTTCCTGCAAATTGTGAGTGCATTCTTGTGCATTAATGTGTCTCTCTTTATAATCAAGGACATAAGGATTCCTACTGTAGCATTCTATGCAAGAATTAAGGATAGTAGAGACATAATCTTTAAGGCCCTTACACACAGCACAAGTTTCATAATTCTCAACCATGAAGGATTCTATCTCGGAGGCTCCCATAAATAAGACAAATTGTTCTACCTCTTCGAACCCATAATGAATATAGCAATTCCGATTATAGTTCTTAATTAAAAATTCCTCACTAAAGCCACATTGAAATTTAAGATGTTTAGTATCATGTTGAGAGCAACAGTTTATATCATGGCGTCTAAGCAAGATTTCAGCAATTGTATTCAATTTTTCTATCATAGCACTCATTATTTTACCAGCTCTTGATTCTCTATAATTATTATAACATTCTATAAGATCCAAGTAGGTTGTTGGTTCTCCCATAACAGCAGTTTTTAATTTTTAGGTTTTTCAAATTTTTATGGATTTTCGGGTATATAGGGAAAATAAAACAAGACAAAAATAAACTAGACAAAAGTAAACTAAGCAAAGTAAAACTAGACAGAAATAAACTAAGCACAAATAAACTAGACAGAAATAAACTAGCAAGACAAAATAAAATAAAAGCGAGAGAGAAAGGTAGAGTGTACTCCCCGAGTGAACTTATGAGTAGAGCTATGCCTCCCGGCAACGGCGCCGTAAAATAGTCTTGATAACCCACAAGTATAGGGGATCGCAACAGTCTTCGAGGGAAGTAAAACCCAAATTTATTGATTCGACACAAGGGGAGGTAAAGAATACTTATAAGCCTTAACAACTGAGTTGTCAATTCAGCTGCACCTGGAAAAGCACTAGCAACATGGGTGATGTGAAAGTAGCAGTGATGTGAGAGCAAAAGTAAGAGTAACACAGCAGCAGTAATAGCAATATGAGAGCAATGGTACCAGAAAATAGTTGACATGTAGAACGAGTATATGATGATGAAAGATGGACCGGGGTTCCCAGCTATCTACACTAGTGGCAACTCTCCAATAACAAGTGTTGGGTGAACAAATTACAGCTTGGGCAATTGATAGGATTGATAAGGCATTAAGAAAGAACATCAATTCATTAATCATGTAGGCATGTTTTCCATATTTAGTCGTACGTGCTCGCAATGAGAAACTTGCACAACATCTATTGTCCTACCAGCCGGTGGCAGCCGGGCCTCAAGGGAATCTATCGGATATTAAGGTACTCCTTTTAATAGAGCACCGGAGCAAAGCATTAACACTCCGTGAAAACATGTGTCCCTCACATCACCGCCATCCCCTCCGGTTGTCCCGATTTCCGTCACTTCGGGGCCTTTGGTTCCGGACAGTGACATGTGCATACAACTTGTAGATACAATCTAAGCAATAATTATAGAGCTCAAATCTAAGATCATGCCACTCGGGCCCTAGTGACAAGCATTAAGCATAACAAGATTGCAAGCAACAATAACTTCACAAACTTTATAGATAGACTAATCATAATGTATCATCCATCGGATCCCAACAAACACAACACCGATTACATCAGATGGATCTCAATCATGTAAGGCAGCTCATGGGATCATTGTATTGAAGTACATGGGGGAGAGAATACCGACTAGCTACAGCTAGAACCCGTAGTCCATGGGGGAACTACTCACGGAGCATGATGGAGGCGATGGCATTGATGGAGATGGCTTCCGGGGGCACTTCCCCGTCCCGCAGGTGCCGGGACAGAGACTTCGTCCCCCGAATTGGAGTTTCGCGATGGTGGCGGCGCCCCGGAGTCTTTCTCGGAGTTTCGTCAAGTGGTACGGTGTTTTTAGGTCGAAAGGGGTTAAATAGGCGAAGAGGCGGCGCAGGGGGCACTCAGGGGCTCCACACCACAGGCCGGCGCGGCCCGTGCCGTGGCCGCGCCGCCCTATGGTGTGGTGGCCCCTCGGCCCCTCTCCGACTCTTCTTCGGTGTTCTGGAGCCTTCCGGGAAAAATAGGAGGTTTGGTCTTCGTTTCGTCGAATTCCGAGAATATTGCCCGAACAGCCTTTCCGGAACCAAAAACAAGCAGAAATGCAGAACCGGCACTGTGGCATCTTGTTAATAGGTTAGTTCCGGAACACGCATAAAAACATCATAAAGTGCAAGCAAAACATGTAAGTATTGTCATAAAACAAGCATGGAACGACAGAAATTATAGATACGTCGGGGACGTATCAAGCACTGACTCCCATGTGCACAAAATCCTTGTCCCTAATGTGGCCTCTACTCTATTTGTATTCAGTATTCACAGATTTGCAAGGATATTTTTCTTCTACCACGTTATTGTATTGCATCTCCTTATGTTCATTTGCTGTAGAGAATGTCGGATTTGTTGATCTCTAGTGAAACAGAGGGAATAGATAAGCACAACAAATGAAGCTTCATGTTGATTGGTCGCTCTGACATGTATAGCAAATCAGGTAACTTAATGTTAGCCATGTTGATAACAGAATACACATTTGCTGTGCTTATCTATTCCCTCTATTTCACAAAGGTTTATCTGAGATTTGTTAAAGTTTAAACGTATCTAGATGCTATTTAATTTCTATGTATATTCAATTTTTAACAAATTACAGACAACTTTCATTGGATGGAGGGAGTACTATCTACAGTAAGCATCTATGTTCGTTGTTTGTTGCGAAGTAACAACAGGCATGCTGCGCAGTGGTTGTACTATACAGCTTAGTCTCAGTAGTGTGCCTATGACAGTGGTTGTACCATACTACAGTCTAAGTGTTTGTCAGAATATTTGTTTCTCTTGGTCAATTTTTCATTATCAACATATGTTAAAAGAGCAGCTAAACCTTGATTGGCGAAAGTAATCCCCATGTCTACTGCTAAGAAAAAACCAAATTGATATTCTGATTAGCTAATCCTTTCATGTACCCAAAACGAGCAAGGCAGGAAAATATATCCATGCGCGCGCAACGCTCCTCTCTTCTTCGTTCCTCGGTTTTACCAGGCCCTTAGTAAGCCGACTCTATCCGAAATCTCAATCCGCTACGCATTGTATTTTCAGTTAGAATCAACAAGGTTCTGTTATGCTTTTGTTCCCGGATGTGTATCGCGTTCGGCAACATAGGAACCGTTGATGACACGGAAAAAAGACAGAAAAAGAAGGAAAAATCTGTTTTTGTGGTTGAGGAGTTCGTTTCTCTGTTGAGATCATCACGGAAACAAATTCGTCGTAACTAATATCCCGACCTTCTCTCAAATCTCAGCCTTCCCCAACAAACTCCAGCAGCAGTACAACTATACCACATAGCGATGGGTCCTCGGTTGCTTAGTTAAGAAGATAAACGCGATTCGATCTATCCGATCCCACCGTGCGCGATGGCGGGCGGGGATCAGCCGCCGGCCGGAGAGGGCCGGAGGTACTGGCGGTGGAGCAAGGCGGATTTTTTCCCGGAGCCGTCGTTCCAGAGCTGGCGCTCCTACGGCGGCGCGCTCGCGGCCACCGTGCCGCGTCTGCGCGACCGCGTGGCCGCCCGCTCCACCGACGCCATCGAGGCCGGGACGCTGCTCGCCGAGAGCGAGAACCCGCTGCGCCGCTGCCTTTCATGGGTCGACCTCGCCTTCCTCGGATTCGGCTCCGTCGTCGGCTCCGGCGTCTTCGTGCTCACCGGCCAGGAGGCGCGCTTCGACGCCGGCCCGGCCATCCCGCTCGCCTACGCCGCCGCGGGATTCTCCGCCCTGCTCTCGTCCTTCTGCTACGCTGAGCTGGCCACCGAGATCCCATCTGCCGGGGGCTCGTTCTCGTATCTGCGGGTCGAGCTGGGCGACATGGCGGCGTTCCTCGCCGCCGGGAACATACTGCTTGAGGCCGTCGTCGGGGCGGCGGGGCTCGGCCGGTCCTGGACCTCATACCTCGCCGCTCTCCTCGGGCGCGACAGCGACTCGCTCCGCATCCACGTGCCGGCGCTCGCCGAGGGGTTCAATCTGCTCGACCCCATCGCCGTCGTGGTCCTCATCTCCACCTCGGCCCTGGCCATGTCCGGCGCGCGCCTCACCTCCACCATCAACTCGCTGGCGTCCGTGATCGGCATCGTCATCATCGCCTTCGTCATGGGCTTCGGGTTCTCGCACTTCGACTCCAGCAACCTCGAGCCGTCCTTCTTCCCTTTCGGGGCCGCGGGCGTGTTCCGCGCGGCGGCAGTGGTGTACTGGTCGTACACGGGGTTCGACATGGTGGCCACCATGGCGGAGGAGACCAAGAACCCCGGCCGGGACGTGCCGCTCGGCCTGTTGTCCTCCATGTCGGCGATCACCGTGGTCTACTGCGCCATGTCCCTGGCGCTGGTCGGCATGCAGAAGTACAGCGACATCGACCCCAACGCGGCCTACTCGGTGGCGTTCGCCGCGACGGGGCTCAAGTGGGCGCGCTACGTCGTGGCGCTGGGCGCGCTCAAGGGCATGACGAGCGGCCTCCTGGTCGGCGCGCTGGGGCAGGCGCGCTACACCACGCAGATCGCGCGCACGCACATGATCCCGCCCTACTTCGCGCTCGTGCACCCCAAGACCGGCACGCCCGTCTACGCCACCATGGCCGTCACGCTCGGCGCCGCCTGCGTCGCGCTCTTCTCCAGCCTGGACGTGCTCGCGTCGGTCTCCTCCATCAGCACGCTCTTCATCTTCGCGCTCGTGGCCGTGGCCCTGCTCGTCCGCCGCTACTACGTCGCCGGGAGGACGCCGGCCTCGCAGCTTCGCACCTTCCTGGCCTTCCTGGCGCTGCTCCTCGTGTCGTCCATCGGCATGTCGGTGTACTACAACTCGAGCTACGCCGGGCGGTGGCCGGGGTACGTGGTGTTCGGCATTGGATGGGCGGCCGGCACGGCGGGGCTAGCGTTTGGCGCGAAGCAGCAGCGCGTGCCCAAGATGTACGGCGTGCCGCTCATGCCGTGGCTGCCGGCCATGTCGGTGGCCACCAACCTGTTCCTGATGGGCTCGCTCGGGTCACTGGCCTACATGCGCTTCGGCATCTGCACGGCGGCGATGCTCGTCTACTACGTGCTCTTCGGCGTGCACGCGACCTATGACGTGGCGCACTCTCGGGATGGCGCCGACGCCGTGGCCGATAATGTCGAGCAGGGAAAGATTGCGCTGCCGGTCTCCACGGCGCCTGCATGAGAAGAGTGTTTGTTCTTGCTGTGGATTTTCTCTGCACACCATATTGACATGTCTGTCTGTGAACTTTTGGGGTAGATTTGGAGGCTGGTTACTCGAATTGTTAGCTTTGTTTATTATTAGAACACAAGGATTTTAGGGTCAGATTTTTATTTTCCATTTGAGCTGAAGAAGTTTCATACTATCATATTCCCTCCGTCCTATAATCTACCGGGTCTAATAATATCCTATATTACCTCTGTCCATAAAAGGATATGGAAGATTTGTACAAATCTTCCACATCCTTCTATAGATGGAGAGAGCATGTTCTTCTATAGAAGCTATAAAGTAGGTTTTTTTTGTCCACCTTGTCAAATGTGTGATCTTTTTGGATCTGGACGACGCGTTTTTGCACCTAGAAGCATATGCTCCTCGTTTTTTAAGACTTATAAACACTAGTTGAATGCCCGTGTGTTGGTACGGGATTTTAAGTTTTTAACATCTTTGTTATTGTGCTTTGTAGTCACCCCATTTCAGCAGTGCCGGTAGCCCCCCTGCTCGAATAACATATATTTCGTTGCCATGCGCCAGTGTTTTTTCTAAATCCGACAAACCTTCATAGCCGTTCTCATTGCTAGGGGTGGCAACCGGCTTGGAGTCATTGGTGGCGAGGCTGATAGTGGGTGGGAAGGGCTAGGAGAGCAAGAGGGGTGGGAGCGAAAGCAAAGCCACCCTTGTAGTAGCATCTTGCGAACTCCCATTAACATGGGTGGGAATGGAAGTGGAGCCATCCTTCTAGCAATGTCTTTCAATATTTGAAAATATCAGCCTCATCAATTTCCATAAATTAAAAAATCACCAAAAAAGTTTCTTGAAAACTTATAAATTTCAAGAAAATAAAATAAGTACACAACTTTTTAGAGCTGAGAAAGTAGAAAACAAAACAAAAATGCAACTCACTCGTTATGATAACAAAAGCATCAACAACCCTACTGAATCCTCTTGAGTTGGCGATCCTAAACCTAGTGCCTACCCATGTCTAGCCACTTTCTTGAGCATCTATATAAATGTTGTTTTCAATATCATCTCTAGAAATGTCTATCTAGTCTCCTCCTACTACCTCCACTCGGATACCAATATGGAGAGCTTCCATGATCATCATTCTCTACGTCTTGTAGACTCACTGATATAATCTGACAAGCAGCCTCTGTCTCCGTCTGCTGTTGTAAGTGAGCTTGCTCATTTTTTGTAAGAAAACAAAATATATATCCAGTCCTACTTCTCTAAATACAGAATCTCAAAAATGGTGCGCTAAATAGAGTGAGATTGATCAACTTTTTTAACATGTCCTAAAATGGCTACTTTACATACCAGGCTTATCAGAATTTCCAAACACGATATAGCTTTAGAGAATAACAAGCTAACATATAATGTGCCAATATACTCCCCTCTTCACTTGTAGTGCATTGTTTCAAACTTTCAATGTAACACGGTACTTGTATTATTCGTATTTCTTACAAAAATCTGGCAGTGTTTCTTATTAATTGCTACATTAGACATCAAAGCGGTGGAGGAAATAATAGAGTGGAATTTAAGAAAGATACAACAATCATATATTACAGTTTATATTACTCCGTACCAAAGCATGTCCAAACAAAGAAGGAACAAAACATTGCTTTGCTAACTACATAGTTACATTCACAAACTAATTATATCCTGGAATGTTGTCAAAGCAGAATCACACTTAAGTTTTCAAAAGATGTGTAACCCCCATTTACTTCCTAAAGAGAAAGCGGCCATGTAGTTCCCCAGTTTCCTATCCATCCTTTTACATTTTTTAGGGCCGAATTATGTGAAAACCAACTTACCAGTCTGAGTTGTGCAATTATTTATAAGGGCCACACACAAAATGACTTGCAAAATATCCTAGCAGCTAACAACAAATAATCGTTTAAAAAACAGCAAATAAAATCATGTGAGTAAGAACAAACAATATTAGTAATTCATATAACTTAGAATCGGTGTGGTAATTAACCTGATTGGTATCAAGTTACATGATGTCAAATTTGGCTTTTCTCTTGATAATCTTCTGTGCGGATGTGTGTGTGTTATATTGCAAGTTTGACCTAAATAAACAAATACAATTTCCATGATAAGTAAGATGGAATCGATCATGTGAAAGTATGCAGCATCGCTATGCATATGAGCATATCTAGAACAAATAAAATTTACAAAGGGCAATAGAAATTCATATATTTCATAAAAAAATCCGTTTGAAGTTGATCAATCTGAACCTGTTTCAAATAATCTGAGACTTCTTGCTTTCAAAAATTTCAAGTCCTAGGAAATATGAAAGAGCATCCTAGCTGGTAATTTGGTAGCTTGGAATTTATAGCAAATGATGAGTTCTTGTATTAGCTTCTGAATGAAAAAAAAAAGCCACAAGCTGAAATGATGTAAAACCAATAAACACACGCAAGGGTTTTGCATGTTTTCTTGACGATGTGGATAAAACTTTGGAAATCTCTTACATGTAAAGTGATGTTCTTCAGTGCCAATGACACTTCTTCATATCCTGATGACATAGACTCCAGTGATGTTCTAAGAACGATAAAATGAAATCAAGCAAAAACATGGTGTATACTCACTCTATAGTTTCTGCAAGACTTTGTAGAGGTAATAGACTGGCTTGTGATGCCACCTCCCACGACAAATGTAGAATGAAACAACGCTTCAATAAAATGTCAACCTTACGCCATCATAACACGAATCAACTGGAGGCGGGGTCTGCCTGAAGATTCATCATTTAGATCTGATTATACCCCAGATAGTTGTCCTCGTAGGATTAACATGGAGCCACAGAACGTCTGAACCTACAACAACATTCAGGTATACATTAAGTACAAATTTACAATAAAATCGCAAAAGAATCGAAGGTGGGTCAGGAGGACTGAAGCGTTGTGGCATGTGATGCGGGGATGGGCCATGTCGTGGGCCTCGTGGCGGTCGTGGTCGGGGGAGATAACGGCGATGTCGGCCGGATTGCGGTCTGGGAGCTCAGTCTCAGAGGCAAGCGTGACGCGGGTCAGAGGAGCTCGGAGGCGGGCGCGATGAGGGACGGAGGAATTCATCCAGGGGGTGGCGCTACATGCTCAGTCAATGCAGCGGATGGCGACAGGATGGGTGCGGGGGCGAGCACGGGCTGCTGCGCTAGGTTGGGATCATGCTCATGCGAGATTTACATGAGGGGAGATGGGCGGAGGCGGCAACCCAGGAGCTGCGACGAAGCGTGCCAGGGATCTGTTCTCGGGTATGTATGAGAGGGAGCGACATGCGACGAAGCAATGGAGCAAAACACGATGAGGCGAAACATGGAACGTGGAGATTCTTTTGGCAGGTCTATGTATGGTAACCGTGTATTGATTGCTTTTCATGGACTATTACCGATTTGTTGTCTCCTTGTATATACTTCCTTTTCAGGCATGACAATTTTCAGAAAGTTATTGGCGCTTAGAATATTTTGATGCGGAGATATTGTATGGACGGCTAGATATCAAGCGGAGAGTGTTTAATAAGATTGGACGGTCAAGATATCTCCAATCTTTGACATCAAACATTTTTGATGACGTACGAACTCCATAGTAAAGATAGGTTATAATATCACAAAATTCTGAATAAAAAATTGAGAGATAATTGGTTATTTACCCAAAAAATCACCAGCCTTGGATCATCTACCCAAAGTTGATTGTACCTTGGCAAAATACCCATAAAAAGTTTTGATTGTGTTTATGATCTACCCAAAAGGGGTTTTGTATAAAGTAAAATACTCCCTCCATTCCTTTCTATAGTGCCTATTGTATTTTGGCACGGAAATTAGCGCAAGCCATTTTTTTTTGACACAAAACCCCCTAGCGATCTTAGAGACAAAATAGGAAACTGAAATCAGATCTCAGAAAATAATCATGTTTCCATAACCAATCGCGTCATGTACTCCCTCTCTCCTGCTATTCTTTCCCTTTAATTGCTGATCGAAATGAATACATTGCTCCCAGTCTATTTTAATTGTTGTTTTTACTGCAGTAAATCTGCTTCAGGCTGAATCAGGTGGGCAAATACCTCAGGCTGAATCAACAGTAATCAATTGCCAGACTCACGACTCACGTAAGGTACAACAGCCATGAATCTTTGGAGATATTGTACATCAGAAAGAGCATATCTAAGATGCGGATCATGGACGTATAGGCGGCCGGCGGCCGGACAGCGGTAAAAGTGGCGGTCGTGGAGCACGTTGCTGCAGGGCGGACGGCGTCGGAGCGTCACTCAATGGTTGACGCTGCCGTTGGGAGCGACGCAGAGGGGAATCACATAAAGCCTGAACCGATCAATAAGTTTGCGATCTAAACTATGATGAAGAACTTCCCATGGAACGATTCATGACAAGATCTAGGGTCCTCGTTGTTAGATGTATATATATGTCTATTGTAGTTTCTCCATATGTCAGGCTTTCGCATATGCGCACTCGTACGTATTATATATCGTGGCTTTCGCGCCCCAGTAATACAACAAACATATTAACCTAACATGGTATCAGAGCAAAAGTTGATCCTCTAAATTCCCTGCCGACGCGGCCGAAGTTGCTTGTTCCGTCGCCCGTCCGTCCCCGTACTCGATCTGCTGCTTCGATTCCGTCCCCGGCGCCCGATTCCTGCGCCGCCTCTGCTGCTTCCGCCCGCCCGCGTGAGGCCGCCCCCTGGCCCGCGTGAGGCCGCCGGTGCCCGATTCCTGCGCCGCCTCTGCTGCTTCCGCCCGCCCGCGTGAGGCCGCCCCCTGGCCCGCCCGTGCGAGGCCGCCTCTGCTGCTTCCGCATGCGCGCGTGAGGCCGCTCGCTCGCCCGCGTGAGGCGCCGCTCGCCCGCGTGAGATCTCCATCTAGTACTGCTCCCTGCCATCGCTTCCTGCTGTCTCCATCTAGTACGATCTTTGTCCCTGCTCTCCGGCCGCACGCGTGTGTGCCTGCCGCTCAATCTCACTGCTTTCCCCGATCGATCTCCCTGCTTTTCTGAGATTGATCTCCTTCCTGCAGTTGACTTCCGTCTGAGAAAAAAAAAGAAAAAAAAGAGAAAAAAAAAAGAGAAAAAAAAAATACTGTCATCGGCTGTTGTTACCCGATGTCTTCTTCCGCTGATCCCGCCTTATCTTTGGGCCTCCCTTCGGTACTTGGTATTTGTCCGCTGCCTCCGTGTATGACGGCTAGTCATTCTTCGTCGCCGTTTGCGGCCTCTTCATGCGGCTCTGCCCGCGCTTCGCCGACTTCGTCTACGTCGGCCCGTCGCTCTACATCGACTTTTGCGGCCTCTTCCCGCGGTTATGGCCGCGCTTCGTCGACTCCGTCTCACATCGGCCCGTCGCTCCACATCGACTTTTGCGGCCTCTTCCCGCGGTTATGGCCGCGCTCGCCGACTCCGTCTACGTCGGCTCCGCCGCCCTACATCGACTTTCGCGGCCTCTTCACGTGGTTATGACCGCGCTTGCCGACTCTATCTTCATCGGCATGTTGCTCTCCTCGTCGCGCCCTTTGGTGGCCTCCGTGCGTGTGGGTGACAGCTCCTCGTCGGCACCGATTGTACGTCGACCTCTCCGAGTCACGCCCTCTCTCGCGCATGAGATAGCGCAGCCTTCACCGCCCGCTTGATGCTTGGGATTCCGGCTTACGTCGGCCAGCCTCGCGGTCCGAGTCTCCTCCTCGTCCTTATTGCACCCTACCGTGGCAAGGTTGGCCACACTTCCTCCACCTGCGCCGGACGCGGGATCCCGCTTACGTCCGGCAGCTCTGGGATCGTCGCGCAGGCCGGCTCTTCGGATCTTCTCGCGAGCCGCACTCTCCGATCGCAGGACATTCTCAGGGGTCTTCGTGGTCTGCTCGCTACTCCAGACTCTTCCTCGCCGGGTGCTGCTGGTTCTGTGACTGGCTCTTCTGGCACTGTGCGACCACCACTTTCTACACAGTCAGGTATGTCCCCGTGGTACTGATACGTCCCCGACGTATCCATAATTTCTGTCGTTCCATGCTTGTTTTATGACAATACTTACATGTTTTGCTTGCACTTTATGATGTTTTTATGCGTTTTCCGGAACTAACCTATTAACAAGATGCCACGAGTGCCGGTTCTGTTTTCTGCTGTTTTTGGTTCCAGAAAGGCTGTTCGGGCAATATTCTCGGAATTGGACGAAATCAACGCCAAAGATCTTATTTTTCCCGGGAGGCTCCAGAACACCGAAGGGGAGACGGAGAGGAGGCCCAGGGCCCCGACACCACAAGGCCGCGCGGGCAGGCCCCTGGCCGCGCCGGCCTATGAGGAGGGCGCCCTGGTGCCCCTCTGACGCCGCCTCTTCACCTATTTAACCCCTTTCGACCTAAAAACACCGTACCACTTGACGAAACTCCAGAAAGACTCCAGGGGCGCCGCCGCCATCGCGAAACTCCAATTCGGGGGACGAAGTCTCTGTCCCGGCACCCTGCCGGGACGGGGAAGTGCCCCGGAAGCCATCTCCATCAACGCCATCGCCTCCATCATGCTCCGTGAGTAGTTCCCCCATGGACTACGGGTTCTAGCTGTAGCTAGTTGGTATTCTCTCCCCCATGTACTTCAATACAATGATCTCATGAGCTGCCTTACATGATTGAGATTCATCCGATGTAATCGGTGTTGTGTTTGTTGGGATCCGATGGATGATACATTATGATTAGTCTATCTATAAAGTTTGTGAAGTTATTGTTGCTGCAATCTTGTTATGCTTAATGCTTGTCACTAGGGCCCGAGTGGCATGATCTTAGATTTGAGCTCTATAATTATTGCTTAGATTGTATCTACAAGTTGTATGCACATGTCAGCTGTCCGGAACCAAAGGCCCCGAAGTGACGAAATCGGGACAACCGGAGGGGATGGCGGTGATGTGAGGGACACATGTTTTCACGGAGTGTTAATGCTTTGCTCCGGTGCTCTATTAAAAGGAGTACCTTAATATCCAATGAGATTCCCTTGAGGCCCGGCTGCCACCGGCTGGTAGGACAATAGATGTTGTGCAAGTTTCTCATTGCGAGCACGTACGACTAAATATGGAAAACATGCCTACATGATTAATGAATTGATATTCTTTCTTAATGCTATTTCAATCCTATCAATTGCCCGACTGTAATTTGTTCACCCAACACTTTTTATTGGAGAGTTACCACTAGTGTAGATAGCTGGGAACCCCGGTCCATCTTTCATCATCATATACTCGTTCTACATGTCAACTATTTTCTGGTACCATTGCTCTCATATTGCTATTACTGCTGCTGTGTTACTGTTACTATTGCTCTCATATTATTGCTACTTTCACATCACCCCTGTTGCTAGTGCTTTTCCAGGTGCAGCTGAATTGACAACTCAGTTGTTAAGGCTTATAAGTATTCTTTACCTCCCCTTGTGTCGAATCAATAAATTTGGGTTTTACTTCCCTCGAAGACTGTTGCGATCCCCTATACTTGTGGGTTATCAAGACTATTTTCACGGCGCCGTTGCCGGGGAGGCATAGCTCTACTCATAAGTTCACCTGGGGAGTACACTCTACCTCTCTCTCTGCTTTTATCTTATTTTGTCTTGCTAGTTTATTTCTGCCTAGTTTATTTGTGCTTAGTTTACTTTTGTCTAGTTTATTTTTGTCTTGTTTTATTTTCCCTATATACCTTAAAATCCATAAAAATTTGAAAAAACCTAAAAATTAAAAACTGCTGTTATGGGAGAACCAATAACCTACTTGGAGCTTATAGAATGTTATAATAATTACAGAGAATCAAGAAACGGTAAAATAATGAGTGCTATGATAGAAAAATTGAATACAATGGCTAGAATCTTGCTTAGACGCCATGATATAAATTGTTGCTCTCAACATGATACTAAACATCTTAAATTTCAATGTGGCTTTAGTGAGGAATTTTTAATTAAGAACTATAACCGGAATTGCTATATTCATTATGGGTTCGAAGAGGTAGAACAATTTGTCTTATTTATGGGAGCCTCCGAGATAGAATCCTTCATGGTTGAGAATTATGAAACTTGTGCTATTTGTAAGGACCTTAAAGATTATGTCTCTACTATCCTTAATTCATGCATAGAATGCTACGGTAGGAATCCTTATATCCTTGATTATAAAGAGAGACACATTAATGCACAAGAATGCACTCACAATTTGCGGGAACCGGTGGAAGAAGAAATTGATGAACCTGAAAGCTCATTGGATGAAAAAGAGGAGGAAATTGATGAACCTGAAAGCTCATTGGATGAAAAAGAAGAGGAGAGTGATGAACAAAAGGAGGAAGAATGGATTAGCTACCCATGCCAACCTTCTAATGAGAGTAACTCTTCATCTCTTACGCTATTTGATTGTCCTCCATGCTTACCGAAAGAGGTTGAATGTTATGTCCCTGTGGATTCTCTTGAAATATTTCCTATAAGTAAAACTTGTGAGAATAATTATGCTGGTGTTATATATGATAATCCATGCTACTTTGATAAATCTTATGATAATGCTTTGTTTGTGCTCGATGTCGAAATGCATGGTACTAAAGAATTTTGCTTGGCAAATGTTTATGATAAAGCTCTAGATGATGGTCCTATGTTACTTGATAATATTAATTGTACTACTAATGAAAATGGGATTGGAGAGTTCTTGACTTATTCTATGAGTCCCATATCTATTGAGATTGATCACCTACCTTGTTATATTATTAATAAAAGTAAGTTTGAAAGTTTTAATTCCACTATTCTTGAACTTGATAAAAATTATGTGTTTGGAAATCATGAAAAGTATGCTGCATGTGATAGTTATATTGTTGAGTTTGTTCATGAAGCTACTGAAAATTATTATGAGAGAGGAAAATATGGTAGTAGAAATTTTCATGGTACTAATACACCTCTCTATATGCTGAAATTGTTGAAGTTACACTTGTTCTATCTACTTATGCTTGTCACTTTGTTCTTCATGAACTTATTCGTGTACAAGATTCCTTTCCATAGGAAGCATCTGAGACTTAAATGTGTTTTGAATTTTCTTTTTGATGCTCTCTTTTGTTTCAAATACTATTTCTTGCGAGTGCATCATTAAAACTGCTGAGCCCATCTTGATGGCTATAAAGAAAGAACTTCTTGGGAGATAACCCATGTGTTATTTTGCTACAGTACTTTGTTTTATATTTGTGTCTTGGAAGTTGTTTACTACTGTAGCAACCTCTCCTTATCTTAGTTTTGTGTTTTGTTGTACCAAGTGAAGCCTCTAATCGAAGGTTGATGCTAGATTTGGATTTCTGCGCGAGAAACAGATTTCTATCTGTCACGAATCTGGGCTGTTTTCTCTGTAGAAAAATCAGAAAAATATGCCAATTTACGTGCGTGTTCCTCAGATATGTACGCAACTTTCATTAGTTTTGAGTTTTCTGATTTGAGCAACGGAAGTATTTTATGAAAATTCGTCTTTACTGGCTGTTCTGTTTTGGCAGATTCTGTCTCTGTTTTTTGCATTGTCTCTTGTGGACTTTAAGCGAGCTTTTCTAGACATAGAGAGCTGTAGCTAATGTTTTATTGAGTTCTTGCAATATGCCACTACAGGACCAAGGTGGATTCAAATTTTTTGAGTACTAACCCCTCTAATGAAGTTTATGAGAAGTTTGTTGTGAAGGAAGTTTTCAAGGGTCAAGAGAGGAGGATGATATATGATCAAGAAGAGTGAAAAGTCTAAGCTTGGGGATGCCCCCGTGGTTCATCCCTGCATATTTCAAGAAGACTCAAGCGTCTAAGCTTGGGGATGCCCAAGGCATCCCCTTCTTCATCAACTTATCGAGGTTCCTCCCCCGAAACTATATTTTTATTCAGTCACATCATATGTGCTTTACTTGGAGCGTCTGTGTGTTTATTTTTCGTTTTGTTTATGTTTGAATAAATTCGGATCCTAGCAATCCATGTTTGGGAGAGAGACACGCTCCGCTTTTCAATATGAACACTTGTTCTTCGTTTTACTTTTAATGTTCAATGAATAAAAGTTGGAAGCTACAATATTTATCTTTATTTGGTTGGGAAAAGAAAATGCCTCATATGTCTTGGATAATTTGATACTTGGCAATTGTTTTGAGCTCTCAAGTAGATCATAAGTTTTTGCATGTAGTTTAAACCTATTAGTGGAGAACTACCGTAGAGCTTGTTAAAATTGGTTTGCATAATTGATCTCTCTTAAGGTCTAGATATTTTCTCGGTAAAAGTGTTTGAGCAACAAGGAAGACAGTGTAGAGTATTATAATGCTTGCAATATGTTCTTATGTAAGTTTTGTTGTATCGGTTCATACTTGTGTTTGCTTCAAATAACCTTGCTAGCCTAAGCCTTGTATCGAGAGGGAATACTTCTCATGCATCCAAAATCCTTGGGCCAACCACTATGCCATTTGTGTCCACCATACCTACCTACTATGTGGTATTTTCTCGCCATTCCAAAGTAAATTGCTTGAGTGCTACCTTTAAACAATTCAAAATTTATTACCTCTGATTTGTGTCAATGTTTTATAGCTCATGAGGAAGTATGTGGTGTTTATCTTTCAATCTTGTTGGGCAACTTTCACCAATGGACTAGTGGCTTCATCCGCTTATCCAATAATTTTGCAAAAAGAGCTGGCAATGGGATTCCCAGTCCCAAATTAATTAACAAAAATAGACACTCCTCCATGGTTTGTGATTGTTGGACGGCACCCGAGGATTCGGTTAGCCATGGCTTGTGTAAGCAAAGGTGGGGAGGAGTGTCATCATAATAAAACTAAAATAAAAGGGCACTCCTTCATGGTATGAGATTGTTGGCATGCACCCGAGGATTCGGTTAGCCATGGTTTGTGAAAGAAAGGTTGGAAGGAGTGCCACCCAAAAATAAAAATAATTCATGGGAGCCGCTCTTGAAGGTTTGTCTAGCAAGGGGGTTAGAGTGCCCACTACCATTCGTTGACAACAACAAACACCTCTCAAAACTTTACTTTTATGCTCTCTTTATGTTTCCAAAACCAAAGCTCTAGCACAAATATAGCAATCGATGCTTTCCTCTTTGAAGGGCCATTCTTTTACTTTATGTTGAGTCAGTTTACCTACTTCCTTCCATCTTAGAGGCAAACACTTGTGTCAACTGTGCATTGATTCTTACATACTTGCATATTTGCATTCATCATATTACTCTATGTTGACAATATCCATGAGATATACATGTTGAAAGTTGAAAGCAACCGCTGAAACTTATATCCTCCTTTGTGTTGCTTCGATGCCTTTACTATGAACTTATTGCTTTATGAGTTAACTCTTGTGCAAGACTTTTGATGCTTGTCTTGAAAGTACTCTTCATGAAAAGTTTTGCTATATGTTATCTATTTGTTAGCAACTATAGATCATTGCCTTGAGTCACTTCATTCATTTTATATGCTTTGTAATAGTATGATCAAGGTTATGTAAGTAGCTTGTCACTACAGAAATTATTCTTTTTATCGTTTACTCGCTCGGGACGAGCAGGAACTAAGCTTGGGGATGCTGATACGTCCCCGACGTATCCATAATTTCTGTCGTTCCATGCTTGTTTTATGACAATACTTACATGTTTTGCTTGCACTTTATGATGTTTTTATGCGTTTTCCGGAACTAACCTATTAACAAGATGCCACAGTGCCAGTTCCTGTTTTCTGCTGTTTTTGGTTCCAGAAAGGCTGTTCGGGCAATATTCTCGGAATTGGACGAAATCAACGCCAAAGATCTTATTTTTCCCGGGAGGCTCCATTACACCGAAGGGGAGACGGAGAGGAGGCCCAGGGCCCCGACACCACAAGGCCGCGCGGGCAGGCCCCTGGCCGCGCCGACCTATGAGGAGGGCGCCCTGGTGCCCCTCTGACGCCGCCTCTTCGCCTATTTAACCCCTTTCGACCTAAAAACACCGTACCACTTGATGAAACTCCGAGAAAGACTCCGGGGCGCCGCCGCCATCGCGAAACTCCAATTCGGGGGACGAAGTCTCTGTCCCGGCACCCTGCCGGGACGGGGAAGTGCCCCGGAAGCCATCTCCATCAACGCCATCGCCTCCATCATGCTCCGTGAGTAGTTCCCCCATGGACTACGGGTTCTAGCTGTAGCTAGTTGGTATTCTCTCCCCCATGTACTTCAATACAATGATCTCATGAGCTGCCTTACATGATTGAGATTCATCCGATGTAATCGGTGTTGTGTTTGTCGGGATCCGATGGATGATACATTATGATTAGTCTATCTATAAAGTTTGTGAAGTTATTGTTGCTGCAATCTTGTTATGCTTAATGCTTGTCACTAGGGCCCGAGTGGCATGATCTTAGATTTGAGCTCTATAATTATTGCTTAGATTGTATCTACAAGTTGTATGCACATGTCACTGTCCGGAACCAAAGGCCCCGAAGTGACAGAAATCGGGACAACCGGAGGGGATGGCGGTGATGTGAGGGACACATGTTTTCACGGAGTGTTAATGCTTTGCTCCGGTTGACATAGGCACCCCAAATGGGCCTGCCATAGATGGTACCCGGGATTTACTGAAGGCCCACTATCCGAAGAATAAGAAGATTCGGGAGCCCAAGATGTATTAAGGAAAGCTAGAGTTGTAATAGGAAGTATTATTTGTAATCTGGCGGGACGAGTTAGAAACCGTCCCGAACTCTGTAACTTGTACGATACGAAACCCTCGGTTCCACCTCTTATATAAGGGGGAGTCGAAGGACAAAAAAAGAATCGAATCTACTGTCAACATAACCCTAGTTTTCATAATCACCGAGTACTTTTCGCCTAAACCTTCGAGATCTACTTGCCCTCTACTTCTAGCAAAACCCTAGTCTACAATCTGTAGGCATTGACAAGTTAATCCTTTGTCATTTGGCGCCGTCTGTGGGAATTAGAGGCTGCAAGGATCTGATCTCGATGGCACGTTCAAGATCTTCGACTTCATCAACAACGAAGCAACGCGATGGATCGAGGTAACAAGGGAAAAACCGATCTATTCAATTTTATTCCTCACCCGCCCTCCCGTATGGATGCATGTGCCTATCTGGAGGAGCCCATCGTCATGACGTTCGGAGAATTCCAATTTGGCGTCAACAAGGAAGGATCCTACCGTCTCGAAGTTCCGATCTCGTCGGAATTTTCAGCGGTCGACTCCAACTTTTCGTCGACTGACGAGGAGTTTTCGTCGACATACTTCGTCGACAACAAGGCAAGCGGAAAGCTCGCCAAGATCTTCAGCAACACATCTTTCGAGTCATCTGCGGACTCCTTTATAAGCAGCGACTCCGACAGCGTCGACAACTTCAACTTCATCGACAAGTCTGCTGCCATCGGAAAGGTCTTCACCACTCTATATGATGGTGTCACCAGTCCCGACAAAAATCAATGCACAAAATATCATCAGATCTATGTGGTAGAAGGGGCAGGCACATCAGACCCGCCAACATCAGAGGCTTTCGACGAATTGGGAAATCCATACGTCGATCCCGCTGACCTCAGACATGGTTTAGGCACCAAATACCCTGGATCCACAACTCGCGCAAGAGTACAGCTCCCGCAAAGTGCGTGGGATAGGGCCGCGAAAGCCATGGATGGTTCAGAACCCATGACCAACACCGCTACCGCACAAGAACTTCAAGCATATCAATATAGACTTGCTCGAGTAAGCAGAGAGTTGGAAAAACAGACATCATCCTTGAATAGGAGAAAAGAAGCGACACGCATCAGCGGACGCCGGGCAGATTTAAGTCGCCTTTCAGGAAATACAGGAGATAGTCACAGAGAAGCTCGGAGGAGAGCAATGTCTCGACTGCAAAACATACCTGAAGCAGAAAGAGGAAACATAATCCAAAATCTCGACATGTCCTTTATGTCGATCGACGAAAGAGGAAATATCATCCCGAAAACGCCAGAGGCAGGTTACATGGCAACACAAGCATACATCTTGGCGTCCAGACCACCTCCTGGGGACCCGAGAGAACCATTGTTCAATATGGCAATGGCTGGAGTAGGGGTTATGGGAACAGCGTTTGCAACAACGCCTCCCGAAGAAAATCCCAGACAAAATAGTCCACGACACACCGCGAGCAGTTCAAGACCCACCAAGAGCAAGTGGAGCAAGGGACACGACGGTCCAAGTAAGGGTGGACGAGAGCGCGACAAGAAAGGAGGGACCGTCGGTACTCGCCGAGCTTGCCGACGAAGATATGTGTGGGCTCCCATGCTTTACGAGAAGAGTGCGAAAAACTCGAGTCCCAAAAGGGTTCAAGTTACCGAGAATTTCAAGAAGTTCGACGGCTCTGCAAGATCCCGAGGATTGGCTCGTGGATTATCTCGAGATGGTGAAACTGGTAGGAG
Organism: Lolium rigidum; assembly: GCF_022539505.1. Lineage (NCBI taxonomy): Eukaryota > Viridiplantae > Streptophyta > Magnoliopsida > Poales > Poaceae > Lolium > Lolium rigidum. The sequence continues at coordinate 140,757,303 of NC_061514.1, forward strand.
GAACCGGAGCAACAGCTATGCAAAGTATCCAAGTTCACCCGAGTGGTGCCGCAAGATCTTGGATAAAGAAACTCCCTTTGAACTCCATCGACAGACTGGGAAACCTTTGAGGACATCTTCGTGAAGAACTTCCGATCCACCTGCAAAAAACCCGCGTCGTTGGAAGAATTACGAGCGTGTCGACAAAAACATGACGAGTCGATGAGAAAATATATACAGCGGTGGAACATTATCAAAAACTCGGCAGAAGACATATCTGACGAGAGGGCAATAGATGCGTTCGTGGCGGGAATCCGACGAGCGAGACTTCGTCGAGGACTTGGGAAGAACTAATCCCAAGACAATCTCAGCGTTGATGGAAATCGCTAACAAGTGGGCAGATGGAGAAGACGCAATATACAACAAACGACACAGGTCGCCAGAAGAAGATCGTAGTCGAAATTATCAAAATAGAAGGCGATTTTCTCGCCAGTTCTACAACAACGATGCTCCTGGCCATATATCGGCTGGTTTTCGGGGAAACCCTGGAGGAAATAGTCGAGATGATTATCAAAGGAGCAACGAGCAACAAGGCGACAGTAGAGGTGATTTTCGCGGCAACAGACAAAATAGTGGACCAAGGATTCAAAGACCTTACGTGTCTCCCGAGGAGATGATGAACGGTCCGTGTCAAATGCACTTCTACCTCGACAACAATGGAAAGAGACAGTCAGGACATCTCCGGAAAAGACGCCGCAATTTTCAGGCAATGTTGCGAGCCGCAGGAATCGCAAATACCCAAGCAAACAACAGAAATCCTCGGGAGCCAAGGAGCGAGATTCACCTTCCACCTCCTCCCGCAATAACCGAAGAAAATCGACACCAGCTCAGAATAGCGGCAGCACCACAACCACCCCCATATGTCGATCCCAATTCCAATGGCGCGAGTTTTGATGATTCGGAAAGCCGGGCCGTCCAACGGGCGCGAGAAGGTCATATCTCGACAAGTGTTTATGGCGAGAGAAGATGCCTCCACCAACGAGTCGAGTATCTAAATTGGTCGGGGCAAGACATAGGCTTCACAATCGCGGATCATCCGCGACAAGTTCCTCGACCGGGACAATCAGCACTTATTCTACCCGCGAGTAATTCGCCGGGTTCGACGTGTCGCGAGTTTTCATAGATGGCGGCAGCAGTCTAAACCTCATGTATGCAGACACATTGAGGAAGATGAACATATCCCTGGCAAACTTGAAACCAACTGACACACGCTTTCACGGGATCACACCAGAGAAGCCAAGTTACCCATTGGGCAAGATCAACCTCGACGTTCAGTTTGGAACCCGAGAAAACTACAGAATAGAGAACCCGGAGTTCGAAGTTGTGGATTTCCCGTCGCAATATCACGCTTTGTTGGGACGACCAGCGTACGCCAGGTTCATGGCAGTGCCGCATTATACATATCTGTTGTGGAGGTTGCCTGGGCCTAAGGGACCTATCACAATCAAAGGAAGCTTTGCACTGGCCGATAAATGCGACAAAGATTTCCATCGACTGTCAGAAACTTTCGGGATGCAAGCAGAATATGCGGCACCTAGGCTCACTGATTATGATGTGCTGCCAGAGGTAGGAAGATCTAAGGAGCCAACTTTCAATATAAATAAAGATTCAAAAGAGGTACAGATCCACCCGACAGATCCAAAGAAAACGACGTCCATTGCCGCAAACATGGATGTCGCATAGGAAAGCGCGCTCGTCGAGTTCCTCCGTGAGCACTGGAAAATCTTCGCATGGTGTCCAGCCGACATGCCAGGAGTACCCAGGGAACTTGCCGAGCACCACCTCAATTTGGATCCTCTTGCACGACCAGTAAAGCAACCTTTGCGGCGTTTTTCAGAGCCTAGCCGCAAAGCTATGTTATCAGAAATAGATCGACTCAAAGATGCCGGGTTCATCAGAGAAATATCTACAGAAGCCACATGGGTAGCTAACCCGAGTGATGGTGCCGAAGAAACACACAATAGTCCTTCGCATGTGCGTCGACTTTACGTGTCTCAATAAACATTGTCCCAAGGATCACTTTCCCCTCCCAAGGATCGATCAAATCATCGACTCCACGGCAGGATGTGAACGTCTTTCCTTCCTGGACGCATATTCTGGTTATAACCAGATCAGATTGAAAGAAGAAGATGAAGCCAAGACAGCGTTCATCACACCTTATGGCGTGTTTTGCTACAAAACAATGCCCTTTGGTCTGAAAAACGCGGGAGCAACATATCAGCGGATGATGCAGAAGTGCCTAGCAACACAGATCGGGAAAAATGTACAAGTCTACATCGACGATGTCGTAATAACATCAAAGAAAGGGTCAACGTTGATTGAAGATTTGAAGGAAACCTTCGACAACCTCGACAAATTCTGCCTCAAGCTGAACCCGACAAAGTGCTCTTTTGGAGTACCCGCAGGAGAACTTCTCGGGTTCTTAGTATCAGCAAGGGGGATTGAAGCTAATCCCGAAAAAATACAGGCCATCGTCACTATGAGAAAGCCAACAAAGTTGAAGGAAATACAACAGTTAACGGGGCGAGTCGCAGCTTTAAGCAGATTCGTCGCCAGGCTAGGAGAAAAGGCGCTGCCGTTTTATGCGTTGATCAAGCAAGGAGAAAAATTTCAATGGAACGAGGAAGCAGACAGAGCTTTCGAGAATCTCAAGCGAGCAATTTCGACACCGCCAATATTGGTGGCGCCAAAAGAGAAAGAACCTCTCCTCTTGTACATTGCAGCTACACCTCAGGTGGTCAGCACGGCCTTAGTGGTCGAAAGGGAAGAAGAAGGTAAGCTTCATGGAGTTCAAAGGCCAGTATATTTCATCGGCGAAATACTTGTCGCCGTCAAAACAGCGGTACCCGCAATATCAAAAGCTAGCATATGGAGTATTCACGACAGCAAGAAAACTGCGGCATTATTTTTCGGCTCACCCGATAATAGTGGTCAATGAAGCTCCCTTATCAAATATACTGAACAATCCAGAGGCTACGGGTCGTGTCTCCCTTTGGGGAATAGAACTTTCCCCTCGGGACATCACGTATGAAAAAAGAAAAGCAATAAAGTCGCGAGGTCTTACCAGATTTCATTGCGAGTGGATGGAGCTACAAAACACGGGACCCCAGATTTGTCGAGGACTTGGACCATGAACTTCGACGGGTCCAAGAGATTGGAAGGTGCCGGAGCAGGCGTGATATTAGTTTCACCTGAAGGCGACAAATTGAAGTATGTTCTGCGGATGACGTTCCCAAACGCATCTAACAATGAAGCAGAATATGAAGCTCTCATACACGGGATGAAGATGGCGAAAGCTTGCGGTGCAACCCGATTGAAAATTTTCGGCGACTCACAGTTGGTAGCTCAGCAAGTAATGAACCAATGCGACGCGATCAACGAAAGTATGATAGCATACAAGGAGGTGTACAATGAGTGGAGAAGCTATTCGATGGTTGTGAAGTAAACCACATCGGCGGGATGAGCAACGATGAAGCCGACGTTCTCGCAAACATCGGGTCACAATGCCTCGCAATCCCTCCGGGTGTGTTACGGGAAGAGATTAGCGAGAGATCAACAAAGCCGGCAAAAACAAAAAAGGAGAAGAAAGAGAAAACATCGACTTGTCACCAAGGGCACGACGAGAAGAAGAAGAAGAAGAGCAAGAACTAGTCATGATGGTACAAGTTCCATGGATGCAGGCCTACATATCATACATCCTAAGGAAAGTCATACCCGACGATCCGGTCGAAGCAAGGCGAATAATTAGGCGATCAAAAGCTTTCAACTGTGGTAAAAGGGGAACTGTACAAACGCAGTATTTCGGGTGTGCTACAACGGTGTGTTACACCCGAAGAAGGAAGGATCATCCTAAAGGACGTGCATGAAGGAATATGTGGGCACCACGCGAGTAGCAGAGCTATTGCGGCTAAGGTTTTCAGAGCAGGATTTTATTGGCTAACAGCAATCGAGGATGCGAAGGAAATAGTGCGAACTTGCGATGCGTGTCAAAGATTTGCGGCAAGACCTCACTCTCCTGCCGCAGAACTTATGCCAATTCCATTATCTTGGCCCTTCGCTCAATGGGGTCTCGACATGGTAGGTAAATTACACAAAGCTTCGCCAGGAGGTTATGAGTATATGCTTGTTGCTGTCGACAAGTTTACAAAATGGATCGAAGCAAAGCCAATAAATTCACCGGACGGCGCGTCGGCGGTTAAGTTCGTGAAAAGCATCGTCTTCAGATTTGGAGTTCCTCACAGTATTGTGACGGACAACGGCAGCAATTTCACGTCCAAGGAGTTCAAAGCATACTTGCGCAGAAGTGGGCATCAAATTGAGTTTTGCGTCTGTCGCGCATCCTCAGACCAATGGACAAGTCGAGAAGGCCAATGGCATCATCTGCAATGGCATCAAGAAACGCCTGCTAGGACCATTGGAAAAAGCCCGGCATACTTGGCCGGAGGAGTTACAAAGTGTGTTGTGGAGTATCCGAACAACACCAAATACGGCGACACAGGAAACACCGTTCTTTCTGGTTCATGGCGCCGAAGCAGTCCTGCCAATAGAAATAGAGCACGATTCTCCAAGAGTCACAGAATATGACGAAGAAACATCGAGGAAATCTTTGGAGGATGATGTCGACGCACTCGATGAAGCTCGAGACGAAGTCCTGTCAAGAGTCGCCAAATATCAGCAGGACCTGAAAAACTATCACAGTCGACGATTGCGGCCAAGGTCTTTTCAAGTTGGTGACTTAGTTCTGCGGCTCAACCAAAAAAGTCACGAAAAACTCGAATCACCATGGCTCGGACCCTACATCGTCACAGAAGTAATCGAAGGAGGAGCATACAGAATCAAAGACAAGAAGACAGGGATTGACGAGCCAAATCCCTGGAATGTGGCACAGCTTAGGCGATTCTACGCCTAGGTGTTGAAAATATAGTCCTTTGTAAAGCTTCAACGTACTGAAACGCCCACGAGTTTTCAGACGCACTCTTTTCCTTTTTCGGGGCACCGAGTGGGGCCGGGAAAGGTTTTTAATGAGGCGGGCTCGTGGTGCTGCAATATAATAAAGATAGTGGAATTATATATCTTCTTCTCGACAAGATCAGGGGTTTTCCCCTACATGATACAATATATATATAAACACAGTGTCGACAAACGCAAAAAAAAGCATATTGCCCTGGTAAACATACCTCGCCAAAATAAAAAGAGGTACAGACAAAATAGTGATCAACAAAAGACTCGGGGGCTTACACCCACAAAAATAGTATACAGTGTATATTATCTTGCCTTGGGACAACCTCGCATGATATTAAACAAAAGACACTGCAATCAAAACGCCCGGGGGCTTGGCGATAAAAATAAAATACAATGACTTTACAATATAGCTCGTCTATACAGGATACAAAGTTCAGAATAAATGTCAAGGATTTCCCAATATATTATCTATGGTTAAGCGCTCGTTATTTACAGCGCGAGTACTATGCTCAGCATAGCTACCCTTCACGAAGAATTCGGAATCCATCCGAAGAAGTTCATCCATCATATCTTCAGCAACAGGAGTAACTATGTCATCATATTTGCCGAAGTTCCTCTTCCTCTTCGACATCTTCTCCAGGCACTTTGGGACAATTTGCCCTACATCTAACTTCGGGTAGCAAATCTTTATCATGATCATCGCAAACCTTGCACCAGCAGCTAGTTGGGCTCGTACAAAGCCGTGGATGCGAGGAGCATCTCGAAATTTGTCCATCAATGCAGGAAGGGTTTCTGGCATCTTATTGCGAGGAAACATGGTACCATACACCAGAGACAAAGTTCTTGTACAGAAGTCAAGATATTCGCGAACCTGAAGTGCACGATCTTGAAATCTCACGATTTGGCGGGTCCGCTCAGGTGTACCCCAAAAAGTCGATCCGTGCTCATGTGCAAGCCGAAGGAGAACATTGGAACGAGCCTCGACACGTTCATCTTCAGTTATAGGATCCAAAAAAGCACCTATGGTTTCATAAAACAATTCAGTGGGCAATAAGGAGGCAAGCAGCAAAGGAAAACGAAGAAGCGAGATAAGGACAATGAAACTTACCCGCCATATCCAAACTAGCATCTGTTAGCAGCTGCAGCATAGAATTCTCTCGAGATGCAGCCGCGTCAGCTTCAGCAACAGCAGAGTCCTTTTCAGCAATGGCAGTTTGTGCCTGTTGGAGTGCAATTTCTTCGGCTTCAGATGACTTACGAGCTTTCTCCATCAGCACAAGTGATTGCTTCTTCACGAACTGCAGTTGGTGTCGAAGTTCGTCTAACTCTTGCGGCAAGGAATCCTCGGCAGACGAAGCATCAGCAGGAGTTCTCCTTGGGGGAGAAGGCAAAATATTGGAAGAACCAGGAGCTGGCGTATAATTGTCAAAAATTAACTGGAAAAAGAAATGTTTCGACATCAATCACTGAGCAAAGATAGATTTTCATTCATCTCCAAAATATATACATGTCTATTACAAAAGAAGGACCTTCTAGAGGGATACTGAAATAGTTCTCGCCAATAACACTACGGCGACAAAGCCAAAAGAAAGAGGAATGCTAAAAAAGAAAAAGCAGAGGCATTCAACTAGACCTCCGGCTTTGATGAGCTAGGAGTCGAAGATGGCTTGATCCCGATATAAGCCGGGATTTTCCTCGTGTTGGGCTTAGCTGCCTTGATCAAAGACCTCCACCTTGGTTGTTCTATCCGATCGGTGTCGCCAACTTTTGACCAGTCGATAGATTGTTGGCTATCAGCAACCAAGGCGACAGTATTTTCCACGGCAATCTTCATATTCTCATGGCGCACCCTTAACCCAAGATCTTCAGACGGATTGAAACACTTGGCGAGGTCAAGGAAAGTTGCGGGTTCCTCTTTCTTTGGGAAGAAATAAGGAAAAAGCCGCGACAACCCCGCTTTGGCCTGATCAATGCCTCCGCGTGCCTCTGATCCATGAACTTCAAGGAGTGAAAGGGCGTCAAGAAGAGAATCATTGGCGGGTTCATCAAGTTGAAATTCTTGAGCTGTTCTAGCTGTCAAGAAAGAAAAAATTAAGCAACAAACGAGTGCAGAGAAGAAAATACAAGAGAATAATGAGTGGTACTTACCTACGAAGCGGCGACTCTGCGTCGTTAAACGCTTACGGATCGCCTCCTCGCGAGCGCAGCGGGCGGCTATGTGATCGCTCGGGGAAGTTTCAGCGGTGTGAAGCCTCTTTCTAAGGTCTTCGACACCGAGCGGCGTCGGCCTTGGCTTTATCGGCCTACTGCTCGTGCATCAATAGCATCCGACTCAGCCTTTTTGCGAGCCTTTTCACTTTGCTCTAATTGCTGAGCAAGTGTATTGGCACGATCATTGGCTTCCGCCAGTTTTTCTACAATGGAAGATAAATATAGTTACAAATCTCGACAACAAAGAAGGAACAAAAGAACAGAGGCAAAAAGGAGGAGAGCATTACCTTCAGCTTTATTCGCATATTCACGATACCCAACAAATTGGGCACCGATGCGAAGAAGATCCTTGATCACAGGCTGTTAACCAAAAAGAGAAAACAAAGAGAAAATGGGGGTATGAGAAAAATATGGTGATGCACAGAAGCAAACAGAGAAAACATAGACAACGACAAAAAAGTAAAGAACTTACATCTTCCATGAGAAGGTTCGAAGAGCTACTCAATTGGAGAGTAGGCTCCGAGACAATCTCCGTCCTTGCCCTTTTCGGTGAAGGGGCTCGGGGGCTCGAAGGAGGAGTAGAAGCGCCGATGTTTTGTTGAGGAGGCGAGGATTCCTCTCCTTCAACTCGTGGCTCTGAAATAACTAGGGTATGTGACATACTCGTTCGAGCAGCCACATCCAAAGGCTGGCGTTTCCTCGTCATCATCACTATTGCAAAAGGATGGCGAGTGTAAAAAGCAAGGCAAGCAAAAATTCTTCGAATAGAAAAATAAAAGAGGGAACTTACGAACTGATGATACTCGCAAGATATGGATCATAAGCTGCCTTTTGCGGTAAAGGAGCAGCTTCTTCGGGTTTAGAAGTCCCGGAATCTTCGACATCACCCCTCTTCCTTTTGTTCTTTGGAGAATCAGCAGGAGGAGGAGACTGGGCCGATGCAGTGTCTTCAGAAGCAGCATCTTTTTCAGCAGATCCCGCAGATTTTCGAGAATCTGCGGGTTCATTCACAAAAGAGGAGGCCTCTTGGTTATCATTAGAGATAACGGTCCTTTCTTCGACTTCCCCACCTTCAGGAAGAGGAGGAAGTGAAACAAGATTTGGATGATTCTGTCCAGAGGGAAGGATATCAGAACGAAGCAAACAATACAAAAAAGCAAGGCAGTAAAAAATTGCGCGACAATGTTTACCTTAGGAAGCGCATGGGTGGCGCTGTATGGTTTTACGCGACAAGAAGAAGGGATGGCATCTTTTTTGCTGAGGGAGGTGATTTTTCGGACAAGCCTCTCCAGGTCCTTGACTTCCAAATCCACCGACCAGCCGATCCACGTCTTCGTTGCCGGTATATTTCCGGAGAGGGAATTTGCGAGCTTGAAGAGGCTGAACTCTACTCTTAAGGAAATACACTATAATCTGGATACCGACAATTCTTTGCCGCGAGTATTTTGCAACTCATGGATGCGAGCCATCAGGGATTCAGTCGAAGTTCTTTCTTCCTCGGTAGCCTCTGCATCCCAGGAACGGCGACGAAGAATTTTCTCGGCACCGTCAAAAGGAGGAATATTATCCTCGAGGCAGCCATCGTTTTCTTCGCGAATGTACAACCACCTCTTGCGCCAACCTTGAACGGAGTCAGGGAGCTTGACGTCGAAGTAATCAGCAGTGGAGCGAATAGAAATAACAACGCCGCCTATATTATAGGCGACATTGGGAGAGCCATTGCGGCGACAGAAGAAAATGCGCTTCCAAAGCGCCCAATTAGGTGAGACGCCAAGGAAGGCTTCACAAAGCGTGATGAAAATAGAAATGTGGAGGATGGAGTTTGGCGTGAGGTGGTGAAGCTGGAGACCGTAGACATAGAGTAATCCACGGAGGAAAGGATGGATGGGGGTGGATAAACCACGGATGAGATGGTCGACAAAACTTACCCGGTACCCCATTGGAGGGGCTGGGTAGCTTTCTTCACTGGGGAAGCAAACCGCTTTGGGCTTCGTGGTGATTCCCAGTTTCTTCAGGAGGTTCAGGTCTTGGTTTGTGATCTTGGACCTCTCCCACTCCGCAGTTCCTAGATCCGCGGCGGCCATGGAAGAATCAGGAGTGCTGTGCCTGGTTAAGCGACGCGGTGGCATCAACAACGGCAATGGCGAGCAGCAGCGAAGAGAAGAGCTTTGGCAGCAGTGGAGCGCAAGGGGAGATTTTGCAGAGGAGAGCGAGAGAACGGCGCGAGCGGAAGTGCTCGAGGAAGAAGAAGGAGATCTTATATAGAGGTGCGGTGAAGCGACGGAACCGTTGGATGAAGAAAGAATGCAGGAGATGATTACCACGTGGCAACGAGGGCAAATTAGTATTTCAACATTGACGAGGTTACAGAACGTGCGCCAGGAAAAGCGGAGGACGTGTGTCCCCCACTTGCACGACGTGTCAACGTGGTGGGAACAGTGGACCCACAAGGCAGAAACAAAAATCCAATTATTGACAGAGATGAAGAGAAATTTGACAAGGGAAAATATGTCGACAAGAAAAATAAAAAGAGAATGGCGACAGGGTTAAATATTCGAATACTCTTGGAGCTTTTGATCAAATACAAGTTTTTGCTCAAATGCTCGGGGGCTACTCTGGAAAAATAGAAAATTTCGAGTATGACAATATAGAAATGGCGAGAGCCTATGACCAAATCCAAGAATTTGTTCATAGCCTCGGGGGCTACTCCCATCGGGAGCGCTGGTCGCGCACCCGATAAATATAAAAATATCGAGAAGGATTATAAATATAGCGGCAAAGGATGCTAATCTGTGGAGCCTACACCCAAGCACAAGTTCTTGGCTGTCGCCTCGGGGGCTACTCCCATCGGGAACGCTGTTCGCGTGCCCGATGAATTTGATCAGAAATAGAGAAAAAGAAGTGAGTATATTTCGAGTTACGCAAATAACTCTACATATACTCCCATCGGGAAGACAAAATAAAGTCATCAAATATGACTCAATAAAATGTGCTATTCCAAAGGCGAAAAGCACTCGACAATATATTCTCGAACGCCAAAGTTGCGATCAATTTCTGAATGCCGCAAATTTGCGAAGGTAAGCACCCAGATCCGTTCTGCTGGGCGTGGCATCGCCAAAGACTGCGCTCTGCTACTTTTATCCGTATCAACAGATACGAAGAAAAATCCTAACGGACGCGTTAGGTACCCGATAAATTTGACTGGGACTTGACAGAATGGTAAGACCTTAAGCGGCACCTGTCGAAGTTTACACCAGTATCCCGAGATCATGTCCGGGGACGTGATCTTGAAGTAGGTTTTTGCGGATTGCCACTAGAGCAGTTAACTAGTACACGATCCGTCAGATGAACTAGCCCCAACTACCATTATCCCTGTACAACATAGAATTTTATGTGGAGTATAAATAACAGCTCTCGAACAAAAATAAACGGGAGAGATTTTCCCTGACTCTGCGATTCAAGCAAAATCTCGGGGGCTACTGACATAGGCACCCCAAATGGGCCTGCCATAGATGGTACCCGGGATTTACTGAAGGCCCACTATCCGAAGAATAAGAAGATTCGGGAGCCCAAGATGTATTAAGGAAAGCTAGAGTTGTAATAGGAAGTATTATTTGTAATCTGGCGGGACGAGTTAGAAACCGTCCCGAACTCTGTAACTTGTACGATACGAAACCCTCGGCTCCACCTCTTATATAAGGGGGAGTCGAAGGACAAAAAAAGAATCGAATCTACTGTCAACATAACCCTAGTTTTCATAATCACCGAGTACTTTTCGCCTAAACCTTCGAGATCTACTTGCCCTCTACTTCTAGCAAAACCCTAGTCTACAATCTGTAGGCATTGACAAGTTAATCCTTTGTCACCGGTGCTCTATTAAAAGGAGTACCTTAATATCCAGTAGATTCCCTTGAGGCCCGGCTGCCACCGGCTGGTAGGACAATAGATGTTGTGCAAGTTTCTCATTGCGAGCACGTACGACTAAATATGGAAAACATGCCTACATGATTAATGAATTGATATTCTTTCTTAATGCTATTTCAATCCTATCAATTGCCCGACTGTAATTTGTTCACCCAACACTTGTTATTGGAGAGTTACCACTAGTGTAGATAGCTGGGAACCCCGGTCCATCTTTCATCATCATATACTCGTTCTACATGTCAACTATTTTCTCGGTACCATTGCTCTCATATTGCTATTACTCGTTGTCTGTGTTATCGTTACTATTGCTCTCATATTATTGCTACTTTCACATCACCCCTGTTGCTAGTGCTTTTCCGAGTGCAGCTGAATTGACAACTCAGTTGTTAAGGCTTATAAGTATTCTTTACCTCCCCTTGTGTCGAATCAATAAATTTGGGTTTTACTTCCCTCGAAGACTGTTGCGATCCCCTATACTTGTGGGTTATCAGGTATCTGGATTCTGGAGCTTCCTTTCATATGACCTCTGAGTCTTCTATTCTGTCTGCTCTTCGGTCTCTTATTTCTCCTGTCCGTGTTGTCACGGCTGATGGCACTTCTATTCCTGTTTCTAGTACAGGCACCCTTTCTACTCCCTCTTTCTCTGTCCCTGATGTTTCTCATGTTCCTCGCCTTCAGATGAACCTTTTCTCTGCTAGCCAGCTCACCGATTCTGGTTGTCGTGTCATTCTTGACGCCGAGTCTTGTGCGGTTCGGGATCGTCGCACACGTGCCCTGGTTGGAGCTGGCCCTCGTAGCCGTCGGTCTCCGGGGCTTTGGGAGTTAGGCGGCTTCGTGTTCCTTCCGTTGCCACTTCATCTGCCGGCTCTCCTCCGGTTGTTGCCTCTCGTCACCGGCTCTTTTCAGCGGTGGCATCATCGTCTTGGTCACCTTTGTGACTCTCGCCTGTCGTCTTTGGTTCATCGTGGCCTTCGGGGTCCGTCTCGCGGAGATGGGTCGTTACACTCGTCGGGGTTGTAGGTTAGGCAAACAGATTCAGCTTCCCTATCCTACTAGTGTGTCTCGTCTCTCGGCGACCATTTGATTTAGTCCATTCAGATGTTTGGGGTCCGGCTCCCTTCGCTTCGAAAGGGGGCCATCGGTACTATATCTTATTCATTGATGATTTTTCACGGTACACCTGGGTGTTTTTTATGCACTCTCGCAGTGAGGTGCTCTCTATTTATCAGCGTTTTGCGGCCATGGTCCGCACTCAGTATTCCTCACCCATTTGTGTGTTCCGTGTTGATTCTGCTGGTGAGTATATCTCTCAGCACCTTCGTGGTGTCCTTGCTGAGGAGGGCACCCTCGCTCAGTTTTCTTGTCCCGGCGCGCATGCTCAAAATGGCGTCGCCGAGCGTAAGCATCGTCATCTTCTTGAGACCACCCGTGCTATGATGATTGCATCTTCTCTCCCGCCACATTTCTAGGCTGAGGCTGTCGCTACGTCGGCCCACCTCATTAACATTCAGCCTTCCGCTGCTCTACAGGGTGGCATTCCTCTCGAGCGTCTCTCTGGTGTTTCTCCAGACTACTCGACTCTCCGCTCCTTTGGTTGCGTCCGCTATGTCCTTCGCCTCCTCGTGAACGCACCAAACCGATCGCTCGGTCCGTTGAATGTGTTTTTCTCGGATACGGTGATGAGCATAAGGGCTATCGGCTGTTGGGACCCCGTTGGTCGTCGGATGCGCATCTCTCGTGACGTCACGTTTGATGAGACGCGTCCCTTCTATCCTCGCCCTACCTCGGGTACTTACCCGGTGGATGATATCTCTTTTCTTCTTTTCCGGATGCACCCCCGCTGTCCCTCCTCCCCTCCCTCCTACTTCGATGCGCCCCCTTCGGCGCCATCCTCTCATTTGTCTAGTCCACCTAGTACTCCTCGTTCTCCGGCTTCGGCTCCTTCCGATGCTGTCCCTTCTTCCTCTTCTTCTGATGACTTGTCTTCTGCAGATGAGCTTCCCCCTTCCCGGCCTGTTCGTCAGCGTCGTGCTCCGGTTCGTTACTCTCCTAGTCGGTATGGTCTCTCCGTCGTTTCCGAGCCGACTTCTTATCGGGATGCTGAGCGTCATCCCGAATGGCAGCTTGCCATGGCTGAGGAGATCGGCTGCGCTTGAGCGCACCGGCACTTGGGATCTTGTTTCTCCCCCTTCCGGTGTTCGTCCCATCACGTGTAAGTGGGTCTATAAAATTAAGACTCGCTCCGATGGATCTCTTGAGCGCTATAAAGCGCGTCTTGTGGCTCGTGGTTTTCAGCGGGAGCACGGCCGTGACTATGATGAGACTTTTGCCCCTGTGGCTCATATGACTACTCGTGCGTACCCTTCTTGCTCGTTGCTTCTGTTCGCCGCTGGTCTGTCTCCCAGCTTGATGTTCAGAATGCTTTTCTTAATGGTGAGTTGAGTGAGGAGGTTTACATGCAGCTTCCTCCTGGGTATTTTGTTCCCGATGGGATGGTTTGTCGTCTTCGACGTTCTCTCTATGGTCTCAAACAGGCCCCTCGTGCCTGGTTTGAGCGCTTCGCCTCTGTCGTGACTGCTGCTGGTTTTTCTCCTAGTCTTCATGATCCAGCACTTTTCGTTCACACTTCTCCTCGTGGACGTACTCTTCTTCTTCTCTATGTTGATGATATGATCATTACTGGTGATGATCCTGAGTAAATTTCCTTCGTCAAGGCTCGTCTTCGTGATCAGTTTCTTATGACTGATCTTGGTCCTCTTCGCTATTTTCTTGGCATTGAGGTTTCCTCCACTTCGATGGTTTTTCTATCTCTCGAGAAAAATACATTCGGGATCTTCTTGCTCGTGCTTGCTCTTGGGGATGAGCGCATAGTCGATACTCCTATGGAGCTTAATGTTAAGCTTCGTCCCTACCGATGGTGATCCTCTTCCCGATCCCACCCGTTATCGCCATCTTGTTGGGAGTCTTGTTTATCTTGCTGTCACTCGTATCGATATTTCTTATCCTGTTCATATTCGAGTCGGCTTGTCTCAGCTCCTACCACTGTTCACTATAGTCATCTCCTCCGTGTTCTTCGTTATCTTCGTGGCACGATCACTCGTCGCCTTTTCTTTCCCCGTTCCAGCTCTCTCCAGCTCCAGTGCTATTCGGATGCTACATGGGCGAGTGATCCTACGGATCGTCGTTCGCTTTCTGCTTACTGTGTGTTTCTTGGTGGTTCGCTTGTTGCTTGGAAGACGAAGAAACAGGTCGCGGTTTCCCGTTCGAGTGTTGAGGCTGAGTTGCGGGCTATGGCTTTGTTGATTGCTGAGGTGACTTGGTTACGGTGGTTGCTTGCAGATTTTGGCTGATACCATGTTAAGGTTCATGCACTAGCCACTTGAACCAAAAGTCCGAACTGATGGAAAGAGCTAGGCAATCTACTTATCACTTCACAACACCCCCACTCGCGTGTGACGGGAGAAGAGAAAGTCAACACGTGAAAGAAGAAGAGCACACCGAAACATCAGCGGTGGCTAAAGAGGGGGGCAACAGCAATTTTTAGGCTTAATTGCGAAAACCATGTGAAAGCCAGGATTTGAACTCGAGACCTAGGGCTCTGATACCATGTTAAGGTTCATGCACTAGCCACTTGAACCAAAAGTCCGAACTGATGGAAAGAGCTAGGCAATCTACTTATCACTTCACAACACTCATATGATTGTATTTTTATTTTCAAGTCCCTATTGGGTATTTGACCAATGTACAATCAACTTTGGGTAGATGATCCAAGGCTGATAAACTTTTGGGTAAATAACCAATTTTCCCAAAAATGGAACATCTCGATATTATATGCGCATAAAGTTGTTTTGCGGAAAACCAACAATGTTTGTATCGTGTGCAAAAATGAAAAAAATTGGTGCTTAGCAAAAAGATTTTCACAAAACATTTATTTATCTTTTTCACACATACACAAAAAATATTTGGTTTCTCGCGAAACTTGATGTGCATGCATATAGATCTCGCGTGAAATCTCGAAGAAGAAAAGAAGCACTAAGAGGTATTTGCAGCCATAGTTTTAAAAACCAAACCGGTTTGGTGGTTCGAATGGAAAACCCCTGAACCGACTGCCTCAACGATTTTAAAGAGGCACCGGTCTAAACAGTAAAAGACCAGGAAAAAATGTCGCAAGAGAAAATGAACTCATGATGTTTCATCTAGGAAGAAATAGCCCGCATAATGCCCAATAGCACTTGGACTCGCCGTGTTTTGTGATTACATATTGATATATACACTATACATACCTTTTATGATCATTTTGTTACAAAATTTGCTTAAATTTTAGTTAAAATAGCGGGTTTTTGTCGTTATCGAACCAGATGAACCGGTGGTCCGACCAGCAAACCCGTGAACCAGTTGCCTCACCGGTTCACTCACTGGTCTAGTTTTCAAAACTATGCTTGCAGCTCGAGCATGCGGTGGCGGGAGGAGGCTTTCGAGAGCGAGCGGTTGATCAACTCGATGTATAGGGCAGGCCTCCACTCCCCCATGTGTGGGGAAGAAGAGGGGCTAGTTAGGGGGAGCGAAAGGACGTGTGGCTGCCCGGCCTTCTCTGCCGCTCCCTTCTCATGTTTCCACTACTGGCTGCCAATTCATCACAACAAAATTACTTTTTTTTTCTGGAGAAACTTCCGCTTTATTTAAATCATAATGTTATGCGGGATACAAACACCCTCAGGCGGTGCAACTAGCCAAACATGACGGCCTACTTCATTATACAGGGAGCTCCTAGCTAGAGTATGAGCTTCCTTATTATTTATCCTATTTTCATGGACGAGAACAACAGATTCAAACTCCCTGCTCCTTGCCTTGATCTGGAGAATTACATGAGCATACCATTCCCTCGTTCCTTTTTGAAGCTTTTCACAACATTCAAGCAGGCTGAGGTGATCACAGGGAAATGAGTTCTTGGGCCATCCCCACGCCAGTAATTCTTGGGTCTCAAATTGGGCCGCTAGCCAGGAACTCTTTTTTTCCACTATTGGGGCAACGTTAGATGTCGTAGTGGCATGTGCCAGTTACACGATATACCATGTTCTCAAAAAAAAAAAAGTTACACGATATACCAGGAAAATCCGCTGGCTCCTATACGCATATACGATCAAACCTATACGCCCATTAACGTGCGGTAATACACCCCACACGCTAATGGGGTGACGTTGGCTGCGACCCAATAGCGCATGCTGCCAATGGTTCACTCGGTTTTGGGAAGTTCTAGTGCGGATTTTTTTTTGCTTTTTTCTATTTCGTCGGTTCTTTCCTGGTTCATTCAGTTTTCTCTCTTTTTTTCTTTTTCTAATTTTCAATATTTTAGAATTAGAGCAAATTTCAAACTCGAGCAAAAAAATTCCAGATTCGAAATTTGTTCAAAATTATTTTTTGTTCAGATTTAGATTTTGTTCAAAATCAAATCTTGCTCCGATTCAAAATTTGTTCAAAATAAAATTTTGCTCAGACTTGGAATTTGAAATTATTTTTTGGTCAGATTCAAATTTTCTCTCATATTTAGAAAATTCGAAAAATGGTTTTGCATACTAGGAAACTGGCTTGGGTCTCCGCGGAAGTGGACAAAGGTTGAAACCAATGGGTAATATATCTCTAGTCTGAGCTTAGGGGAAAACCGATTCTATATGATCTAAACGACTTTCAGTTTGATTGCACATATCACCATTTTTTCAAAAACTTAGTCAAACTTTACGTAGTTTATTCTTTGAAAAAAATATAAACCTTATTCTTTGAAACAGAGGTAGTATATATATTAACTAATGTTCACAACATTGGAAGTGGATCCATGCATGCACCACTCAGTCAACAAGTGTTGTTCCTATTCAATTCAATTCCAAGAATACTGTGATTCTTAACCCAATAGACAATGACATATAATGTTGTGAAATTTGCGATATATAGTTATCACCAGAGATCAACAAATGCAAGAAAAGGGAAGAACGAAGAAAGAAGAAACTGAAGTAGTGAAGTAGTGAAGTTCACACCGACACAAAATGGGCAAAAACATAGTACTACCATGCTTGTTACGAAGTAGCAAACGGCCACTACTGCCAGAATTGATTTATCCCCTACACCAGATTTCTGCATCTTTAGTTCTTTTCCTGGACAGTGGCATGAAAACTATTGTTGATCTATCCATAATACCATCGTTAAAAGTAATTTCTGATTATATGTTTAAAAATGTCTACCTCCATGGAGAACAACAAATCCACTCTTTTGTCTCTAGTCTAAGATTAGGGGAACTAAGAGATCATCGCAAGGAAGCCTTAAATGAAGTTATATTTTCATTCAACATAAATGACTTTGAATTGTTGACATTTTTACAAAAATAAGTGGTTTTGTCAATTTGTCCTAAATTATCAGCTTGCTGAACCAAAATAGTTTTCTATCTTTAGATATGCCACAATACTCAGATTCAAAATTGGACCGAAAAGAACAAACTATATTCCAACCATAGGAAAATGAAGATGATGAAATTCAAGGTTCCAACTTCCATGTATCAACTTCCACTATAAACACAAACGTGTATACACTTTTACTATTATTAATACACGATGTTTTATAAGTGTTCCCACCTCATTGACGAACTATATAAGCATATCCGAACGCAAAAATCATTATTACCAGTCAAGAAGATAGCACATAGATACAAAAAAGGTGCATCAACATCATGGGATTCCTCATGGTAGAGCCTAGCATAAATAAATGACAATCCTTCATCGATCGGAATATACAAAACTAACAAAAACTTGTACCATGTCCTTAAGATATTTAAAATTGAGTTTTGGCCCAATTTTGCTACATTGAATGGGCCACATACTAAGAGGCATTTCAAAAAATTCTATGCTGGGGGATGACAATCATGTTTGCCCAACCTGCTCTACAATCCCCATTTGCCGCTAAATGTGAGTTAGCAAGGAAACCTATGTTTCAAGCCACTGATAATTGGTTGGGCCTAGTAATATTTTTTTTCCCTTTGTATGATTTTTTTTGCCTTTTCTTCATTTTTTATGCTTCTGTTTTGTTTTTCTATTTCTCTTCAATTTTACTTTTTCATTACTTGTTCATGGATAGATGAACATTTTTTGAGATACCATCTTTTTTTGTTGCGTTTGACAAATGTTCCTATATCTTCAATAGGATGTTTATGTTTTTTACGGGTTCAAAAAAATATTTCATGGGTTTTTAAAAATGTACATGGGTTAAAAAACGTTTATGGGTTCGAAATAATATTCACGAGATTTGAAATACGTGTTTAAAACGTATGCTCATGAGTTTGACATGCATGAACATTTCCTTTTTGCAACACAATATTTTTGCATTATGAAAATGAGTTGACAAAAGAGCTCTATAATATATATAAAATAAAACCATTACCTTTTTGTTGACCCCTCGTCAAGGGCGGTGAAAGGACACGGATGTAGCCTAGAGGGGGGGTGAATAGGCGATTTAAAACTTTTACGAGATGGGCTTAACAAATGCGGAATAAAACTAGCGTTTATTTTGTCAAGCCCAAAGCCTATATACTATTGTTCACCTATGTGCACCAACAACTTATTCTAAGCAATGGTTCACCTATGTGCACCAACAACTTATGCTAAGCAATACAAGCAAGTATGTGATAGCAAGATATATATAACTTCAAGCACGATGGCTATCACAAGGTAAAGTGCATAAGTAAAGAGCTCGGGTATAGAGATAACCGAGGCACGCGGGAGACGATGATTTATCCCGGAGTTCACACTCTTGCGAGTGATAATCTCCGGTGGAGAGGTGCGGTTGCTTAGTGCTCCCGAACGCCACAAGAGGCTCACCTTGAGGTGTGGTTGCTCGATGCACACCAACGCCACAAAGGCCTCACCCCAAGATGCGGTACTCACACCACACACCGAACGCCACGAAGGCGCCTCACCTAAATCTCCGGTGACCCTCGCCACAAAGGCCTAGGTCACGGTTCCACTAAGGGATTTCCTTCGAGGCGAAAACCGGGCCTTACACAAAGGTTGGGGCACACATCCACAACTTAATTGGAGGCTCCCAACAAATCGCCACAAAGGCGTAGAATCCGTCTAGGGTTCCAAGAACCCAAGAGTAACAACCTTCTTGCTTTCACCACCACGAATCACCGTGGAGAACTCAAACCGATGCACCAAATGCAATGGCAAGAACACCACAAAGATGCTCAAGTCCTTCTCTCTCGAATTCCAACAAAGCTACAAAAGCTATTGGGGGAATAAGAGAGGAAGAACAAAGGAATTCACAAAGAATACCAAGATCAAGATCTAGAGGATTCCACTCACAAAGAGATGGATTTGATTGGTAGAAATGTAGATCTAGATCTCCTCTCTCTTTTCCCTCAAATGGGGGCAAGAATCATGGAGGGATTGAGAGATAGAGCAAGCTTCTCTAGTTCAACAATGGAGGAGAGAGAGAGTGAGAGAAGCCACAGCCCAAGGAGGAAGAAGGGGGTATTTATACCCCCCAAGAAAATCGAGCCGTTGGGCAAAACCAGGGCCGGATAATCCGGCCTAAGTAAGTGCCGGATAATCCGCCCCCCGGATAATCCGGTCTCAGGGACAAAACCTGGTAAAAATCCGGCCAAAAGTCCGGCCCCTGTCCAGAGCTGCTTTTCTTCAGGTCCTTAGCCAATTTCGAGGGGGCCGGATATTTCCGAAATATCCGGCCCGGATAATCCGGCCCGGAAAATCCGGCCTGGCAAACTGCAGAAAACACCAAAACTAAAACGGGTATAACTTTAGCATCCGGACTCCGATTTTGATGATCTTGGGCTTGTTTTAAAGCTAGGAACAAGCCCTACAAGATCATGCAGGAAACCATCATAGTCCAACAAGGGAGGATAGAAACAAATGATGAAAGGTTTGACCTATCTAAAAAAGACATACTGGTAAAACCTCCAATCTCGAAAATGCAACAAGTTGCCCGTGCAAAAATCATTCTTGATGAACTAGAGCTTGTCATGAGAATAAGCACAAGCTCTAAATCATCACATGGATAAGATCCAAATAATCAACCAAGAAAGATGATGAATCAAACTCGAAAACGCAACAAGTGATCTATGCGAAATCCGTTTTCGATGAACTAGAGCTTGTCATGAGAATAAGCACACGCTCTAAAACATCACATGGATAAGGTCCAAATAACAACCAAGAAAGATGATGCAAGGATGCAAAGGTTTGAGCTCTCTTCGAATGATACGATCGAGTTACTCACTCGAGAGCCCTCTTGATAGTACGGCAACTAAACTATAAACCGGTCTCCAACTACACTATGAGACCGGTGAGAAAGAAACCCTATCAAGAGCAAACCTTATACTTGCACATTCCACTTGAGCTCGATGACGACGATCTTGACCTCAACAAGATGGAACGCCTTTCTTGCTTGTGTTTGCTTGACGAAGTCTTGTGGATTGCTCCCCCATAATCCACCATGGGAGAGCTTCTTCTTCGGCGCATCTTCACATAACCATGACCACCATGTGGATTGCTCCCCCATAATCCACCATGGGAGAGCTTCTTCTTCGGCGCATATTCACATATCCATGATCACCATATGGATGTCAAGACTCAAGCAAAGGACCTCTTCGAGATGGCTCATCTTGAACTTGCACTTCATTTCTTCATTCTTCATCATGTTGATGTCTTGAAGTAACTTGAGGGCTCACTTCATCTTCATCTTCAATACATACTTGACACTTGATATCCTTCATTAATTTCTTCTTATTGCAACCTAATACAAACATGTTGATGTCTTGAAGTAACTTGAGGGCTCACTTCATCTTCATCTTCAAGACATACTTGACACTTGATATCCTTCATCAAATTCTTCTTATTGCAACCTTGAAGCCAACATATGGTTCAAGAATTGCCTATGGACAACTCCTACAAATATAACTCAATGCAAACATTAGTTCATAGGGATTGTCATTAATTACCAAAACCACACATGGGGGCTCCATGCACTTTCAATCTCCCCCATTTTGGTAATTGATGACAATCTCTTTGAGAGGGTTTATATAAGGAATTTAAGTAACAAATAAGTTGAATATATAGAGCAAACTCCCCATAATATATGCATGTGTGAATGATCTTGACTTTCATTGCATATATTGGCATTCAAAGCCTAGTGGAGTTTCCTCTAAATATTCAACTATGCAAAGCAACAAGATGCAATGCAATAAAGGCACATGCTTAAGCACAAAGCAAAGACATAACCAAATTCCCTAAAACCCTCCGAACTTCTCCCCCATTGGCACCAATTGCCGAAATGGGTGAAAAATTTAGAAGGCCAAAATAGTGAGAGTTCCTCCATAGCGTGTGCATTTCTCATAATTTGAGTGGAATCAAATGCACATATCCAATGACGAATATTCGGAAGGAATCACACTATAGATAGGATCAAAGATTGCAAAAAGATAACAAAGTCAAGAAGCTTCAACAAATGAAGCAAGCAACCAAATGAACCACAAAGAAGATAACAAAAGAAAGATAGATATTATGATAAGATCAAGAAGATTGCTCTAAATAATATGAGGAAGCTCCCCAAGGTTTGTGCACAAAACTAGACAAATTGCATTGGAGTATAAAGTGCAAAAACATGGAATCATCACTCCCATAATATCATTCAAACAAAAAAATACCAAGTGAATCAAACTCTAATGATCACCACAAAATAGTGCCTTAAATAAAATGAGGAAGCTCCCCAAGGTACATGCATAAATTAAAATGTTGCATTTGAATACATTATGCATAACATGGAATCCTTACTCCTCATTACCATTTAAAACACAAACATTTGCAATAGATCATAGATAGAAAATTGAGCTTAACACTTGCAACAAACAAATGGTTGAGCAACAAGTAAGAGGCACCATAATAAAAAAAAAGCTCAACCAAGAGGATATGTGAAAGGCATGATAAAGCATATTATAAGACTATTACAAGGATGAGCAAAAAGCATCATCATAGTCTTCAATGAATTATATTGCTTAGCATGACCAATCAACACGCAATAAATAAATAAGGTATCAAAAGGAGATGTATCATCTCTTATGTGTATAAGTTTCTCTAAGTGGGCAATATCACAAAGATATTTATCCACAAAGAAACATGCACACATAAAATAGATATGCAAGAAAAATAGTATGATATCCAAGACGAAGTCATGCAATATACCAATAAGAATTTTTGCTTAATAGCATGGCCAAAGGATTAATTTTATCTTATTGTACATTCTTGAACTTCAACCACAAACAACTAAAATACATCACAAATATCAACAAGGGATAGAAGATAGTTGGGATGCATTTGAGAGAGGCAACAAGTATCACAAATGGGGATACCAAAAGAAGTAACTAAATTTGCACTTTCATCTATATTGCACATGTGAGAGCCTTGAGGAATTGATATGCAACAAAATTGCTAGATAGGCATAGTTGGGATGGATGAATCATGAGCATGATTTAAAATACTTCCCAACAAATGCACTCATCTCAAATTACTCACATTCACAATAAAGAGGTTTCATTAAGATTTTTGCAAGAAGCACACCATTTGCAAAACAAGAGATTCATGCCAAGATGCAACCGTATCGCCAGCGAGAGTAAGGAGATCGTCCCGGGGAAATAGATTCCGACGTCTTTCAGGGTATCCAAGTGGCTCTGCATAAGATACAAGAATAAGTATACAAGTTGGGCATACAAAATATACATCAAGATAAACAATTCCGGTTAAAAGTACCCAGGATGTTTTCGGTCAGCAAGTCCCAATGGCGCTCCGCGGTCTCCATGTATTTCCGGAGTCCGTTGAGTTCCTTTTGCTGCCGCTTGATGGTCTCGCTATCAGCATTTCTCTTCAACAGGAATTCGCCCTTTTCCTTGATGAGCTCGGAGTTTTTCTCCGCTAGCTGCTTCTCGGCCTGCTCCTTCTTTTGTTCCGCCTCCATCAGTTTCGTTTCCAATTCTTGGTACGAGGAGCGCAGGTTCTCAAGTTCGGAGGAGGTCGTAGCCAAGGAAGAGGATGCGCCTATAAGGATTCAAGTCAAAGACAAGTTCAAAAGGCGGAATGTGAACTATTGACAAAAAAGGGCGGAAACCAACCTTGGGCGTCCGCCAGCTGCTTGTTCAGTTCTGCATTTTCATTATTCAGGGTCCGGATATTTTCCGCTTGCCCCAAGGTAACGCGGCGCTGCAGGGCAATGTTTTTATGCAGCTCATAGTGTAGCGCCTGCTGTTCCTGTAAAATACGATCAGAGCAGGAGTTAAAATTCCGCCTACAATAGTAGGGTCCTTTGAAGCATCACTACCGGAATCCTTCCGATATAATGCTTGGGGGCTACTACGACAATTTAAAAATCTATCCAAAATAGACTTTACTCTGAAGCATCTAAGCGATAACTAGTATCTAGTTTCCGCCTACATGCTTGGGGGCTACTGGGGAGTACCTTTTGCTTGCAGATAAGCTTGTCGAAGAACTGGCCGACGTCCTTCTTGAAGTCTTGGATTTCCGACGTTGCGGCATCCGGCTTTCCCCAGGCGTTGTTCAACATGGCGTTGAGCAAATCTTGTTCAAGCTCCCATTTTTCCGTCTCGGTGAGCTTGTTGAAAAACTTGGTAGCATATGCCTTGGGGGTGGAAGTGAGGTCAGCCGGATCTCCAAAGTTTTTCGGAAAAACGACGACATCGCCAGCGCCGGCTCCGACCTTCTCGGAAGAAGTAACCTCAGCATCTCCTTGGCCTTGTACTTCTATTTTGTCTTGGGCAGGGCCTTTGGCTTTGGGATCTTCTCCGCCCGCCTTCTCGCTGCTAACCGGAATTATTTCCGGTGGAGTATTTGCGGCAGGAGGGGGAGATTGATCAGCCCGAGGGGGAGATGGCTGAGGAGCAGTGTGGGAAGTGCTTGGCGGAGCAGGAGTTGGAGGGCCAACAGCCGGAGACTTTGTCATGTATTTGGTGATGGGTTCTTGGCTGGTGGTCCGGGTGGCAGCGGTAGTCGGAATTCTGCAAACAAGTAAAAGAGGATCACATAAGAAACAATTACACTAAAGTAGAGACGTGCCATACTCGGAAACTTACGGGGCGCCGGGGATGATGGGGCGAGAGCGTTTGCCTGCAGTTGCAAGCATCTTCAAACGTTCATGCTCCGCTTTCTTTGAGTTCAGCGGAGGTGGCTTGGTGATCTTGGGCTTCTTGGCGGAGGCCTCGCCGCTGGCTCCGGCTTCAGAGCCGGAAGCCTTGGCGCGGGGACGCTTCGAAGGTTGAGGGGCCGCCTTCCGGGGTGCCTGCTCCTCTTCCTCCTCATCGTCTTCCGGAACCTCCTCCGCCGCGTCGCTGCTAACGGGGACACGAAGTATGGCGCGCAAGTTTTCCTCCGCCAAAGTATCGAGCTGGAAGGAAAGCTATTATAAGTTAGTCAACATCCAAAAACTTGTGAAGTTTGAAGTAACGAAGGGATCAGAGCTTACCGGAGGGCACTGGTTGTTTGTATGGATGTCCTTGATCAATTCCGGGATCGGTTGGCCCCGGCCTATCTTCACGAGCGTTTTGAATCTCCTTTTGAGGGAATCAGCCGGAAGGTCGTGGCGGGTAGCTCGGAGTTGGTCGTCCGCCCCGGTGTATGCGCAGATTAACCGCGCATTATACCGCAGTGGCTGGATCCGCCGGGTGAACCAGCTAAGTGTGAGCTGAGTTCCGGTTAGCCCATCGTGGACTAGCCAGGAGATTCTCCGCGCCGCCTTTTCCAAGATAGGAGTTTGGGCGAGCGAGGGGACGAAGCTCCAGCTCGCGAGCTCTTCCGGAGGCTCGTTGTTGAACTTGGGCAAACCATTGTGAATGTCCGGAACCGAGGCGTTCTTTTCATAGAACCATCCGGCGTTCCAGTACCGGACGGATTCATGCGAGTCGTGAGGTGGATACATGCGGCCAGGCCGGAGCATGAACGTCATGCTCCCGCAGTTCAGCATAGCTTTGTCCTTCGTTTCCTTCTTCACTCGGAAGAAAAACTGCCATAACTTGACATCTGGTCGGATTCCGAGATGCCCTTCGCAAAGTGTCGCGAAGTTGGAGAGCAGAAGGTATGAGTTGGGGCAGATGTTGTGGGGCTGAAGCCCGTATGTGTTGAGGATGGAGAGGAAGAATTCCGAACAGGGGAGCGATAATCCACACTCTACCCAAGCCTTGGTCATAACAACTTCTCCGGCTCCGGGCTTGGGGACGACGGTGTCGCGTATGAAGCTCCAGTGAGCGGAGATCATACCCTCGTTCTGGAGCTCTCTAAGCCCCACATCGGTAGTTTTGCAGGGCCACCATTGACCCCGCTCACCTTCGCGGATCCGAGCCTTGGACGCCCTCTTATTCTCCGACTCCTGCACTTTGGCTGCCATTCTAGCTTGACCTTGGAGTTCTTCTTCGAGCTCTTGAGCGGTTGGAATCCGGCCTAGTTTGGTACTGGAAGAGGCGGAGAATGGTTGAGCAAGTCTAATGTCGGAAACATATGGTGGTAGATATGCTATGGGATCCGGACAGATTGGTTCTAGCGAACTGGGATCCGGGCTATTCGGAGAACTACCAGTACAGTGTGAATCATGCGGCATGCTTCCGGCTGCACCCATGCAAACTAAGTTGAGTAACCGGAAACTACGCTAGTCTACTTCTTCTTCTACAAGTCCGGTGCACGTTGATGTCTACGGGTGCTTCTATTCTTGTAGACAGTGTTGGGCCTCCAAGAGCAGAGGTTTGTAGAACAGCAGCAAGTTTCCCTTAAGTGGATCACCCAAGGTTTATCGAACTCAGGGAGGAAGAGGTCAAAGATATCCCTCTCATGCAACCCTGCAACCACAAAGCAAGAAGTCTCTTGTGTCCCCAACACACCTAATAGGTGCACTAGTTCGGCGAAGAGATAGTGAAATACAAGTGGTATGAATGAATATGAGCAGTAGTATGGCGCCCGAAAATAGCTTCGCTGGCGTGCGGTTGATGGTAGTAATATTGTAGGAAGTAAACGAGCAGTAGTAACGCAGCAGTAGTAACGCAGTAGAACAGTAAACAAGCGAGCGATAGCGATATTTAGGAACAAGGCCTAGGGAATAGACTTTCACTAGTGGACACTCTCAACATTGATCACATAACAGAATAGATAAATGCATACTCTACACTCTCTTGTTGGATGATGAACACATTGCGTAGGATTACACGAACCCTCAATGCCGGAGTTAACAAGCTCCACAATTAAATGTTCATATTTAAATAACCTTAGAGTGCATGAAAGATCGAAACGACTAAACCAAGTACTAACATAGCATGCACACTTGTCACCTTCATGCTTATGTAGGAGGAATAATACACATCAATACTATCATAGCAATAGTTAACTTCGCAATCTACAAGAGATCATGATCATAGCATAAACCAAGTACTAACACGAGTGCACACACTGTCACCATTACACCGTGCAGGAGGAATAAAACTACTTTAATAACATTGCTAGAGTATGATACGTCCCAAACGTATCTATAATTTCTTATGTTCCATGCTACTTTATTGATGATACCTACATGTTTTATACACATTATATGTCATTATTATGCGTTTTCCGGAACTAACCTATTGACGAGATGCCGAAAGGCCAGTTGCTGTTTTCTGCTGTTTTTGGTTTCAGAAATCCTAGTAAAGAAATATTTTTGGAATCGGACGAAATAAAGACCGAGGACCTTATAATTCCCGGAAGCTTCCAGAGCACCGGAGAAGGACGAGAGGGGAGCCAGGGGGCCCCACACCACACCCCGGCGCGGCCCAGGGGGGGGGGCGCCCCCCTGTGGTGTGGGCACCCCGTGGCCCCTCCGACTCCGTCTCTTCGCCTATTTAATCGTCCCTGACCTAAAAACACCGATACAGAAGACGAGACCCGAGAAAACCTTCCAGAGCCGCCGCCATCGCGAAATCAAGATTCGGGGGACAGAAGTCTCCGTTCCGGCACCCTGCCGGACGGGGAATTGCCCCCGGAGTCATCTCCACCGCCGTCTCCACCGCCATCTTCACCGCCATCGCTGCCTCCATGATGAGGAGGGAGTAATTCACCCCCGGGGCTGAGGGCTCTACCGTAGCTATGTGGTTAATCTCTCTCTGTACTCCAATACAATGATCTCATGAGCTGCTTTACATGATTGAGATCCATATGATGAGCTTTGTATCGCTACTAGTTATGTGCTACTCATGTGATGTTATTAAAGTAGTCTATTCCTCCTACTTGGTGTAAAGGTGATTAGTGTGTGCACCGTGTGGTTCTTGTCGTAGGCTATGATCACGATCTCTTGTAGATTGTGGAGTTAATTATCATTATGATAGTATTAATGTGATATATTCCTCCTTCATAGTGTAATGTGGACAGTGAGTGCACTATGTTAGTTCTTGGTTTATTTTGCAATGATCTATTATGCTCTAAGGTTATTTAAATATGAACATTGAATTGTGGAGCTTGTTAACTCCGGCATTGAGGGTTCGTGTAATCCTACGCAATGTGTTCATTATCAAACAAGAGTGTATGTAGCACATATGAGAAGAAGTATTTATTATGCGATCAATGTTGAGAGTGTCCACTAGTGAAAGTATGATCCCTAGGCCTTGTTTCCAATACCGCAAACACCGTTTACTTATCGTTACAGTTGCATGTTTACTCGCTGCCATATTTTATTCAGATTGCTATTACCACTCATATACATCCATATTACTTGTATTTCACTATCTCTTCGCCGAACTAGTACACCTATACATCTGACAAGTGTATTTGGTGTGTTGGGGACACAAGATACTTCTTGCTTTGTGATTACAGGGTTGCATGAGAGGGATATCTTTGACCTCTTCCTCCCTGAGTTCGATAAACCTTGGGTAATCCACTTAAGGGAAACTTGCTACTGTTCTACAAACCTCTGCTCTTGGAGGCCCAACACTGTCTACCAGAATAGAAGCTCCCGTAGACATCAAGCACTTTTCTGGCGCCGTTGCCGGGGAGGAAAGGTAAAAGGCTCTCATACTTCGGTTCCGTGTAACGATGACTTTTCTGGCGCCATTGTGTGTGTGCTCAAAGTTATTTCCTTTAGACTCTGCAATTACATCTTTTTGTTTCTTGTTTTTATTTTCACTAGTTAGGCATAATGGAAAACAACAAAAAAATTGGTGAGCTTTTTAATCTTTTTCCTAATTTAGAATTGTTTAATGCGAAAATTAAAAAACCTATGGAACCTCATTTGCATGATAATAGCAATGTTATTGGTATGAATGCAATTACTGCTAATGCTATGAAGAAGTCTAAGCTTGGGGAAGCTAGTTTACATAAAAATAATCTTTTTTGCTCCTCCGCTTTAGAAGAAATATTTTGCTCTGATGATGCTTTATCTCCCATATGCGATAACTCTAATGATGCTTCTAATATTTTAAATCCACCTGCTGAAAGTATTCCATATAAAATACCTATGGAAATTATTGAACGTGTTATGGATAACCGCTATGAAGTGGATGGAACTGTCCATCCTAGGAATCATTTACTGTTTTTGCATGAATTATGCGGGTTATTCAAGTGTGCGAGTATTTCAATGGATGAAGTTAGAAAGAAATTATTTGTTATGTCGCTATCTGGTGAAGCGGCGCATTGGTATAAACTATTGAAGGACGGACGCTCTCTTGATTGGAAGGATATTGTGCCTCTATTTTATTCCAAGTTCTATCCTCCAAGTGAAATTCACAAAGATCGAAACCATATATATAATTTTTGGCCTCATGATGGAGAGAGTATTGCCCAAGCATGGGAGAGATTGAAGACTTTAATGCTCAAATGCCCCAATCATGAGCTTCCAGGTAATATCATCATTGATAATTTCTATGCAAGACTTTCTTTTCAAGATAAGACCTTGTGTTATCACCAGAATCTGACCAAGCCAGAGGTGGGCCGCGATCAAGATGGACTTAAGGATATATGCGTGGAGGGATGTGTGAAACGGCTTTGTTTACCAAGTTTGGGCTTGTTAGCCCGTGTATCTTTATTAGTAGGTTACGTAGAAGTTAGAGTTTTACCCGTGCACGGTATGGTGCACGCCCACATTAGAAAGTCCCCTGGACTATAAATATGTATCTAGGGTTTATGGAATAAACAACAACCAACGTTCAACACAAACCAATCTCGGCGCATCGCCAACTCCTTCGTCTCGAGGGTTTCTTCCGGTAAGCACCATGCTGCCTAGATCGCATCTCGCGATCTAGGCAGCACGAGCCTGCCTAGTTGTTCATGCGTTGCTCGTATCGAAGCCTTTTTGATGGCGAGCAACGTAGTTATCGTAGACGCGTTAGGGTTAGCATCGTTCTTAGCATAATATGCTCGCGTAGTGCAACCCTTGCGCGTCTAGCCGTCCTTGTGCCTCATCATGGGTGCAGGGGCGGCACCCCGCTTGATCTTTACTTAGTAGATCTGATCCGTTATGGTCGCTCCTTGATTCATCAAGGATTAGTTTAATATCTGCAATAGTTAGGCCTTACAAAGGGTTGGAGGATCCAGCGGCATGCGAGGTGTAGTTTGCTGCCCCTAGACAGGACGTTCCGAGGATCAACCTAGTGTTGGTTTTTAGGCCTTGTCTAGGGCTGGCTTACGTTTACCGTGCGTGAGCGCGAGGCCCAATCGTGAGTAGGATGATCCGATTATGCGGTGAAAACCCTAGATCGTCGTGGATCTCATATGCTTTATCTTGATCAAGCAGGACCACCATATGTTCGGCCACCTTGGACGAATCATGGGTGGATCGGCTCCATGAGCCGATTCACAGGACAACCTGAGAGCCGATCGAGGCTCGTATTTAACGTGTACGTGTGTGCCTGCGCAGAAACTAAGCGAGGCATCATCCACACCTTCCCGACCGGGTATAGGTCGGGTGGCACGCCCTTGCGACCCGCATCGGCGCGCGACCGGGAGGCTTTGCGGGCCGTCGCTGCGAGGGACTGGGGCCAGCCGCAGCCCTAGTCATTCCCGGCTCTACGGTGTTGGCCAGTCGTTGCCCGCCGGTGGGTTTCTGACGTCAACACATTCTGGCACGCCCGGTGGGACCATCTTCAACGACAACCACCTCGCCATCCACATCAGAGATGGCGGAAGAAACTCCGGTCACTTACGAGGGGCTCTCTGACGAGCTCAAGGGGGTCCTCGGAACCAAACTCGTCGGCTTCCGTAGGGAGACATGTTTGCGCGGCATCAAGCAACGGAGACACACACCCTCATCCTGGTATCAACATGGCAGATTTTAACCACTGCGGAGGGAAGCTAGAGTTCTCCTTTGGCATCAGCACGGCGGGGCTCGCATGCCGCCGTGGCGAATACAAAGGGAAAATCTACCCGACGAGCTCGAAAAGGCGGCGTGCTAAACATAGCATCTCCAGGCTCTTGTGGGCCTACGAACGTAGGAGCCGATTTTAGGAATCAGCTAAAATCGTGTTCCGGTCCGGGCTCAACATCGATCTAATGAACAATGGGATGCGTTGTCTGTGGCGCTGGAAGGAATCCACGTTGGTCCTAATAAAGCCGACGTTTGCACTACAGTACCTTAGCTAAACATAGAGCCGATTTCAGCAGTCACCTGGCAGAATCGGCTCGGGGGGCACCCAATCAGGGAGCGCGCGCGACGCCGTTGGACATATGCGGAGAAGATTTTATAGGCGCGCGACGCCGTTGGACATATGCGGAGAAGATTTTATAGCCGAATATAAAAAAAAATTCGGATGCGGCCAGAACTGATACATGGCAGTTGACTTGACAGAGAACAGAAAACAAGTTTACAAGTGGCAGTTCATTAAAAAGCCCTACTGAAGAAATGCATTAAGAGCGTGGAGAGCATCGGTACGGATTCGATCAACCTCAGCGATCTCGACCTCGTCGTCCTCGTCTCTCCCCATCACCAGCTGGCTGCTGAGGGCACGTATTTCAGCCAGGTCGGTCTTCAGATCAGCGGTGAGGCCTTGCGCTTCCTCTTGGGAGCGAGCAATGATGGACTCCTCGTCTTGGATGAGTTGTCTGGTCTCCCTGGCCCTCCTTTCGAGGTCCTCCAGCTCTTTGCGTAGGGTCTCGAGTCTGGCACTATGAGTGGAAGTGGCGGTTTGTGCGTCTAAAGCAGCCTTCTTCTCGTTGAGCCGCTGGCATTTTTCTGCAATATCAGCTCTCAACGGGAGTTGGGCGCGGCGGAGATTAATCCTTTGACGAGCCGATTGCACCCTTGACTTGAAAACTGACAAAGTCACTGTCGGCCAGAGTTTAGCTACCAGCACCACTGGGAGACGAGGCTGGATGTCCACAAGGATGCCCCTGATCGTCTCAGGGTCCTCAACCAGAGCATCAACCGAGGAGGAGAGCAGGACTCGGAGACGCTGTAGCGGGCCGTCGACTGCACCAAGATTTGGCTCTTCACCTATTTTGGGGGCAGCTGGCTCGATGGAGTCGGGGTCGAATGTCAGCAAGCTCGAAGGATCGCACCCCTGGCAAAAGAGCAAGAACGGTATGGGCATACGGCAGATATAAAGGAAGTAGAGAGAGAGGAAAGTGTACCTCTCCCAAGAAAGGAAGGGAAGCCGAGGTGGTAACAATCGGCTTCGCAGTATGCTGGTCAGACGACCGGTCCTTCACACGTGGCGAGTTGGAGGGACCAGGGGCAGTAGGCGGCATCGGCACCTCTTCAACGACCCCGCTAGAAGTCTCATTGATCTACAAGGGGATTGGTAAAGTGGTCCGGTTAGTGACAAGACAACAGGGAACACGAGCTATCAAGAGGGTTACCTTTGAAACTTCCTGGCTAGGGGAAGAGGCTTCAGGGCCCGTGCGGGCCCTTTGAACACATCGGCGCTTTATGCGCGACCTCGTTTGGACTGAAGACTGAAGAGCGGCAGGCTCGGGAGTCGACCGTTTTCTAGAAGCCGGGATTGGCGAGTCCGTCTGGCTTTGTGTAGTGGATCTGTCCGTGCCGCGTGGGTAGGAGGCCCTGGGACTGGACTGTTCTCCCTCGCTGGAGTTCTCTTCGGTGGAAGTCTGAAAGAAGGAATACAACCATCTTACAAGGGTTGGGAAGGCAAGTGCGATCGATCGAAATATGGTGCAACTTACCTGCGAATTCGCTGGGGCAGGAGTTCTGCGCGGCAGGGTTTTCCTGACAGCCACCTTCCTCACCGCCGTCCTCGCCCGGGTCGAGGCTCGGGGGGCAACTGACTCCAAGGATGCTTTGTTTTTAGGAGCCGATTTCGGTGAAATCGGCTGGCCTTCCATTATAACTTTCTTCAGAGGTGGTGAACGCTGACAGAAGAGGACCACTGGGGCAGGAGGGAGGAATTCAAAGGGAGAGCCATCGGCTTGCAGGGGAGCTGGGCCGTCTTGTTCCTGCCAAGAAGCGAAGTCAGTTCGCAGGCAAGTTACCATTAAAGGGTTGCGGGAAATATTTTAAGGAACAGTACCTGGTCGGCGGAGATGACATGCGTGGCGTCAAGTTGTTTCAATTGCGGTCCTAGCGCCCTCCTAAAAACATGAGTCTTCCACATGGACCACCAAGTCTCGAAGCCATCAGTAGTGGAGGAGAAACGGAGGTTGTGAGGAATTGGGAGGGCCAGAGCATCAAAGAAGGTGTAGCACCTATGGCTGGTAAGGATGTCAGGCAGTTCGGCTCGGCTTGCGGTCAGATGGTGTAAGAATAAGTGCGGAGGCACTTGCCCAAGGCCGAGCTGACGGGCTACCACTACTGGTTGATAACACTCGTAACCGGGTTTGATGATCCGGTTTGAAGTGCTCATTCCAACAGGGAGAAAGCAAGGACGAATCATGATAGAATATAGATGTCGGGTGCTATCGTCATCGGCAAAACTATCCAATCGGAAGGAGACTGGGTTTTCAAATTCCTCCGTTTCGGTATAAGGAAAGAACAGGGGGTTGTCCAGACCTTGGAAGAAGATTTTGAACCACCCTGCTGCTTCTTTAGGGATCAGCCTGCTGCCTGGGAGACCATACAGGGCTTGTCCATAGCTGGTGCATCGAATATCCTTCCCGTTAACATCTGGGAAGGTGCAGGAGGTCAGAGGTGGGAAGTCTGGGATTTGATCCCGAAAGTATAACTGCGCCCATAGCTGAATAAACCACCAGGGGCCGCCAGTTTTAACTGTCTTCTGAGAAAACAGCTTGACAGACATCAATTGAAGAGATCGATAGACCTCTCCAAGGAACAGTTTGCCGATGCCGAGATGGGTGCCTTTGGCCAGTTCATAGGCTAGGGAGAGGTAATTCTTGGTAGGGGCAAGTGATGGGCCGCAGAATATGAAGTGTTCCAACCAAAAGTTTAGGAAGGCCGTGTGTTCTCGCTTCCGTCACGGGGCCTTTGGTTTTCATATGGCGATCGAGGTAGGCGCCCCAACTCGGTACACTCCTTTTTAGAAGAAAGAGTGAAAGGGACTTTCGGCAGTTTGAAAGCAGAAGGGCTTGGAGACGCAATGTCCAGGCCTGTAATCATGGCTACATCTAGCAGGGTTGGTGTCATCGGGCCATGGCCGAATATGAAGCAGTTCATTGCGTCAGACCAGAAGTAGCCGATGGTTTTCAGAATATTTTCATTCTTCTCAAGGGGAGACAATGATAATGATAAGGCATCGGCTATCCCTATAGATTCCCAGGTGGCGTAATGGGTTTTGGATACTCTATTGTACCATGGCACCCAACCTTCAGGGGGGTTAGGCCAGGCTCGCAGGCAGTCGGCCCACGAAGTCAGATCTAGGTGCTGATTCACGAAGGGGATTCTGTTAGCTTCACATGAGATTAGATGAGCAGGGCTCTCAGAAGAACGGGGGCCAAGACACATGGAATTTGGGAGAGAAGGATGCGGCAATAGGATGTCGGAGACCTAAAATCAATGATGGAGTAGAACATTATCAGGTGTTCCTCTATTCAATCCTTATATTGGCCCTAATGGAGGAGAAGCGGTGGAGTATTACCTTCAAGCCAGAGACCATGGTGGCGGCGTTGGATGATTCCGCCATTCGGTGCGCTGCGGAGTTTGGAGCGCTGTGGTCGAGATCTGAAGCTCGCGAGATTGCGTAGGTGGCGGATTTTGGGGATCTGAGTTTGCTTTCTCAGACGGAAGTTGCAGGTGACCGTTTGGAGGGGTAACCAGGTTTGCCTTTGTTTGTTATATGGTAGGGGCCGGTGCGACGCCATCGGCTCTTTCGGGGTTTGTTTGACTTTGACTATCGGCTAAGTTAACTAGAAGCCGATTGTGTAGAAAAAAAGAGCCGATTGCTTAAAGATTGCTAGAATCGTCGAGTTATGTGGAAGAAGTGATTATAGACAGTATTGCGACGGTTTTGCTCTGCTACGACATGACCCTACGAGAGGAAAGCATAATGATTTTGGAAATGTCATTTCCAAAACCAGGGGGGCATGTGTTATCACCAGAATCTGACCAAGCCAGAGGTGGGCCGCGATCAAGATGGACTTAAGGATATATGCGTGGAGGGATGTGTGAAACGGCTTTGTTTACCAAGTTTGGGCTTGTTAGCCCGTGTATCTTTATTAGTAGGTTACGTAGAAGTTAGAGTTTTACCCGTGCACGGTATGGTGCACGCCCACATTAGAAAGTCCCCTGGACTATAAATATGTATCTAGGGTTTATGGAATAAACAACAACCAACGTTCAACACAAACCAATCTCGGCGCATCGCCAACTCCTTCGTCTCGAGGGTTTCTTCCGGTAAGCACCATGCTGCCTAGATCGCATCTCGCGATCTAGGCAGCACGAGCCTGCCTAGTTGTTCATGCGTTGCTCGTACTGAAGCCTTTTTGATGGCGAGCAACGTAGTTATCGTAGACGCGTTAGGGTTAGCATCGTTCTTAGCATAATATGCTCGCGTAGTGCAACCCTTGCGCGTCTAGCCGTCCTTGTGCCTCATCATGGGTGCAGGGGGCGGCACCCCGCTTGATCTTTACTTAGTAGATCTGATCCGTTATGGTCGCTCCTTGATTCATCAAGGATTAGTTTAATATCTGCAATAGTTAGGCCTTACAAAGGGTTGGAGGATCCAGCGGCATGCGGGGTGTAGTTTGCTGCCCCTAGACAGGACGTTCCGAGGATCAACCTAGTGTTGGTTTTTAGGCCTTGTCTAGGGCTGGCTTACGTTTACCGTGCGTGAGCGCGAGGCCCAATCGTGAGTAGGATGATCCGATTATGCGGTGAAAACCCTAGATCGTCGTGGATCTCATATGCTTTATCTTGATCAAGCAGGACCATCATATGTTCGGCCACCTTGGACGAATCATGGGTGGATCGGCTCCATGAGCCGATTCACAGGACAACCTGAGAGCCGATCGAGGCTCGTATTTAACGTGTACGTATGTGCCCTGCAGGAAACTAAGCGAGGCATCATCCACACCTTCCCGACCGGGTATAGGTCAGGTGGCACGCCCTTGCGACCCGCATCGGCGCGCGACCAGGAGGCTTTGCGGGCCGTCGCTCTGAGGGACTGGGGCCAGCCGCAGCCCTAGTCATTCCCGGCTCTACGGTGTTGGCCAGTCGTTGCCCGCCGGTGGGTTTCTGACGTCAACACCTTGCTGGATACTACTTGTTCTGGATCATTCACGAGCAATAAAGAAGAGTTTAAAAGGGACCTTCTTGATCGGATTAAGGAGAACGCTGAAGATTGGGAGAACGACAAAGGTAAAGAGTCGGTATAAATTATGATTATGAATGCATTGAAACTTTCATGGATAGTGGTAAATTTCGAAATATGAGTGCTACTTATGGTCTTGACTCTCAAGTTGCTGCAAATCTTTATAAAGCTTTTGCTTCTCACATTGAATTGCCTAGGAAGAATTTTGATAAGTATCATGAACCTTTTAAAGACGCTTGCATGAAGAATGAAATTGTTGTTAATGATTGCAATAAGCGTGCTCAAACTCCTAAGAATGCTATTTCCTATAAGCATGTTAATTTTTGTGGAATACATAGACCTTGTGGAATTAATCAAATCGAAGATGAATATTGTATCCATCACAGAAATGAAAAAACTAGAAAGTGGTCTAGAGCTCTAGATGATCTTGGAGAAAAAGTGTGTGCCCTCTATCCTTTTATTTGTGAACTTTGCCATAGAGTTGGTCATTTTAATTTTCAATGCTCCTCCAATGATAATTCGAACCCCATGAGTGCTGCAAATTTGTATTGTGATGATGAAATCATTCCTAATCAGCATGATGAACTTACCTTATTTTTGAAATGTGAAGAGTTATCAAGAAAAATTTCTTTGTTAAATATTAACGATCTTGATATTGATGATGTCCTGCATGGGTGTTTTTCTTATTGCATTAATAATTGCCATACAAATACTTACATACAGAATATTTTAGAAGATGACACCTTGCCAAAATATGATAGGACCGCTGTGTGTTTTCAATTAATTAATGAAAAGGAGGGATCCTCCCAAGTTTCTTCTATTGTTTCTAAAAGTAAATCAGGTTATGCGGACAAGCCACCCTTCAAGCCTCTTCCTCCTAAAGAAGGGAGCGAGGAGAGGGAAGAAGAGAAGAAGAAGAAGAAGGGAAGGAAGAAGAAGAAGAAGAAGAAGGAGAATAAAAAGAAAGAGGTAACGGCGTATCCCCGCGTGAATGAGATAACGCTAGGTAACCGTAAGTATGTTGCTCCTAATGATTATTGCGATAATGAATCCGAATACGATGATCTTCCTATGCCCTTTACATACATTAGCGATCATGATTTGAATGAGCATACTACTTTTGATATTACAAATCTCCGGGAAACTAATTCTGAAAATGATAATAATTGCCATAGTGTCGGTGCTATCCATGCTTCCTCCCATAATGATATAGAAAGCTCTAAGCTTGGGGAAGAGGTGTTTGAAAATCCTTTTGCTACTGGTCATTATGTTCTTGATACATCTCCTTCTAATAACAATGATGGTATGGTCATAGATAAACCGACTGTGAAAGATAACTATTCTATTTCTTATGATGACACTGTGCCTCCGATCTTTGATGATTATTATAAAGAATGCTATGATATAGGTTATAACTATCCTTATGAAACTTGTCATAGTCATGATTGGATTACCAAAAACAATTCTTTTAATATGCAACTTGTTTACCATGTTCAAATTCTTGATAATAATCTTGCTCCAATTACTATTAATGAGAATAACTCTTCTTATGCCAAAATTAATGATATTTCTATGCATATGAACCATGATAAGAATGTTTTAAGTGATGGGTATATTGTGGATTTCATCAATGATGCTACTGAAAGTTATTATGAGAGAGGGAAATATGGTTATATACATCTTAATAATATTAAGTTTCCCCTCTTTATGTTGAGAATCTTGAAGTTACTCGTGTTTTATCCTCTTATGCTTGTCAATTTGTTCTTCATGAATTCATTTGTGTACAAGATTCCTCTGCATAGGAAGCATGTTAGGCTTAAACGTGTTTTGAATTTGCCTCTTGAAGCTCTCCTTTGCTTTAAATACTATTTCTTGCGGGTGCATCACCAAAACTGCTAAGCCCATCTTAATGGCTATAAAGAAAGAACTTCTTGGGAGATAACCCGTGTGTTATTTTGCTACAGTACTTTGTTTTATATTTGTGTCTTGGAAGTTGTTTACTACTGTAGCAACCTCTCCTTATCATGTTTTTGTGCCAAGTAAAGTTTCTATGTTAAAGTTGATGTTATATTTGGGATCGCTGCGCAGAAACAGCATTGCTGTCTGTCACGAATCTGGGCACAAGTCTCTGTAGAAAATTCGAAAAAATCTGCCAATTTACGAGCGTGATCCTCAGATATGTACGCAACTTTCATTAGTTTTGAGTTTTTCCATTTGAGCAAGTCTGGTGCCATCTTAAAATTCGTCTTTACGGACTGTTCTGTTTTTGACAGATTCTGCCTTTTATTTTGCATTGCCTCTTTTGCTATGTTGGATGAATTTCTTTGATCCATTAATGTCCAGTAGCTTTATGCAATGTCCAGAAGTGAAAAGAATGTTTGTGTCACCTCTGAACATGTGAATTTTTGATTATGCACTAACCCTCTAATGAGTTTGCTTGAAGTTTGGTGTGAAGGAAGTTTTCAAGGGTCAAGAGAGGAGGATGATATACTACGATCAAGAAGAATGAAAAGTCTAAGCTTGGGGATGCCCCGGTGGTTCATCCCTGCATATTTCAAGAAGACTCAAGCATCTAAGCTTGGGGATGCCCAAGGCATCCCCTTCTTCATCGACAAAGTATCAGGTTCCTTCTCTTGAAACTATATTTTTATTCGGTCACATCTTATGTACTTTACTTGGAGCGTCTGTATGTTTTTGTTTTTGTTTTTGTTTGAATAAATGATTGTTTTGGAGAGAGACACGCTCTGCTGGTTCGTATGAACACATCTGTTCTTAGCTTTTGATTTTCATGGCGAAGGTTGAAACTGCTTCGTTAATTGTTATATGGTTGGAAACGGGAAATGCTACATGTAGTAATTGGTGTAATGTCTTGAATAATGTGATACTTGGCAATTGTTGTGCTCATATAGATCTTGTTTAAGCTCTTGCATCATGTACCTTGTACCCATTAATGAATAATTACATAGAGCTTGTTAAAATTTGGTTTGCATGATTGGTCTCTCTAAGTCTAGATATTTTCTCGGTTGAGGTGTTTGAACAACAAGGAGACGATGTAAAGTCTTATAATGCTTACAATATGTTTATATGTGAGTCTTGCTGCACCATTTTATACTTGAGTTTGCTTCAAATAACCTTGCTAGCCTAAACCTTGTATAGAGAGGGAATACTTCTCATGCATCCAAGTACTTGAGCCAATATTCATGCCATTTGTGTCCACCATACCTACCTACTACATGGTATTTCTCCGCCATTCCAAAGTAAATTGCTTGAGTGCTACCTTCAAACAAATTCAAAAGTTATTACCTCTTATTTGTGTCAATGTTTTATAGCTCATGAGGAAGTATGTGGTGTTTATCTTTCAATCTTGTTAGGCAACTTTCACCAATGGACTAGTGGCTTCATCCGCTTATCTAATAATTTTGCAAAAAGAGCTGGCAATGGGATTCCCAGTCCCAAATTAATTAACAAAAATAGACACTCCTCCATGGTATGTGATTGTTGGACGGCACCCGAAGTATTCGGTTAGCCACGGCTTGAGAAAGCAAAGGTGGGGAGGAGTGTCATCATAATAAAACTAAAATAAAAAGGCACTCCTTCATGATATGAGATTGTTGGCAGGCACCCGAGGATTCGGTTAGCCATGGTTTGTGAAAGAAAGGTTGGAAGGAGTGCCACACAAAAATAAAAATAAAATGGGAGCCGCTCTTTGAAGGTTTGTCTGGCAAGGGGGTTAGAGTACCCGCTACCATTCGTTGATAACAACAAACACCTCTCAAAACTTTACTTTTATGCTCTCTATATGTTTTCAAAATCAAAGCTCTAGCACAAATATAGCAATCGATGCTTTCCTCTTTGAAGGACCATTCTTTTACTTTATTGTTGAGTCAGTTTACCTATTCTTTCTATCTTAGAAGCAAACACTTGTGTGAACTGTGTGCATTGATTCTTACATGTTTACCTATTGCACTTGTTATATTACTTTGTGTTGACAATTATCCACGAGATATACATGTTAAAGTTGAAAGCAACCGCTGAAACTTATATCTTCCTTTGTGTTGTTTCAAAGCTTTCTACTAAGAATTTATTGCTTATGAGTTAACTCTTATGCAAGAATTATTGATGCTTGTCTTGAAAGTATTATTCATGAAAAGTCTTTGTTATATGATTCATTTGTTTACTCATTATCTTCATCATTGCTTCGAATCTCTCGCATTCATCTCATGTGCTTTACAATAGTATGATCAAGGTTATGATGGCATGTCACTTAAGAAATTATCATTGTTATCGTTTACCTACTCGAGGGCGAGTAGGAACTAAGCTTGGGGATGCTTGATACGTGCCAAACGTATCTATAATTTCTTATGTTCCATGCTACTTTATTGATGATACCTACATGTTTTATACACATTATATGTCATTATTATGCGTTTTCCGGAACTAACCTATTGACGAGATGCCGAAAGGCCAGTTGCTGTTTTCTGCTGTTTTTGGTTTCAGAAATCCTAGTAAAGAAATATTTTCGGAATCGGACGAAATAAAGACCGAGGACCTTATAATTCCCGGAAGCTTCCAGAGCACCGGAGAAGGACGAGAGGGGAGCCAGGGGGGCCCCACACCACACCCCGGCGCGGCCCAGGGGGGGCGCGCCCCCCTGTGGTGTGGGCACCCCGTGGCCCCTCCGACTCCGTCTCTTCGCCTATTTAATCGTCCCTGACCTAAAAACACCGATACAGAAGACGAGACCCGAGAAAACCTTCCAGAGCCGCCGCCATCGCGAAATCAAGATTCGGGGGACAGAAGTCTCTGTTCCAGCACCCTGCCGGACGGGGAATTGCCCCCGGATTCATCTCCACCGCCGTCTCCACCGCCATCTTCACCGCCATCGCTGCCTCCATGATGAGGAGGGAGTAATTCACCCCTGGGGCTGAGGGCTCTACCGTAGCTATGTGGTTAATCTCTCTCTCTGTACTCCAATACAATGATCTCATGAGCTGCTTTACATGATTGAGATCCATATGATGAGCTTTGTATCGCTACTAGTTATGTGCTACTCATGTGATGTTATTAAAGTAGTCTATTCCTCCTACTTGGTGTAAAGGTGATTAGTGTGTGCACCGTGTGGTTCTTGTCGTAGGCTATGATCACGATCTCTTGTAGATTGTGGAGTTAATTATCATTATGATAGTATTGATGTGATCTATTCCTCCTTCATAGTGTAATGTGGACAGTGAGTGCACTATGTTAGTTCTTGGTTTATTTTGCAATGATCTATTATGCTCTAAGGTTATTTAAATATGAACATTGAATTGTGGAGCTTGTTAACTCCGGCATTGAGGGTTCGTGTAATCCTACGCAATGTGTTCATTATCAAACAAGAGTGTATGTAGCACATATGAGAAGAAGTATTTATTATGCGATCAATGTTGAGAGTGTCCACTAGTGAAAGTATGATCCCTAGGCCTTGTTTCCAATACTGCAAACACCGTTTACTTACTGTTCTGTGCATGTTTACTCGCTGCCATATTTTATTCAGATTGCTATTACCACTCATATACATCCATATTACTTGTATTTCACTATCTCTTCGCCGAACTAGTACACCTATACATCTGACAAGTGTATTTGGTGTGTTGGGGACACAAGAGACTTCTTGCTTTGTGATTACAGGGTTGCATGAGAGGGATATCTTTGACCTCTTCCTCCCTGAGTTCGATAAACCTTGGGTAATCCACTTAAGGGAAACTTGCTACTGTTCTACAAACCTCTGCTCTTGGAGGCCCAACACTGTCTACCAGAATAGAAGCTCCCGTAGACATCAGAGTAGCACATAGATAAATTGTGATACAAAACACATTGCAATCATAAAGAGATATAAATAAGCACTTCACTATGCCATTCATAACAGTGAATAAGTATTCTGTGAAATGTAGCCTAAGAGACCCACACGGTGCACACACTGTCACCTTTACACACGTGGGACAAGGAGTCTCTGGAGATCACATAAGTAAAACTCACTTGACTAGCATAATGACATCTAGATTACAAGCATCATCATATGAATCTCAATCATGTAAGGCAGCTCATGAGATTATTGTATTGAACTACATAGGAGAGAGATGAACCACATAGCTACCGGTACAGCCCCGAGCCTCGATGGAGAACTACTCCCTCCTCATGGGAGCAGACAGCGGTGATGAAGATGGCGGTGGAGATGGCAGCGGTGTCGATGGAGAAGCCTTCCGGGGCACTTCCCCGTCCGGCGAGGTGCCGGAACGAGACTCCTGTCCCCCGGATCTTGGCTTCGCGATGGCGGCGGCTGCGGAAGGTTTCGCGTACCGTGGCTTCCTCCGTAAGGGTTTTCGATGCAGGGGCTTTATATAGGCGGAAGGGCAGCCTCGGAGGGTCGAAGGGGCGACGACACCATAGGCTGGCGCGGCCAGGGCCCAGGCCGCGCCACCCTATCATCTGGGGCCCACAGTGACAAAGGATTAACTTGTCAATGCCTACAGATTGTAGACTAGGGTTTTGCTAGAAGTAGAGGGCAAGTAGATCTCGAAGGTTTAGGCGAAAAGTACTCGACGATTATGAAAACTAGGGTTACGTTGACAGTAGATTCGATCCTTTCTTTGTCCCTCGACTCCCCCTTATATAGGAGGCGGAGCCGAGGGTTTCGTTTTGTACAAGTTACAGAGTCCGGGACGGTTTCTAACTCATCCCGCCAGATTTACAAATAACACTTCCTATTACAACTCTAGCTTTCCTTAATGTATCTTGGGCTCCCGAATCTTCTTATTCTTCGGATAGTAGGCCTTCAGTAAACTCCGGGTACTATATTCGGCAGGCCCATTTGGGGTGCCTATGTCAGTAGCCCCCGAGATTTTGCTTGAATCGTAGAGTCAAGGAAAATCTCGACTGTTTATATTTATTCGAGAGCCTTTATTTATGCTTCTTCACATAAAATTCTATATTGCACAGGGATAATAGTAGTTGGGGCTAGTTCATCTGACGGATCAGGTACTAGTTAACTGCTCTAGTGGCAATCCGCAAAAACCTACTTCAAGATCACGTCCCCGGACATGATCCCGGATACTGGTGTAAACTTCGACAGGTGCCGCTTAAGGTCTTACCATTCTGTCGAGTCCCAGTCAAATTTATCGGGTACCTAACGCGTCCGTTAGGATTTTTCTTCGTATCCGTTGATACGGATAAAAGTAGCAGAGCGCAGTCTTTGGCGATGCCACGCCCGGCAGAACGGATCCGGGGTCTTACCTTCGCAAATTTGCGGCATTCAGAAATTGATCGCAACTTTGGTGTTCTGAGAATATATTGTCGAGTGCTTTTCGCCTTTGGAATAGCACATTTTATCGAGTCATATTTGATGACTTTATTTTGTCTTCCCGATGGGAGTATATGTAGAGTTATCTATGTAACTCGAAATATACTCACTTCTGTTTCTCTATTTTTGAAAAAATTCATCGGGCACGCGAACAGCGTTCCCGATGGGAGTAGCCCCCGAGGCTACAGCCAAGAACTTGTGCTTGGGTGTAGGCTCCACGGATTAGTATCCTTTGCCGCTATATTTATAACCCTTCTCGATATTTTTATATTTATCGGGTGCGCGACCAGCGCTCCCGATGGGAGTAGCCCCCGAGGCTATGAACAAATTCTTGGATTTGGTCATAGGCTCTCGCCATTTCTATATTGTCATACTCGAAATTTTATTTTTCCAAAGTAGCCCCCGAGCGTTTGGGCAAAAACTTGTATTTGATCAAAGGCTCCAAGAGTATTTTTCGGTGGCTACTCGCTGTATTTGTATAATGCGAGGTTTTAAACCAAGGCAAGATAATATACACTGTATACTATTTTTGTGGGTGTAAGCCCCCGAGTCTTTTGTTGATCACTATTTTGTCTGTATCTCTTTTTATTTTGGCGAGGTTTTAAACCAAGGCAAGATGCTTCTTTTGCGTTTGTCGACACTGTGTTTATATATATATATATATTGTATCATGTAGGGGAGGAACCCCTGATCTTGTCGGGAAGAAGATATATAATTCCACTATCTTTATTATATTGCAGCACCGCGAGTCCGCCTCATTAAAAACCTTCTCCGGCCCCACTCGGTGCCCCGAAAAAGGAAAAGAGTGCGTCTGAAAACTTGCGGGCGTTTCAGTACATTGTAGCTTTACAAAGGGAGACTATATTTTCGACATCTAGGCGTAGAAACGCCTGAGCTGTGCCACGTTCCAGGGATTTGGCTCGTCAATCCCTGTCTTCTTGTCTTTAATTCTGTATGCTCCTCCTTCGATTACTTCTGTGACGATGTAGGGTCCAAGCCATGGTGATTCGAGTTTTTCATGACTTTTTTGGTTGAGCCGCAGAACTAAGTCACCAACTTGAAAAGACCTTGGGCGCAATCGTCGGCTGTGGTAATTCTTCAGGTCCTGTTGATATTTGGCGACTCGTGACAGGACTTCATCTCGAGCTTCG
This sequence comes from Lolium rigidum, assembly GCF_022539505.1. Taxonomy (NCBI): domain Eukaryota; kingdom Viridiplantae; phylum Streptophyta; class Magnoliopsida; order Poales; family Poaceae; genus Lolium; species Lolium rigidum. The sequence continues at coordinate 140,801,647 of NC_061514.1, forward strand.
TCGAGTGCATCAACGTCGTCCTCCAGGGCTTCCCTCGAGGTTTCTTCATTATATTCCGTGACTCTTGGAGAATCATGCTCTATTTCTATCGGCAGGACTGCTTCAGCTCCATGGACCAGAAAAAACGGTGTTTCTTGTGTCGCCGTATTTGGTGTTGTTCGGATACTCCACAACACACTTGGTAGCTCCTCCGGCCAAGTATGCCGAGCTTTTTCCAGTGGGCCTAGCAGGCGTTTCTTGATGCCATTGCAGATGATGCCATTGGCCTTCTCGACTTGTCCATTGGTCTGAGGATGTGCGACAGACGCAAAACTTAGTTTTATGCCCACTTCTGCACAATATGCTTTGAACTCCTTGGAAGTAAAGTTACTGCCGTTATCTGTGACGATGCTGTGAGGTACTCCGAAGCGAAAGACAATGCTCTTCACAAACTTAATCGCTGACGCGCCGTCCGGTGAATTTATCGGCTTTTCTTCGATCCATTTTGTAAACTTGTCGACAGCAACAAGCATATACTCATAACCTCCTGGCGAAGCTTTGTGTAATTTACCCACCATGTCGAGACCCCATTGAGCAAAGGGCCAAGATAGTGGGATTGGCATAAGTTCTGCTGCTGGCGAGTGAGGTCTTGCCGCAAATCTTTGGCACGCATCGCAGGTTCGCACTATTTCCTTCGCATCCTCGATTGCTGTGAGCCAATAAAATCCTGCTCTGAAGACTTTGGCCGCAATGGCTCGGCTACTTGCGTGATGCCCGCATATTCCTTCATGCACGTCCTTTAGGATGATCCTTCCTTCTTCGGGTGTAACACACCATTGTAGCACACCCGAAATACTGCGTTTGTACAGCTCCCCTTTTACCACAGTAAAAGCTTTTGATCGCCTAATTATTCGCCTTGCTTCGACTGGGTCGTCGGGTATGGTTTTCCTTAAGATATATGATATGTAAGCCTGCATCCATGGAATTTGCACCATCATGACTAGCTCTTGCTCTTCTTCTTCCTCTGCTGTGTCTTTGGCGATACTCGAGGGTTTCTCTTTTTTCTCCTTTTTTGTTTTTGCTGGCTTTGTTGATCTCTTGCTAATTTCTTCCCAGAATACACCTGGAGGAATCGCGAGGCATTGTGACCCGATGTTTGCGAGAACGTCGGCTTCATCGTTGCTCATCCTGCTGATGTGGTTTACCTCACAACCATCGAATAATTTCTTCAGCTCATTGTATACTTCTTTGTATGCTATCATACTTTCGTTGACTGCATCGCATTGGTTCATGACTTGCTGTGCCACCAACTGTGAGTCGCCGAAAATTTTCAGTCGGGTTGCACCACAAGCTTTCGCCATCTTCATCCCGTGTATGAGGGCTTCATATTCTGCTTCATTGTTAGATGCGTTTGGGAACGTCGTCCGCAGAACATACTTCAACTTGTCGCCTTCAGGTGATACTAATATCACGCCTGCTCCAGCACCTTCCAGTATTTTGGACCCGTCGAAGTTCATGGTCCAAGTTCTCGATAAATCCGGGGGTCCCGTATTTTGTAGCTCCATCCACTCGCAATGAAATCTGGTAAGACCTGCGATTTTATTGCTTTTCTTTTTCATACGTGATGTCCCGAGGAGAAAGTTCTATTCCCCAAAGGGAGACACGACCCGTAGCTTCCGGGTTGTTCGAGTATATTTGATAAGGGAGCCTCGTTGACCACTATTATCGGGTGCGCCGAAAAATAGTGTCGCAATTTTCTTCTTCGTCGTGAATACTCCATATGCTAGCTTTTGATATTGCGGGTACCGCTGTTTTGACGGAGACAGTACTTCGCTGATGAAATATACTGGTCTTTGAACTCCATGAAGCTTGCCTTCTTCTTCCCTCTCGACTACTAGGGCCGTGCTGACCACCTGAGGTGTGGCTGCAATATACAAGAGGAGCGGTTCTTTCTCTTTTGGCGCCACCAATATCGGTGGTGTCGAAATTGCTCGCTTGAGATTCTCGAAAGCTCTATCTGCTTCCTCGTTCCATTGAAATTTTTCCCCTTGTTTGATCAATGCATAGAACGGCAGCGCCTTTTCTCCTAGCCTGGCGACGAATCTGCTTAAAGCTGCAACTCGCCCCGTTAGCTGTTGTATTTCTTTCAGCTTTGTTGGCTTTCTCATAGTGACGATGGCCTGTATTTTTTCGGGATTAGCTTCAATCCCCCTTGCTGATACTAGAAAACCGAGAAGTTCTCCTGCGGGAACTCCAAAAGAACACTTTGTCGGGTTCAACTTGAGGCAGAATTTGTCGAGGTTGTCGAAGGTTTCCTTCAGATCTTCGATCAAAGTCGACCCTTTCTTTGATGTTATTACGACATCATCGATGTAGACTTGTACATTTTTCCCGATCTGTGTTGCTAGGCACTTCTGCATCATCCGCTGATATGTTGCTCCCGCGTTTTTCAGACCAAAGGGCATTGTTTTGTAGCAAAACACGCCATAAGGTGTGATGAACGCTGTCTTGGCTTCATCTTCTTCTTTTAATCTGATCCGGTTATAACAGAATATGCGTCCAAGAAGGAAAGACGTTCGCATCCTGCCGTGGAGTCGATGATTTGATCGATCCTTGGGAGGGGAAAGTGATCCTTGGGACAATGTTTATTGAGACACGTGAGGTCGACGCACATGCGAAGGACTATTGTGTGTTTTTTCGGCACCATCATTGGGTTAGCTACCCATGTGGCTTCGTAGATATTTCTCCGATGAACCCGAGCATCTTTGAGTCGATCTATTTCGATAACATGGCTTTGCGGCTAGGTTCGAAAAACGCCGCAAAGGTTGCTTTACTTGGTCGTGCGAGAGGATCCAAATTGAGGTGGTGCTCGGCAAGTTCCACAGGTACTCCTGGCATGTCGGCTGGACACCATGCGAAGATTTTCCAGTGCTCACGGAGGAACTCGACGAGCGCGCTTTCCTATGCGACATCCATGTTTGCGGCAATGGACGTCGTTTTCTTTGGATCTGTCGGGTGGATCTGTACCTCTTTTGAATCTTTGGTTATATTGAAAGTTGGCTCCTTAGAAGATCTTCCTACCTCTGGCAGCACATCATAATCAGTGAACCTTGGTGCCGCATATTCTGCTTGCATCCCGAAAGTTTCTGACAGACGATGAAAATCTTTGTCGCATTTATCGGATAATGCAAAGCTTCCTTTGATTGTGATAGGTCCTTTAGGCCCAGGCAACCTCCACAACAGATATGTATAATGCGGCACTGCCATGAACCTGGCATACGCTGGTCGTCCCAACAAAGCATGATACGGTGACGGGAAATCCACCACTTCAAACTCCAGATTCTCTATCCTGTAGTTTTCTCGGGTTCCGAACTGAACGTCGAGGTTGATCTTGCCCAATGGGTAACTTGGCTTCTCTGGTGTAATCCCGTGGAAACGTGTGTCAGTTGGTTTCAAATTTGCTAGGGATATGTTCATCTTCCTCAATGTATCCGCATACATAAGGTTTAAGCTGCTGCCGCCATCTATGAAAACTCTCGACACGTCAAAACCGGCGATTACGGCGGGTAAGATGAGTGCCGATTGTCTCGGTCGAGGGACTTGCTGCGGATGGTCTGCGATTGTGAAGCCGATGTCTTGCCCCGACCAATTTAAGTACTCGACTGTTGGTGGAGGCATCTTCTCTGCCATGAACACTTGTCGAGATATTACCTTCTGCGCCCTGTTGGACGGCCTAGCTTTCTGAATCATCGAGACCACACCGTTAGAGTTGGGGTCAACATATGGAGGTGGATGTGGTGCTGCCGCAATTCTAAGCTGGTGTCGGTTTTCGTCGGTAATTGCGGGAGGAGGTGGGAGGTGAATCTCGCTCCTTGGCTCCCGAGGATTTCTGTTATTTGCTTGGGCATTTGCGATTCCTGCGGCTCGCAGCATTGCCTGAAAATTGCGGCAGTCTTTCTGGAGATGTCCTGACTGTCTCTTTCCATTGTTGTCGAGGTAAAAGTGCATTTGACACGGACCGTTCATCATCTCTTCGGGAGACACATAAGGTCTTTGAATCCTTGGTCCACTATTTTGCCTGTTGCCACGGAAATCACCTCTATTGTCGCCTTGCTGCTCATTACTCCTTTGATAGTCATCTCGACTATTTCCTCCAGGATTTCCTCGGAAACCAGCCGATATATGGCCGGGCGCGTCGTTGTTGTAAAACTGGCGAGAAAATCGTCTTCTATTTTGATAGTTTCGGCCACGATCTTCCTCTGGCGACCTGTGTCGCTTGTTGTATATTGCGTCTTCTCCATCTGCCCATTTATTGGCTATCTCCATGAGTGCTGATATGGTCTTAGGGTTTGTTCTCCCTAAGTCCTCGATGAAATCTGCTCGGCGGACTCCTGCCACGAACGCATCTATTGCCCTCTCGTCAGATATATCCTCTGCCGAGTTCTTTATGATGTTCCATCGTTGTATATACTTCCTCATCGACTCGTCGTGTTTTTGTCGGCATGCCCTCAGCTCTTCCAACGATGCAGGTTTCTTGCACGTGGATCGGAAGTTTTTCACGAAGATGTCCTCAAAGGTCTCCCAGCTGTCGATGGAATTTAAGGGGAGTTTCTTTATCCAAGATCTCGCGGCACCACTCAGGTGAACTTGGATACTTTGCATAGCTGTTGCTCTGGTCCCTCCTAACAGCTTTACCATCTCGAGATAATCCACGAGCCAATCCTCGGGATCTTGCAGGCCGTCGAACTTCTTGAAATTTTCGAGTAACTTGAACCCTTTTGGGACTCGAGTTTTTCGAACTCTTCTCGTAAAGCACGGGAGCCCACACATATCTTCGTCGGCAAGCTCTGGCGAGTGCTGACGCTCCCTCCTTTCTTGTCGCGCTCTGTCCACCCTTACTTGGACTGCTGTGTCTCTTGCTCCACTTGCTCTTGGTGGGTCTTGAACTGCTACAGTGGATCGTGGACTATTTTGCCTAGGATTTTCTTCGGGAGGCGTTGTTGCAAACGCTGTTCCCATAACTCCTACTCCAGCCATCGCCATATTGAACAATGGTTCTCTCGGGTCCCCAGCCGGTGGTCTGGATGCCAAGATATAAGCTTTTGTTGCCATGTAACCTGCCTGCGGCGTTTTTGGGATGATATTTCCTCTTTCATCGATCGACATAAAGGACATGTCGAGATTTTGGATTATGTTTCCTCTCTCGCTTCGGGTATGTTTTGCAGCCGAGACATTGCTCTCCTCCGAGCTTCTCTGTGATTGTCTCCCGAAGTTCTAGATTGTCGACTTAAATACTGCTCGGCGTCCGCTTGATGCGAGAGCTGCTTCTTTTCTCCTATTCGGGGATGCTTGTCTGTTTTCCAACTCTCCGCTTACTCGAGCAAGTCTATATTGATATGCTTGAAGTTCTTGTACGATAGCAGTGGTGGTCATAGGTTCTGAACCATCCATGGCTTTCGCGGCCCTATCCCACGCTTCTTGCGGGAGCTGTACTCTTGCGCGAGTTGAAGATCCAGGATATTTAGTGCCTAAGCCATGTCTGAGATCAGCGGGATCGACGTATGGATTTCCCAACTCGTCGAAAGCCTCTGATGTTTGCGGGTCTGATGTGCCTGCCCCTTCTACCACATAGATCTGATGATATTTTGTGCATTGATTTTTATCAGGATTGGTGACACCATCATATAGAGTGGTGAAGACCTTTCCGATGGCAGCAGACTTGTCGATGAAGTTGAAGCTGTCGACGCTGTCGGAGTCGCTGCTTATAAAGGAGTCCGCAGACGACTCGAAGGATGTATTGCTGAAGATCTTGGCAAGCTTTGCGCTTGCCTTGTTGTTGACGAAGTATGGCGACGAAAACTCCTCGTCACTCGACGAAAAGTTAGAATCGACCGCTGAAAATTCCGACGAGATCGGAACTTCGAGACGGTAGGATCCTTCCTTGTTGACGCCAAATCGGAATTTTCCGAACGTCATGGTGATGGGCTCCTCCAGATAGGCACATGCATCCATACGGGAGGGCGGGTGAGGAATAAAATTGAATAGATCAGTTTTTCCCTTGTTACCTCGATCCATCGCGTTGCTTGCTGTTGATGAAGTCGAAGATCTTGAACGTGCCATCGAGATCAGATCCTTGCAGCCTCTAATTCCCACAGACGGCGCCAATTGACAAAGGATTAACTTGTCAATGCCTACAGATTGTAGACTAGGGTTTTGCTAGAAGTAGAGGGCAAGTAGATCTCGAAGGTTTAGGCGAAAAGTACTCGACGATTATGAAAACTAGGGTTATGTTGACAATAGATTCGATCCTTTCTTTGTCCCTCGACTCCCCTTATATAGGAGGCGGAGCCGAGGGTTTCGTTTTGTACAAGTTACAGAGTCCGGGACGGTTTCTAACTCATCCCGCCAGATTTACAAATAACACTTCCTATTACAACTCTAGCTTTCCTTAATGTATCTTGGGCTCCCGAATCTTCTTATTCTTCGGATAGTAGGCCTTCAGTAAACTCCGGGTACTATATTCGGCAGGCCCATTTGGGGTGCCTATGTCACACAGGGCCCCCCTCTGGCGGCTCTCGGGTGTTCTGGATGTTCCGGGCAAAATAGGAACCTGGGTGTTGATTTCGTCCAATTCCGAGAATATTTCGTTACTAGGATTTCTGAAACCAAAAACAGCAGAAAACGGAAGCGGCACTTCGGCATCTTGTTAATAGGCGGTTAGTTCCGGAAAATGCGTAAATACGACATATAATGTGCATAAAACATGTAGGTATCATCAATAAAGTAGCATGGAACATAAGAAATTATCGATACGTTGGAGACGTATCGGCATCCCCAAGCTTAGTTACTGCTCGTCCCGAGCAGGTAAAACGATAAAAAAAGATAATTTCTTAAGTGACATGCCATCATAACCTTGATCATACTATTGTAAGCATATGAGATGAATGCAGCGATCAAAACAATGGTAATGACATGAGTAAACAAATGAATCATAAAGCAAAGACTTTTCATGAATAGTACTTTCAAGACAAGCATCAATAAGTCTTGCATAAGAGTTAACTCATAAAGCAATAAATCAAAGTAAAGGTATTGAAGCAACACAAAGGAAGATTAAGTTTCAGCGGTTGCTTTCAACTTATAACATGTATATCTCATGGATATTGTCAACATAAAGTAATATAACAAGTGCAATATGCAAGTATGTAGGAATCAATGCACAGTTCACACAAGTGTTTGCTTCTTGAGGTGGAGAGAAATAGGTGAACTAACTCAACATAAAAAGTAAAAGAATGGCCCTTCGCAGAGGGAAGCATCGATTGCTATATTTGTGTTAGAGCTTTTATTTTGAAAACATAAAGAGAGTATAAAAGTAAAGTTTTGAGAGGTGTTTTTTGTTGTCAACGAATGGTAGTGGGCACTCTAACCCCCTTGCCAGACAAACCTTCAAAGAGCGGCTCCCATTTTTTTTTTGGGTGGCACTCCTTCCAACCTTTCTTTCACAAACCATGGCTAACCGAATCCTCGGGTGCCTGCCAACAATCTCATACCATGAAGGAGTGCCTTTTTATTTTAGTTTTATTATGATGACACTCCTCCCCACCTTTGCTTTCTCAAGCCATGGCTAACCGAATCCTTCGGGTGCCGTCCAACAATCACATACCATGGAGGAGTGTCTATTTTTTTGTTAATTAATTTGGGACTGGGAATCCCATTGCCGGCTCTTTTTGCAAAATTATTGGATAAGCGAATGAAGCCACTAGTCCATTGGTGAAAGTTGCCCAACAAGATTGAAAGATAAACACCACATACTTCCTCATGAGCTATAAAACATTGACACAAATAAGAGGTAATAACTTTTGAATTGTTTAAAGGTAGCACTCAAGCAATTTACTTTGGAATGGCGGAGAAATACCATGTAGTAGGTAGGTATTGTGGACACAAATGGCATAGTGGTTGGCTCAAGGATTTTGGATGCATGAGAAGTAATCCCTCTCGATACAAGGCTTAGGCTAGCAAGGTTTATTTGAAACAAACACAAGGATGAAGCGGTGCAGCAAAACTCACATAAAAGACATATTGTAAACATTATAAGACTCTACACCGTCTTCCTTGTTGTTCAAACTCAATACTAGAAATTATCTAGACCTTAGAGAGACCAATTATGCAAACCAAATTTTAGCATGCTCTATGTATTTCTTCACTAATAGGTGCAAAGTATATGATGCAAGAGCTTAAACATGAGCACAACAATTGCCAAGTATCACATTATCCAAGACATTTTACCAATTACTACATGTAGCATTTTTTCAATTCCAACCATATAACAATTTAACGAAGAGGAAACTTCGCCATGAATATTATGAGCTAAGAACACATGTGTTCATACGAACCAGCGGAGCGTGTCTCTCTCCCACACAAGGATGAACTTTATTCAGAGAACTAAGATAACAAAACAAAACAAAAATAAAAGCACACACAGACGCTCCAAGTAAAGTACATAAGATGTGACCGAATAAAAATATAGTTTCAAGAGAAGGAACCTGATACTTTGTCGATGAAGAAGGGGATGCCTTGGGCATCCCCAAGCTTAGACGCTTGAGTCTTCTTAGAATATGCAGGGGTGAACCACGGGGGCATCCCCAAGCTTAGAGCTTTCACTCCTCTTGATCATAGTATATCATACTCCTCTCTTGACCCTTGAAAACTTCTGCCACACCAAACTTCAAGCAAACTCATTAGAGGGTTAGTGCATAATCAAAATTCACATGTTCAGAGGTGACACAATCATTCTTAACACTTCTGGACATTGCACAAAACTTCTGAAAGTTAATGGAACAAAGAAACTCATTCAACTTAACAAAAGCGGCAATGCGAAATAAAAGGCAGAATCTGTCAAAAACAGAACAGTTCGTAAAGACGAATTTTAAAATGGCACCAGACTTGCTCAAACGGAAAAACTCAAAACTAATGAAAGTTGCGTACATATCTTAGGATCACGCACGTAAATTGGCATAATTTTCTGAGTTACCTACAGAGAATTAGGCCAAGATTCGTGACAGCAAAGAAATCTGTCTCTGCGCAGTAATCCAAATCTAGTATGAACCTTACTATAGAGACTTTACTTGGCACAACAATGCAACAAAACTAAGATAAGGAGAGGTTGCTACAGTAGTAAACAACTTCCAAGACACAAATATAAAACAAAAGTACTATAGCAAAATAAACACATGGGTTATCTCCCAAGAAGTTCTTTTCTTTATAGCCATTAAGATGGGCTCAGCAGTTTTAATGATGCACTCGCAAGAAATAGTATTTGAAGCAAAAGAGAGCATCAAGAGGCAAATTCAAAACACATTTAAGTCTAACATGCTTCCTACGCATAGGAATCTTGTAAATAAACAAGTTCATGAAGAGTATAGTGGCAAGCATAGGAAGACAAAACAAGTGTAGCTTCAAAAATTTCAGCATATAGAGAGGTGTTTTAGTAACATAAAAATTTCTACAACCATATTTTCCTCTCTCATAATAACTTTCAGTAGCAACATGAGCAAAGTCAACAATATAACTATCACATAAAGCATTCTTATCATGAGTCTCATGCATAAAATTATTACTCTCCACATAGGCATAATCAATTTTATTAGTTGTAGTGGGAGCAAATTCAACAAAGTAACTATCATTATTATTCTTATCATCAAATATAAGAGGCAAAGTATCATCAAAGTAAATTTTCTCCTCAATGCTTGGGGGACTAAAAATATCATGCTCATCAAAGCCAGCTTCCCCAAGCTTAGAATTTTCCATATCATTAGCAACAATAGTGTTCAAAGCATTCATATTAATATGTTCCATGGGTTTTTTAATTTTTGCATCAAACCATCCATGTCTTAAATCAGGAAATAGAATAAAAAGGTCATTGTTGTCCATTATACCTAACTAGTGTAAACAAGAAACCAAATGTCGCAATTGCAGAGTCTAAAGGAAATAGCTTCGAGCACACACACAATGGCGCCAGAAAAGTATTGTTACCTGGAACCGGAGTATGAGTGTCTTTTACCTTTCCTCCCCGGCAACGGCGCCAGAAAAGTGCTTGATGTCTACGGGTGCTTCTATTCTTGTAGACAATGTTGGGCCTCCAAGAGCAGAGGTTTGTAGAACAGCAGCAAGTTTCCCTTAAGTGGATCACCCAAGGTTTATCGAACTCGGGGAGGAAGAGGTCAAAGATATCCCTCTCATGCAACCACTGCAACCACAAAGCAAGAAGTCTCTTGTGTCCCCAACACACCTAATAGGTGCACTAGTTCGACGAAGAGATAGTGAAATACAAGTGGTATGAATGAATATGAGCGGTAGTATGGCGCCGGAAAATAGCTCGCCGGCGTGCGGTTGATGGTAGTAATATTGTACGAAGTAAACGAGCAGTAGTAACGCAGCAGTAGTAACGCGATAAAACGAGTAAACAAGCAGCGATAGCGATATTTAGGAACAAGGCCTAGGGAATAGACTTTCACTAGTGGACACTCTCAACATTGATCACATAACGGAATAGATAAATGCATACTCTACACTCTCTTGTTGGATGATGAACACATTGCGTAGGATTACACGAACCCTCAATGCCGGAGTTAACAAGCTCCACAATTAAATGTTCATATTTAAATAACCTTAGAGTGCATGAAAGATCGAAACGACTAAACCAAGTACTAACATAGCATGCACACCGTCACCTTCATGCTTATGTAGGAGGAATAATACACATCAATACTATCATAGCAATAGTTAACTTCGCAATCTACAAGAGATCATGATCATAGCATAAACCAAGTACTAACACGAGTGCACACACTGTCACCATTACACCGTGCAGGAGGAATAAAACTACTTTAATAACATTGCTAGAGTAGCACATAGATAAATTGTGATACAAAACACATTGCAATCATAAAGAGATATAAATAAGCACTTCACTATGCCATTCATAACGAGTGAATAAGTATTCTGTGAAATATAGCCTAAGAGACCCACACGGTGCACACACTGTCACCTTTACACACGTGGGACAAGGAGTCTCCGGAGATCACATAAGTAAAACTCACTTGACTAGCATAATGACATCTAGATTACAAGCATCATCATATGAATCTCAATCATGTAAGGCAGCTCATGAGATTATTGTATTGAACTACATAGGAGAGAGATGAACCACATAGCTACCGGTACAGCCCCGAGCCTCGATGGAGAACTACTCCCTCCTCATGGGAGCGGCGGTGGTGATGAAGATGGCGGTGGAGATGGCAGCGGTGTCGATGGAGAAGCCTTCCGGGGCACTTCCCCGTCCGGCAGGGTGCCGGAACAGAGACTCCTGTCCCCCAGATCTTGGCTTCGCGATGGCGGCGGCTCTGGAAGGTTTCACGTACCGTGGCTTCCTCCGTAAGGGTTTTCGATGCAGGGGCTTTATATAGGCGGAAGGGCAGCCTCGGAGGGTCGAAGGGGCGACGACACCATAGGCTGGCGCGGCCAGGGCCCAGGCCGCGCCACCCTATCATCTGGGGCCCACGGGCCCCCCTCTGGCGGCTCTCGGGTGTTCTGGATGCTTCCGGGCAAAATAGGAACCTGGGTGTTGATTTCGTCCAATTCCGAGAATATTTCGTTACTAGGATTTCTGAAACCAAAAACAGCAGAAAACAGGAACTGGCACTTCGGCATCTTGTTAATAGGTTAGTTCCAGAAAATGCGTAAATACGACATATAATGTGCATAAAACATGTAGGTATCATCAATAAAGTAGCATGGAACATAAGAAATTATCGATACGTTGGAGACGTATCACACGTACCGTTGATGGCGCGGCGGTCCGGCGATGCTCCAGTAGGATGAAGGTCGTCGAGCTTGCTACGAATCGACCCGCGCAACCACGAATCGGCGGCGGGAGAAATTTCCCGATCAACCAAAACGATCTTGGCGCGAGGGGAGGCTTGGAGCGGCGGTGCACGAAGCTCTCCGTGGAGAAAGTTCGCTGGAGTCGAGATCTGACGGGCGGCGCGGCGCGAGGAGGAAGATGAAGTGGTGAGGAGGTGAAAAGAATGGGAAGTTACCGCACGTAGGGGTATTTATAGACCTCACGCGGAGATTCGCGTTTCGGATCTGACGGTGGAAACTGAACGGTCTCACCGTTGGATGTTTGACGTGTGTCTTAGGTTAAAAGCGGTAAAATGACGTGGAGGTAACTTAACCGTGCGCTCCCGAAATTTCCGGCTGAAGATTCGCATCTGAAAATTTAGCGCGGGAAATTAGGAGGTTGTGCGCGGGAAAGAAGGAAACTCCGTTACATTATCGTTATTGAAGGACATATGTTTTCCGAGCAAATGATGTCGGAAACAAGAAAATTTGGAAGCTCTTCAAGATTCTCTTCGGATCCGAGTTAACTAAAATTGGAGGAATGATGAATCTCGGAGAACTTCGGGGGCTACTGTTGTGGGTATACTTTATGGGTATATCAACGACATGGCCTGGATCCGGCAAGCCCGGGTGGCCCACAGACGGTGATGGTGGCATACGGCCCATCGGGCGGTCCAGTTGCTGTTGATCATTAAGGATGAAGTCCAGCCCAGGAACGAGGAGCCGGATCCCAACCGACCTACGAAGGAGGCCGGATCCGTGGAGGCCCATAAAGTATCCGGATCCAGCACGACCAGGAGGAAGGCGGATCCTTGACGTACACGGCAAGATATTGTACCGTAGTTAGGCAACTTGTATTCCGGCTAGGACTCTCCATGTAAACCCTAGATCCGTGCGTCTATATAAGCCGGATCCCGGGAGCCCTAGAGGCACAACCACAACCATTGTAACAACGCGCAAGCGCCCAGATAATTCCAGACAAGCAGCAGTAGGCCCTGTCATCGTGCAGGTGTTCCTAAGCTGGGTAACTCGCGTACCACCGTCCCGTGTGCTCTCCGCCCTATGGCCCCTACTTCTTCTCCCCCTCGTGAGGATCCCTCCTCCGAGGTATTGTCGATTAGGCAACGATAGGGCGAGTAACTTTCAATATAAATGAGTTGAGAACATGTTACCGCAAGGAGGAACATTGGATATATGATAGTAGCAAGATAATCAAAAGACTTGGCTTGATATAATATAAATGATGAAGATCCCTTAATTCTTCATGATGTAGCCAAGTCTCCAATGCCCTCCAACAAGCACCTATTGATCAAGTTTTGGATTGTTGGTCCCCAACTAAGTTGGGTCCTAAGAGGTTAGTCACAATAGGCTTGGCAACCCAAATGGTTCTTTTCTTGACACCACTTTGAGCACCAACATATTTGGCAAACACATTGCCACCCTCATCCTTACGAAGAGAATAAACATCATCAATGGTGATAGAGTTGGATGAGGTACCAATAGTGCAAAAGGAGGAGATGTGGCCCTTCTCACGACATATGTAGCAAGTTCTTTTCTTCTCCTTCTTCTCACTAGATTTCTCCACAATGGGAGCATTGGCTTGATTCTTCTTGGGAAGTGGAATTTCTTCAACTTGAGGTTGAATATGAGTTTGAGCTTGAGGCCGCTTCCCTTTTTGCTTCTTCTTCAAAGGGCAAGATCTAACATGGTGCCCTTCAATTTTGCACTTGAAGCAAACAATCTTGGCCGGGTCTTTGACTTGTACTTAGCCCTTCTTGTTGTTGTTGTTGGACTTGTTCTTGTTGATGGATTTGAATCCAAGTCCACTCTTGTCATTGGGGGATTGTTGCACACTTAACATCGTGTCAAGTTTGCATTTCCCTTCATGACTCTTTACCAAGTCGGTCTTCAAAGAAGTGACTTGGGCCTTGAGCTCTTTGATTTCCTCTACATGGTTAGTAACAACACAAGTACTAGAGGAAGTAGAACCTTCATTGTTAGAGCAACAAGGCAAGAAAGATAATTCATCACAAGATTTAGCAATACTATGAGTGGATGAATTACTAGGACTAGCACATGGCAATATAGCTTTTTGGGTAGTAGTGCTAGTATCCACATGAGGCTCACAAGGTGTTGCCTTTGATATGATAGCCTCATGAGCTAACTTTAGCCTATCATGGGAGGCTAGAAGATCCTCATGGGAGCTAGAAAGCTTTCCATGATTTTCTTCCAATTTCCCATAATTGCTAGTTAGCAATTCAAGTTGAGCCCTTAGCTCAACATTCTCCTTCAAGATAGATGCTTCACAAGAAGTAAAGTTAGTAGCACAAGCATCATCACAAGACATATTAAGAAGAGAGGGTAACATAGCATGCTCTTTTAAATAGGAAGCTTGAAGTTGCTCATGGGACTTGGTGAGGATAGAGTGTTCGCTCTCCAAGACCTTGTGGGCCTTGTCTAGATCATCTAGATCCTTAACAAGTTTATCATGACCAACACCAACTTTGGGATTTCCCTTTTTAAGCATTTTTACTTGAGCTTTAGCATGGTCTCTTTACTTAGTGAGTTTAGAAACTATTTCATTCTGAGACACTTCAAGGGTTTCAAGTTGCTCTTCAAGAGAGGCTATGGTCTCTTGTTCTTCTTCAAGGTCATTCTTTAGGGATGCTACATCATTGGCATACTCTCGTTCAAGAGCACCCTTTTTATCAATGGTGTTCTCATGCATCCAAATAAGTTTTTGGCTCTCAATAGCGATAGTCAAGATTTCAAAGAGGTGAGTGCTAGCAATTTTATCTTTGCAAATAACCTTGAATACGCTCTCACCCTTATCGCGTAGAGAGACAACCCAATCCTCTTCTTCATATTCATCCTCATCCTTATCACCACGAGACATATTAGGTTCCATGGTAGGAGGTACCGTGGAACCCTTGGCCATAAGGCATATATGAGGACCGTGAGATAAAGATGAGGAGTTACTTGAGGCTCCTTTCAAGATCTTGTCTTGACCAATAGAATCTTTGGTTTCCTCTACAATGTTAGTCAAACAACAACTAGAGGAAATAGAAGCATTTTTATCATGGCCACAAGACAAAGCAAGCATATCATCATTAGATTTATTCAAGCAACTTACACATGATATGCAAGGACTATCAACACAAGCATGTAAATCATTTCTAGTGCTAGATGTGTTTAAGTCCAAAGATGAACCATTGCAATGAGATAGAGATGAAGAATCATCAATAGTAAGCTCAATATCAACATTGCAATTTTCATCACCACTCACCATATCATTACCTTGTGTCTTACCACACTTTGGTGAAGTGGATGAAGATGAGAACTCATCACGGCCGGAAGTGGAAGCAATACAATCATCCTCAATAATATTGGACACATCATATTTATCTTGAAGCTTTGTCCATAATTCATGAGCGCTCCCAAAAGGCATGATTGACGAAGTAACTACATTGCTCACAACAATGGAAAACACATGAGAAGCAAGAGCATCGAGGCAAGAGTTTTTCTCCTCCTCAAGAGATAAATTTTGAGGATCCTTAGGAGAAGAAAAACACATGCCAAGATATTGCTCCATGTCCGGGGACATACCCCGTAAGATTTTAAGCACATAAATTTTCCATAGATCATAATTTGTGCCATCAAATATAAACAAGTTATTATGCGCTAATCCCCTAACCGACATCTTTACTCTCAAGGCGGTGAAGCCTAAGAATGAGAGACCTTGCTCTGATACCAATTGAAAGGACACGGATGTCGCCTAGAGGGGGGGTGAATAGGCGATTTAAATTTTTTACGAGATGGGCTTAACAAATGCGGAATAAAACTAGCGTTTATTTTGTCAAGCCCAAAGCCTATATACTATTGTTCACCTATGTGCACCAACAACTTATTCTAAGCAATGGTTCACCTATGTGCACCAACAACTTATGCTAAGCAATACAAGCAAGTATGTGATAGCAAGATATATATAACTTCAAGCACGATGGCTATCACAAGGTAAAGTGCATAAGTAAAGAGCTCGGGTATAGAGATAACCGAGGCACGCGGGAGAAGATGATTTATCCCGGAGTTCACACTCTTGCGAGTGCTAATCTCCGGTGGAGAGGTGCGGTTGCTTAGTGCTCCCGAACGCCACAAGAGGCTCACCTTGAGGTGTGGTTGCTCGATGCACACCAACGCCACAAAGGCCTCACCCCAAGATGCGGTACTCACACCACACACCGAACGCCACGAAGGCGCCTCACCTAAATCTCCGGTGACCCTCGCCACAAAGGCCTAGGTCACGGTTCCACTAAGGGATTTCCTTCGAGGCGGAAACCAGGCCTTACACAAAGGTTGGGGCACACATCCACAACTTAATTGGAGGCTCCCAACAAATCGCCACAAAGGCGTAGAATCCGTCTAGGGTTCCAAGAACCCAAGAGTAACAACCTTCTTGCTTTCACCACCACGAATCACCGTGGAGAACTCAAACCGATGCACCAAATGCAATGGCAAGAACACCACAAATATGCTCAAGTCCTTCTCTCTCGAATTCCAACAAAGCTACAAAAGCTATTGGGGGAATAAGAGAGGAAGAACAAAGGAATTCACAAAGAACACCAAGATCAAGATCTAGAGGATTCCACTCACAAAGAGATGGATTTGATTGGTAGAAATGTAGATCTAGATCTCCTCTCTCTTTTCCCTCAAATGGGGGCAAGAATCATGGAGGGATTGAGAGATAGAGCAAGCTTCTCTAGTTCAACAATGGAGGAGAGAGAGAGTGAGAGAAGCCACAGCCCAAGGAGGAAGAAGGGGGGTATTTATACCCCCCCAAGAAAATCGAGCCGTTGGGCAAAACCAGGGCCGGATAATCCGGCCTAAGTAAGGGCTCGGATAATCCGCCCCCCCGGATAATCCGGCCTCAGGGACAAAACCTGGTAAAAATCCGGCCAAAAGTCCGGCCCCTGTCCAGAGCTGCTTTTCTTCAGGTCCTTAGCCAATTTCGAGGGGGCCGGATATTTCCGAAATATCCGGCCCGGATAATCCGGCCCGGAAAATCCGGCCTGGCAAACTGCAGAAAACACCAAAACTAAAACGGGCATAACTTTAGCATCTGGACTCCGATTTTGATGATCTTGTAGGATAACGTAGCATAGAAAACAAAAATTTCCCTACCGCGAACACGCAATCCAAGCCAAGATGCAATCTAGAAGACGGTAGCAACGAGGGGATTATCGAGTCTCACCCTTGAAGAGATTCCAAAGCCTACAAGATGAGGCTCTTGTTGCTGCGGTAGACGATCACTTGCCGCTTGCAAAAGCGCGTAGAAGATCTTGATCACGGCGCCACGAACGGGCAGCACCTCCGTACTCGGTCACACGTTCGGTTGTTGATGAAGACGACGTCCACCTCCCTGTTCCAGCGGGCAGCGGAAGTAGTAGCTCCTCTTGAATCCGACAGCACGACGGCGTGGTGTCGGTGGCGGTGGAGAAATCCGGCGGAGCTTCGCTAAGCGTGCGGGATATGGTGGAGGAGCGGGGCGGCTAGGGTTTGGGGAGAGGAGGTGGCCGGCCACTAAAGGGGGCGGCCAGGTTGTGGTCTTGGTGTGGCCGGCCCCCTCCCCTTGGCCCCTCATTATATAGGTGGAAGCCCCAAGTGTTGGACTACAAGTCTCCGAATAAGACCCGAACCCAAAACCTTCCATATGGTGGGAAACCTTCCCAAGCTAGGACTCCCACTAGAGGTGGGAGTTCCACCTTCCATATGGTGGGGTGGCCGGCCCCCAAAGGGGGAGTCCACTTGGGAGTCCACTTGGGACTCCACCCCACTAGGGTTGGCCGGCCATGGAGGTGGAGTCCCATGTGGACTCCACTTTCCTAGGTGGTTTCTTCCGGACTTTTCTAGAACCTTCTAGAACCTTCCATAGAACCTTCCGTATCATTTTAATTCACATAAAATGACATCCTATATATGAATCTTATTCTCCGGACCATTCCGGAACTCCTCGTGATGTCCGGATCTCATCCGGGACTTCGAACAAATATTCGAACTCCATTCCATATTCAAGTTCTACCATTTCAACATCCAACTTTAAGTGTGTCACCCTACGGTTCGCGAACTATGCGGACATGGTTGAGTACTCACTCCGACCAATAACCAATAGCGGGATCCGGAGATCCATAATGGCTCCCACATGTTCAACGATGACTTTAGTGATCGAATGAACCATTCACATACAATACCAATTCCCTTTGTCACGCGATATTTTACTTGTCCGAGGTTTGATCATCGGTATCACACTATACCTTGTTCAACCTCGTCTCTGACAAGTACTCTTTACTCGTACCGTGGTATGTGGTCTCTTATGAACTTATTCATATGCTTGCAAGACATTAGACGACATTCCACCGAGAGGGCCCAGAGTATATCTATCCGTCATCGGGATGGACAAATCTCACTGTTGATCCATATGCCTCAACTCATACTTTCCGGATACTTAATCCCACCTTTATAACCACCCATTTACGCAGTGGCGTTTGATGTAATCAAAGTACCTTTCCTGTATAAGTGATTTACATGATCTCATGGTCATAAGGACTAGGTAACTATGTAACGAAAGCTTATAGCAAATAACTTAATGACGTGATCTTATGCTACGCTTAATTGGGTGTGTCCATTATATCATTCATATAATGATATAATCTTGTTATTAATAACATCCAATGTTCATGATTATGAAACTAATCATCTATTAATCAACAAGCTAGTTAAGAGGCTTACTAGGGACTCTTTGTTGTTTACATATCACACATGTATCAATGTTTCGGTTAATACAATTATAGCATGGTATATAAACATTTATCATAAACATAAAGATATATAATAACCACTTTTATTATTGCCTCTTGGGCATATCTCCAACAGATCTTGGGCTTGTTTTGAAGCTAGGAACAAGCCCTACAAGATCATGCAGGAAACCATCATAGTCCAACAAGGGAGGATAGAAACAAATGATGAAAGGTTTGACCTATCTAAAAAAGACTTACCGGTAGATGGCACCCATGTTGTCACAGTAGATGACTAGTGGGTCCAATGCACTAGGAACCACACCGAGCTCTACAATGAACCTCTTCATCCATACCGCTTCTGATGAAGCCTCCGAAGCCGCTATGTATTCCGATTTTGTTGAGGATTTCGCCACCGTGCACTGCTTCGAGCTTGCCCGGCTGCTTGCAGCACCATTCAATATAAACACGTACCCGGACCGAGACTTAGAGTCATCGGGATCGGTGTTCCAACTTGCATCGGTGTAACTTGTTACAACGAGCTCTTGGTCACCTCCATAACAAAGAAACATATCCTTAGTTCTTTTCAAGTACTTCAGGATATTCTTGACCGCTGTCCAGTTTTCCATTCCTGGATCACTTTGATATATGCTAGTCAAACTAACATCATGTGCTATATCCGGTCTAGTACATAGCATGGCATACATGATAGAGCCTACTGCCGAGGCATAGGGGATCTGACTCATCCTTTCTCTTTCTTCTGCCGTAGCCGGACCTTGAGTCTTACTCAAGACCTTGCTCAGTAACATAGGTAAGAATCCTTTCTTACTTTCGTCCATTCTAAACTTCTTTAGAATCTTGTCCGAGTATGTACTCTGTGATAGCCCTATTAGACGTCTTGATCTATCTCTATAAATCTTCATGCCTAATATATATGATGCTTCACCAAGGTCTTTCATTGAAAAACTATTATTCAAATAACCCTTTACACTGCTTAATAATTCTATATCATTCCCAATCAATAATATGTCATCTACATATAATATCAGGAACGCTACAGAGCTCCCACTCACTTTCTTGTAAATACAGGCCTCTCCATGACACTGTATAAACCTGAAGTCTTTGATCACCTTATCAAAGCGTCGGTTCCAACTTCTTGATGCTTGCTTCGAGTCCATAGATTGAACGCTGAAGTTTGCATACTTTGTCGGCATTTTTAGGATCGACAAAACCTTTGGGTTGTACCATATACAACTCTTCCTCAATGTCTCCATTAAGGAACGCCGTTTTGACATCCATCAGCCAAATCTCATAATCGAAAAATGCAGCTATTGCTAACAAAATCCTCACAGATTTTAGCTTCGCTACAGGTGAGAAAGTCTCATCGTAGTCAACACCTTGAATTTGTCGGAAACCCTTTGCGACAAGTCGAGCTTTATAGACAGTAATATTACCATCAACATCTGTTTTTCTCTTGAAAATCCATTTATTCTCGACAGCCTTGCGGCTATCAGGTAAGTCTACCAAAGTCCATACTTTGTTATCATACATGGATCCCATTTTGGATTTCATGGCTTCTTGCCATTTGTTGGAATCGGGCTCATCATCGCTTCTTCGTACGTCGCGGGGTCTTCATCATTGTTATCCACAATCATGACATTTAGACAAGGATCATACCAATCGGGAGTGGCACGTTCCCTTGTCGATCTGCGAGGTTCGGTAGCTATCTCATTTGAAGTTTCATGATCATTATCATTAGCTTCCTCCGTTGCCGGTGTAGGCGGCACGGGAACATCTTCCGACACTGCGCTACTCGATCAACGAGCGAGAGATTCTTCAATCTCATCGAGTTCTACTTTTCTTCCAGTCACTTCTTTAGTGAGAAATTCTTTCTCAAGAAAGGTTCCGTTCTTAGCAACAAAGATCTTGCCTTCGGATCTGTGATAGAAAGTGTACCCTATAGTTTCCTTAGGGTATCCTATGAAGACGCATTTCTCCGCTTTGGGTTCTAGCTTGTCCGGTTGTAACTTTTTTACATAAGCTTCGCAATCCCAAACTTTTAGGAACGACAACTTAGGTTTCTTATTAAACCATAATTCATACGGTGTCGTTTCAACGGATTTTGATGGTGCTCTATTTAAAGTGAATGCGGTTGTCTCTAATGCATAACTCCAAAATGATAACGGTAAATCAGTAAGAGACATCATAGAACGAACCACATCTAAGAGAGTTCGATTACGACGTTCGGACACACCGTTTCGTTGTGGTGTTCCCGGCGGTGTCAATTGTGAAAGTATTCCGCATTTCTTTAAATGCATGCCAAACTCATAACTCGAGATATTCACCTCCGCGATCGGATCGTAGAAATTTAATCTTCTTGTTACGTTGATTTTCTACTTCACTTTGGAATTCCTTAAACTTCTCGAAAGTTTCGGATTTATGTTTCATTAAATAGATATACCCATATCTACTCAAATCATCTGTGAAGGTTAGAACATAATGATAACCACCGCGCGATGCTACACTCATTGGTCCGCACACATCTGTATGTATGATTTCCAATGAGTCAGTAGCTCGCTCCATCATACCCGAGAATGGAGTCTTAGTCATTTTTCCCATCAGACATGCTTCGCATCTATCAAGTGACTCAAAGTCAAGTGATTCAAGTAATCCATCGGTATGGAGTTTCTTCATGCGTTTCACTCCAATATGACCAAGACGACAGTGCCACATATAAGTAGAATTATCATTCAATTTAATTTGCTTAGCATCAATGTTATGTATATGTGTATCACTACTATCGAGATCTAACAGAAATAAGCCATTCTTTTCAGGTGCTCGACCATAAAAGATATTATTCATAAAAATAGAACAACCATTATTCTCAGACTTGAATGAATAACCGTCTTGCATTAAACAAGATCCGGATATAATGTTCATGCTTAACGCGGGTACAAAATAGCAATTATTTAGGCTTAAAACTAATCCCGAAGGTAGATGTAGAGGAAGTGTGCCGACGGCGATCACATCGACTTTGGATCCATTTCCAACGCGCATCGTCACTTCATCCTTCGGCAGTCTTCGTTTATTCTTTAGTTCCTGTTTCGAGTTACAAATATGAGCAACCGAACCGAGTATCAAATACACAGGTACTAGTACGAGAACCGGTGAGATAAACATCTATAACATGTATATCGGATATACCTTCTTTCTTCTTCTTGACAAGGCCGCTCTTCAGATCCGCCAAATACTTGGAGCAATTACGCTTCCAGTGTCCCTTCTCCTTGCAGTAATAGCACTCAGCATCGGGCTTAGGGCCAGCCTTAGGTTTCACAGGAGGCGTGGAAGCTTTCTTGCCACTCTTCTTGTTCTTGCCTTTAGACTTGCCCTGTTTCTTGAAGCTGGTGGTCTTGTTGACCATCAACACTTGGTGCTCTTTCTTAATTTCAATCTCAGCAGATTTTAGCATGGCGAAGAGTTCGGGTAACTCTTTGTTCATGTTCCGCATATTGTAATTCATCACAAAGTTCTTATAACTAGGTGGCGGTGATTGAAGGACACGATTAATCCCCGATCTGTTAGGAATCACTATTCCCAAGTCACCGAGTTTCTTCGCATGCCCGGTCATGGCGAGCATGTGCTCACTAACGGAGCTGCCTTCTTCCATCATGCAAGCCGAAGAAGTGTTTCGATGCTTCATAGCATTCCACGGCCGCATGAGTCTCAAAGATAGTCTTCAACTCATTGATTAACTCATGTGGATCGTGGTGCTCAAAACGTTTTTGAAGATCGGCTTCCGGACGCACGGGATGGCACACCGAACTTGAGAGTACCGAGTTTTCCGAGTCGCGTAAACATTCTTTACTTCATCGGTTTCAGTTTCTGCAGGAGGGTCACCTAGCGGTGCATCAAGCACATATTGCAGGTTTCCGCCATTGAGGAAGATCCTCACATGACGGAACCAGTCGGCGAAGTTGCTACCGTTGCTCTTAAGCTTTTCTTTCTCTAGGAACTGGTTAAAATTGATTGGGGACGCCATATCTACAACATATTTGCAAT
The DNA here is from genome assembly GCF_022539505.1 of Lolium rigidum. Lineage (NCBI taxonomy): Eukaryota > Viridiplantae > Streptophyta > Magnoliopsida > Poales > Poaceae > Lolium > Lolium rigidum. The sequence goes on from NC_061514.1 coordinate 140,824,371, forward strand.
AGTTTAGACTAATGTTTATGACAAATTGAGTTCAAATTTTAATTTAACAAAATTAAAAACTAGGTGAACTCCCACTCAAAACAATATCCATCGCATTGTCTTAGTGATCACACGAACCAAATCCATCACACCTATGCCCGATCATCACGAGACAAGATGTAATTTCAATGGCGAACACTCAAAAGTGTTCATCATATCAATCATATGATTCATGCTCTACCTTTCGGTATCACGTGTTCCGAGACCATGTCCGTACATGCTAGGCTCGTCAAGGCCACCTTAGTATCCGCATGTGCAAAACTGACTTGCACCCGTTGTATGCACTTGTTGATTCTATCACACCCGATCATCACGAGATGCTTCGAAACGACAAGTCTTGGCAACGGTGCTACTAAGGATGAACACTTTATTATCTTGAAATTTTAGTGAGAGGGATCATCTTATAATGCTACCGTCGCGATCTAAGCAAAATAAGATGCATAAAAGGATTAACATCACATGCGGTTCATATGTGATATGATATGGCCCTTTTGTCTTTGCGCCTTTGATCTTCATCTCCAAAGCACGGACATGATCTCCATCATCAACGGGCATGATCTCCATCATCGTCGGCGTAGCGTCAAGGTCAATGGCGCCGTCTTCATGATTGTTCTCCCATGTAGCAACTATTACAACTTCTTTGAAATACTACTCAACATGAAATTTAAAGACAACCATAAGGCTCCTGCCGGTTGCCACAATACAATAATGATCATCTCATACATATTCATCATCACATTATGGCCATATCACATCACAAAACCCTGCAAAAACAAGTTAGACGTTCTCTAATTTGGTTTGCATATTTTACGTGGTTTAGGGTTTTCGAGTGAGATCTAATCTACCTACGAACATGAACCACAACGGTGATACTAGTGTTGTCAATAGAAGAGTAAATTGAATCTTCACTATAGTAGGAGAGACAGGACACCCGCAAAGCCACTTATGCAATACAAGTTGCATGTCAAGCGTGGAGCAAATCTCATGAACGCGGTCATGTAAAGTTAGCTCGAGCCGCTTCATCCCACTATGCCACAAAGATGCAAAGTACTCAAGCTAAAGACAACATAAGCATCAACGCCCACAAAACCATTGTGTTCTACTCGTGCAACCATCTATGCATAGACACGGCTCTGATACCACTGTAGGATAACGTAGCATAGAAAACAAAAAATTTCCTACCGCGAACACGCAATCCAAGCCAAGATGCAATCTAGAAGACGGTAGCAACGAGGGGATTATCGAGTCTCACCCTTGAAGAGATTCCAAAGCCTACAAGATGAGGCTCTTGTTGCTGCGGTAGACGATCACTTGCCGCTTGCAAAAGCGCGTAGAAGATCTTGATCACGACGCCACGAACGGGCAGCACCTCCGTACTCGGTCACACGTTCGGTTGTTGATGAAGACGACGTCCACCTCCCGTTCCAGCGGGCAGCGGAAGTAGTAGCTCCTCTTGAATCCGACAGCACGACGGCGTGGTGTCGGTGGCGGTGGAGAAATCCGGCGGAGCTTCGCTAAGCGTGCGGGATATGGTGGAGGAGCGGGGCGGCTAGGGTTTGGGGAGAGGGGGTGGCCGGCCACTAAAGGGGCGGCCGGGTTGTGGTCTTGGTGTGGCCGGCCCCCTCCCCTTGGCCCCTCATTATATAGGTGGAAGCCCCAAGTGTTGGACTACAAGTCTCCGAATAAGACCCGAACCCAAAACCTTCCATATGGTGGGAAACCTTCCCAAGCTAGGACTCCCACTAGAGGTGGGAGTTCCACCTTCCATATGGTGGGGTGGCCGGCCCCCAAAGGGGGAGTCCACTTGGGACTCCACCCCACTAGGGTTGGCCGGCCATGGAGGTGGAGTCCCATGTGGACTCCACTTTCCTAGGTGGTTTCTTCCGGACTTTTCTAGAACCTTCTAGAACCTTCCATAGAACCTTCCGTATCATTTTAATTCACATAAAATGACATCCTATATATGAATCTTATTCTCCGGACCATTCCGGAACTCCTCGTGATGTCCGGGATCTCATCCGGGACTTCGAACAAATATTCGAACTCCATTCCATATTCAAGTTCTACCATTTCAACATCCAACTTTAAGTGTGTCACCCTACGGTTCGCGAACTATGCGGACATGGTTGAGTACTCACTCCGACCAATAACCAATAGCGGGATCTGGAGATCCATAATGGCTCCCACATGTTCAACGATGACTTAGTGATCTAATGAACCATTCACATACAATACCAATTCCCTTTGTCACGCGATATTTTACTTGTCCGAGGTTTGATCATCGGTATCACACTATACCTTGTTCAACCTCGTCTCCTGACAAGTACTCTTTACTCGTACCGTGGTATGTGGTCTCTTATGAACTTATTCATATGCTTGCAAGACATTAGACGACATTCCACCGAGAGGGCCCCGAGTATATCTATCCGTCATCGGGATGGACAAATCCCACTTTGTTGATCCATATGCCTCAACTCATACTTTCCGGATACTTAATCCCACCTTTATAACCACCCATTTACGCAGTGGCGTTTGATGTAATCAAAGTACCTTTCCGGTATAAGTGATTTACATGATCTCATGGTCATAAGTACTAGGTAACTATGTAACGAAAGCTTATAGCAAATAACTTAATGACGTGATCTTATGCTACGCTTAATTGGGTGTGTCCATTATATCATTCATATAATGATATAATCTTGTTATTAATAACATCCAATGTTCATGATTATGAAACTAATCATCTATTAATCAACAAGCTAGTTAAGAGGCTTACTAGGGACTCTTTGTTGTTTACATATCACACATGTATCAATGTTTCGGTTAATACAATTATAGCATGGTATATAAACATTTATCATAAACATAAAGATATATAATAACCACTTTTATTATTGCCTCTTGGGCATATCTCCAACAGATCTTGGGCTTGTTTTGAAGCTAGGAACAAGCCCTACAAGATCATGCAGGAAACCATCATAGTCCAACAAGGGAGGATAGAAACAAATGATGAAAGGTTTGACCTATCTAAAAAAGACTTACCGGTAAAACCTCCAATCTCGAAAATGCAACAAGTTGCCCATGCAAAAATCATTCTTGATGAACTAGAGATTGTCATGAGAATAAGCACAATCTCTAAATCATCACATGGATAAGATCCAAATAATCAACCAAGAAAGATGATGAATCAAACTCGAAAACGCAACAAGTGATCTATGCGAAATCCGTTTTCGATGAACTAGAGCTTGTCATGAGAATAAGCACAAGCTCTAAAACATCACATGGATAAGGTCCAAATAACAACCAAGAAAGATGATGCAAGGATGCAAAGGTTTGAGCTCTCTTCGAACGATACGATCGAGTTACTCACTCGAGAGCCCTCTTGATAGTACGGCAACTAAACTATAAACCGGTCTCCAACTACACTATGAGACCGGTGAGAAAGAAACCCTATCAAGAGCAAACCTCATACTTGCGCATTCCACTTGAGCTCGATGACGACGATCTTGACCTCAACAAGATGGAACGCCTTTCTTGCTTGTGTTTGCTTGACGAAGTCTTGTGGATTGCTCCCCCATAATCCACCATGGGAGAGCTTCTTCTTCGGCGCATCTTCACATAACCATGACCACCATGTGGATTGCTCCCCCATAATCCACCATGAGAGAGCTTCTTCTTCGGCGCATCTTCACATATCCATGATCACCATATGGCTCATCTTGAACTTGCACTTCATTTCTTCATTCTTCATCATGTTGATGTCTTGAAGTAACTTGAGGGCTCACTTCATATTCATCTTCAAGACATACTTGACACTTGATATCCTTCATTAATTTCTTCTTATTGCAACCTAATACAAACATGTTGATGTCTTGAAGTAACTTGAGGGCTCACTTCTTCTTCATCTTCAAGACATACTTGACACTTGATATCCTTCATCAAATTCTTCTTATTGGAACCTTGAAGCCAACATATGGTTCAAGAATTGCCTATGGACAACTCCTACAAATATAACTCAATGCAAACATTAGTTCATAGGGATTGTCATTAATTACCAAAACCACACATGGGGGCTCCATGCACTTTCAGGCGGAGCACCCCAAACGCACGCACAAAGCGTCAAATAGGAGCTCCCCCGCGTAAACCCCAACTAGAGCCGAAGCTCCATGCAACCCCTTATTTTTCATAATTTGAAAAATATGTTCAACTGGGAACTTTTTTTGGGGAAAAATTATAGAAGAGAATGTTGTACTTTAGCAACATGTAAAATCTCAACTCGAAATATCCTACAGTCGGAGATACTAAAAAAGGACAAAATCTATTACATTTGAGAGGTTGAAAATTTTGCAATCTTCACTACTTTAGGTGTCAAATTTTGTCAAGTTGTGTGTAGCTTTGAATATAAGGTATTTTGAGTTGATATTTTAAACGTTGGTAAAGTCCAACATTATCTACATTAAGATATTTGTTTCAGATCTTTTGGATCTCCAAATTGTTGCTTTTAAATTTTCCAAAAAAAAAGGCTACATGGAACCCGAGCTCCATTTGTCCACCCCGCTCCCCCTGATTGTATTTTATTTTCTCATTTTCAGGTTGATTTCATTGTGTGTGTACCCTTAATATAAGTTATTTTATTTTAAAAATTTGTAAAGTATAAAATTATCTAATCCATCTAAGTATTTGTTTCAGATTTTTTTTAAAATCTCCATATTGTTGCTTATGAATTTTTTTTTTAAAAAAAGGCTAAATGGAGCCCGAGCTCCATTTGTCCACAGCCCTCCCCCTGATTGTACTCCATACTTTAGTTCCTTCGATATGATGCAATAATGCAATTGTGTTACTTAACGAATCGTCAAACCATCCCAAATTCACCTCCGAGTTTGGATTGTTTGCTATGGAACAAATTTACAACTAATTAACTTTGCATTTCTTGCAGTCCGGGGTACATCTGGAAGATCAAGTTATTCGAGGAGCAACTTATTTCGTAACATCGTACAGAACACACTTGGCAAACCGATCGCGCATCTATCGTTCAAACTACCCACATGGAAAGCACGCGCCAGAATTATCACACAGAATTATCGGGCATCTGAAAATCAATCACCGAGCTGAAGTTTCAGTTTCAGGGAGTCTGCAGGAGCGAGCTCCCGAGCGCGGCACGGAGGCTGCCGACCTCGTCCTTGGGGAGCACCGCCGCGACGACGCGGCCACGCCCGTCGGAGTCCGGCTGCACCAGCACGGCGCCCTCCTCGCCGACGCCAGCCATGCCGTACTCCACGTGCGCCGGCCGCTGCCCCTTGATCTCCAGCCCGTACAGGTCAACCTGCTCCATGTCCACGAACGTCAGGTTCGCGCCGTAGACGATCACGTCCCCAGGGAACCCCACCACCGCCGCCGTCTCGTCGACCAGGTTCTTGGCCAGCATCGCCGCCAGCTCGGACACGTCGGTCTTCGCCGGCGGCGAGCCCGTCTCCACGTATCCGACCGTCTGCTCGTTCGCCAGCGAGTTGCCGGTCCTGGCAGACATGTCGTTCTTCACCACCGTCACGGTCTTCACCTCCTTATTGACCCTGATCTTCGCCACCGTCTGCCATAGGAGCGCCGAGATGAGCTCGAAGGCGCCGGCGGCGGCCGCCGACTCCTGCTGCTGCAGCCTCTTGAGCATGGGCTCGGTGACGTGGAATGAGTAGCATGCCATGTCGACGCCGGTGGGTGCCAGCCAGTAGTCCTCGATGGGCCCGACCTGCCTGACGGAGCGTGGCGGCGCCGCTGCGGCAGGTGCACGGTCTTGCGGCTCCTTCACAGGGTTGACGGTGATGGCGTCCGGCTTCTTGCCGGCGAGTATCTGAGCCCAGTTGTTGAAGCAGGTGGTCGCCGACGCCACGTCGCCGATGAGGTGCGCCCAGCTGAACCCGAGCGCCATCGCTCCACATTTGAATTTTGTCACCTGTGAATCATCATTCAGTCAGAACAAAGCAGTAAAGCACCTGTGACTAACAAGATTCAGGTTTCATGCAGGGACACAGATCGAATAGAAATTTCAATTAGCTTGAGACTGAAATGGGAAACAGAATTAAGCCTGTCTTTGTTCAGAAAAGAAGCCCAGCAAAATGAACTGCAGAGATTGGATGGAATTAGCTAGATACGATCTGGCCACATAGGTTGAGACACGGTGGTCCTACATGCCAAAAGCTGATCATAATGCACCACCGGTACTGACGGCGATCCATCTAACATTGTTGCCAAACCAACACACACAAGTATGACTAACTTAAGTGCTCAAGTACAGGGATTATTGCTCTCTGATGGACCGAAAATTTGAAGGGCTACTGTGGTACTAATACTGGTGGGATCGACGGTAGGGTTGAGATTCAATCTGAGAAGTGGTAGCTGAGATGTGCAAGGGAAATTGAATTATACGAAAGAAAAGAAGCTGGGTCTCTGTCTGAGAAGCTACACTTGTTCAGAGCAGACGTGGTGCAGTGAATACTGTCGATGCTAGTTATTGGCAGACTCGGTACGCAGGACACGGTACGGGTAAGTGCAGATGCAGCAATGAATGGTGCACATGATCTCTCCAGACTCATGCTCCAAAGCATTTTTCATCTCAATACCGTGTCCGGCGTCCCGAGATCATCTCCATCCGATAGAGCACATGTTGAACGCGCCTAATGCAACATGGTGATGACGTGGCGAGTGGCGGGACAACCATGTCATAAACACATTGGATGTGTGCCGGATTCCTAGGCATGCGCAGTGGGGCGTCATGTCGCCGTCGCACCGGGGTGGTGTGGCATGACATGGCGGGATAGTGCCGGTGTTAATGCGCGCCACCGCTCCCTCACGTGTCACCGTCATTAAATTCACCTCGGGCGACACCCTCTCTAGTCTCTTCACACACCCTCCACGGCTTGCCTCATTAGAAAACCCTAGAGCCACCCTGCACCAAGAGACATAACTATTATCGCCATGTCGAGTCGCCGCACCAGTGGAAGTGTCGCGGACGCCCGGACGGCTTTGCGCCACGCGGCCTAACCGTCTCCGTGACATGGGCTCTTTACAGCGTGTGGTACCCGGTCCCGTCAGACATGCACCTGCTAAGTGGCGTTGGACCCAACGACGCCGTCAAGGACGAGCCGAACCGACTTGGACTACTAGTACTTCTTCGAGTACTACTACCGCGACACCGCCATAGCCGCAGTTAAATTTCATTCAGAATGCGTAAAATATTATCAAATGTGGATGAAATTTTAAATTATCATTTAAACTTGTTGTTTTCAAAAAAAAAAATTGGGGACACGGCTGGGAACAGGGCTGCCTCAGATGTGACATCGCGCGGCAACGTCCATAGATCTGACTCGTTTGGAGACTTGACTGGAGGAAGTTTTTGACACCAAACACTTGAATAACCAATACATGAGGGAATGTTGGGACAAACATTGCATGCACCGGTGCTAGCAGGATCAAAGCAAATTCAGGTCGATTTTCTCTCTGTTCCTCTGGTGCAGTACGTGATGGATTTACGGGTAGTTGGGATTCAATCTGAGATGAGTGCAATGGGAATTGAATTGGAGAAGCGTTGCGTGATTGTGTCTTCCCTCTCCGATGGCAAGGTGCATTCACTCTTGTCCTAGATCGAAGTGGTGCAGTTAATACTGTCGATACCTACTGTCAGACTCGGTTACGCTGGACACGGTACGGGTAAAGGCGCGGCATGAATGATGTACTAACATGGTGTACTGTATATAGGAGTATCCAGAGTAGATCAGTAGAACAGTATAACTTTGCACTCTTTTGAAGTAATTTTGCACATTTTTCGCCTATACATGACAAATTCACCGCATCCCAGACTGCTTGCGAAGGTGGAATGGGTGGATGAACGGAGATCCCTCATCAGTTCATCGCCACAACCCACAACTAATCGTGGAAGAATATCTAGTCGACAAAACCCTTATCGCGCACGAAACTGCCTCATTTGCTTGGTGTGATCAATTTGCTTCTGCGCCGCGAACACTTGAAGAAGAATAGCGTGGGCAAAACGGCCTTTCAGCGATCAGTTTTGCCCCAAGCAGCTACCACAGGGCAGCAATAAAAGTTTCCGTTTCGTGGTCCATGGTCAGTGTTCTAGCATAAGTTCTTGATGGCTACAGCTATGGCCGCAGCTGCGAACCGCACCGAAAGCTACGTCTCCTTAGCTCATCGATCCCATGTCGCGGCCCAACCAACCAAATCGCCGACGACGGAGACCACGCGAACTGGTAGTGAAGAATTGTCTACAACGATTTTTTCCAGATAATGTTTAAAATCCTCACGACCAGATCGCGAAGATTCAACGGCTGAGTTTGTTTAATTGAAGAACATGTATTCCGATAGTTGGGTCGAAATTCTGTAGTGGAAGGAATAGTCAGCGGTTTTACCTGGACGTAGAGGAGCGGGGAGAAGAAGAGCTCCGGGCCGAGCACCTTGTCGTAGCAGAGCTGCGCGACGCGGTCGACTTCATCATCGCGGAGCCACTCGTCGAGGCTCCGGTCGCACTGCGCCTCCACGATGCGGACGCCGCAGTCGTTGCACTTGACGTACGGCCTGCGCGACGCGCCTCCCCCGTCCTCCTGCTGCTGCGGCTGGTCGTCGGCGGGGCGGCGGACGCGGCCGGCGACGGGGTAGTAGGCGTCGAGCCAGGGGAACATGGGGTCCTTGAGCACCTTGGTGGTCACCCCGCGCACGGCCTCCCCCGCCGCGTAGTAGTACGCCCCGCGCAGGTAGTGCAGGCGGAACGCCAGGTCGGGGTCCGCCAGCCCGTAGCTCTCCACCTCCGTCACCGAGCTCGGCACCACCGTCGACAGCCGGTGCCCGTGCACCGCGCCGCCCGCCGCCGCCGCCGCCGACTCCGTCTCCAGCCCCATGCCGATCGCGCCGCGCAACCGCTGCTACCTAGACCGAGAGCTAGCCTAGGTGTGGGCGTGGGTGCACGGTGTCGGTTGGCCGGTGGGACGCGTGTAGTGGCGTATATATCGCGAGATCAGATAGCTCACGACAGCTCCTCCTTCGCCGGTACCGTGGCTGGCTGGTGGTGGGAGGACGAGCACGGGCAGGGGGGTTAAATACGGCTGGGGAGGAGGTGGTTGGGGAGGTGAAGAGCGGGCGGTGACGGATGAATGGAGTCCACTGTGGTGCGGTGTCGACGGCGGGCGAGGTGTGCGCATGTCCGGCCCGATCGGTTTACGGTTGCGCGCGCCGCCGGTGAGAATTGATTGCCGGCCGGCGCACTGTTTTGCCTGGCTGTTTCTCTGAATTCTGGTTCCTCGATGATGGTCCTCATCTGATCTGTCCAAGGATGGATCGAGGAATGTAAGTACACCAGCAGTGTCCAGTGTCCAGTGCCCAGTGGGATTGGATCTGGGTCTGGGAATCTCTGATCGGACCGATGCAACGCGGTGTCGGCGGCGCGCGCGCTGGACAGTGTGTGCAATAGTAGCGGCGGCGACGGTGGCGTCTCCTCGTGCGGAGTCCGTAGCAGGTGGTACCACGGATGGACCGAGCAAGCAAGAGGCGGTGGACGCTGTTCAAGACTTGAAGGTCACGTGAAGGCATGGCCCGTTGCGGCGTGAAGCAGCTGATATCTGTACCCAGCCAACTAGGACCAAATCGGACCATGTAGGCTGGCAAGTTTCAGAATGACACTAACAGAAAATTGACTGCCCTGTCGATCTCCATTTTGTTGTGTATACTGTCAGAACTCTTTTGTACGTAAAGGCTGCCAATATTTGTTTTGCCGATACTTGGCAATGTACCCGAAAATATAGGGTTGGGCTTGAAATCTTGGCCCGACAATCGGGCCGAGCTTGTGAAGCCCGAGAACATGGTTTAACGTGTTAGATTATTAGGTAATTTTTGTGTAAGATTAATTACCGAAATAACATGACAGATGCACAAGTATACTTAACCACACACATCAGACTAAGCACATGCATCAGATCCGAACATGGAACAAGTAGCAGTGCAAGGTAAGAGAGGAAAATCACGTAAATCGCGACCGGGAAGGTCGCACCAGCAGCAACACCATGGTCATTGTTGATGTCGCCCATGGTGTAGTCGGATCAGTCGAGGAAGCAGTCGAACCAGCGAAGATAAAAACAAACAGCAGCGAGCAGTCGCGCCGAGACGCTCCCCAAAAATCTTATCGCCCGCCTCCCGATGCAGGATCTCGACGGACAGGGTTTCGGAGGCCTGCTCTCCCGGATGGCTGTGCACGAAGTCGCCGGGATGGGAAAGACTAGAGAGTAGCGCATCAAAATGAACTTCTGCGTGAGAGAGGCAGACTAGAGAGTTCTGAGCGTGTGCCTCAAGATCTGTTATGTCTCCTGGTATAGCCAGGGAGTAGAGCCGACCCGACAGCGTTGCCACGCGTAGGAACGCAGGGACACGCGCCCGATCGCGTAGAAAGCCAGGGAAACGCGGCGAGCATGCACATGCAGGTCGACACGTGACCAACTCAGGTGGTGCACCAAGCAAAAAATTTAGGCTTCCTTGAGTGCGTCTCGAACTCGAACTCGAGTCACGAAACGCGACGTGCGTGACGAGGCGAGGCGGGGCGGAGGAGGAGGAGTGCGCGAGGGCTCCTTCTATTCTCACTCACTTGGAAGGACTAAAATAGTAGCCCTTATATACCACTCCAACTCCCTCCCAACTAGCAATGTGGGACTAAATTTTGTTTCCCAAGGCTGTCCCAAGCTGCCAACGTGATGGGCTTTGAGATTTCAGGAATTTGTAGGCTACATGGGCTGCCTTACTGGGCTGCATCCCATCTACATCCAACATAACGTAGCGACCCAGCTCGCTGGTGAAAGAACATCTCTCGAATTATGTTTTAAAATGTTTGATGTCAATATACGAGAGTGGATTTTGTACACCCAACACTAATGTTTGATGAAGTGGCGCATAGATTATATATATATACATGTATATGGATGTTTTGTGTGAAAAAACGAGACAAAAAGAAGCAGGCTGTTTTTCTCCAGGCCGGATTTACCGGGCCGGATATTTGCAAATATTTGAATTATTTTCTCTAGCAATATATGCACATAGTTGTATATATATAAGTTTCCAGCGAGGAAAGTAAATGTAGTGTCATAAGGCCATTTACATGTTCTGAAATACATATTTGTTTCGCATTTTTTTTACATTTTTATGATTCATAATTACATTTCTTAAGTTAATTGTTCAATTGCTAGTCAATGTGAACATAATTATTTGTGTATACCAAACACAAATACTATGCATCCTAGGTGTTGAGCATGGTGCGCTTATTAGGATGGAACAAGCTTGTCACCGCCCCTCGCATAAATCACGAGTCGACACCAGCCCATCCAGTAGCTTTCCGGGTTTTCTTTCTCCTAAACCAAAATCGAGGATATGATAGAAATACAAATTCCATTGTAGCTTCTCCTTTTGTGTAGAAATATAGACTTTTAGGCAACATGTTTATGCTTTTGCACGCTGCCTCCGTGTGGTTAGCTCGGCCTCCGTCGCCCTCCATGATCCACATAGAGCTCACCTTGTCTCTTTCTAACGAGCACTTGCCAGTCTTAGGTGTGCACTTCTTTTATCGTGATGTCAGCAAAAAAATGTTGGCAGTCGATCACGGGGACACATTTGGCAGGGTTCCCATGGCTGGTCACCCTCAATTGGGACGACGAAGCCTCCATGGCGTCCTATGGCGAAGCACCTCTTCCATTGGTGGTGTCACCGCCGCGGCAGACGATAGTTGGGCATGTGGTGCTAGAGAATCTAGACAACGACTACTTGGACGAGCTTCTCTGATTATCCGATGACAAATTTACGGCATAGGCAAGGACGTGAGGAACTTATGCCAATAATACGACAGGTGAATACGGAAGGATTTGTATTATGATGGTATTCTCAGATTATTTTAGGGAACAACATATAGAACGGAGGCAAAAAAAAATTGAGGCGCAGTTTGATGGTTGCCTCGCACTCGCAGAGCACACAAATATATGAAGTTGCAAAATAAATGCCATAAAAGCGGGCCAATGACACGATAAACTATTGCTTACCTACTTGTAACAAAACCGAGCGAGGTCATTGCAACAACATAGACAGTACTTGCTGTATTGTTGGCAGATTTTCTTATAAATAAAATAAAATTTCAAAAAATATCGAACTACTTTTGTGAAAATACACATACTTGTATTTTTTTACGTATGCAAAGTTACGTGAAGAAAATATGGCTGTTATGCCGTTTGTAGGAAAAGCAAAAAGCATATTATAATAAAGCTTATTTTGTTTTGCATCAAAAGTGTTTTTCATTGCTCTGCGGTCAGACACACCTACCACTCAAGTTTGCTCCACGGCCATTTCCACCATCTTGCAGGGGACAAACGGTTGGGCTGGAGGCCAGTACGTGCACCCGAGTTCGGAGACACACGTGAATACCGCGAATCAGATTACTTCGTGCAACGTACAATAAAGAAAGCAGAGGTTGGTAGTTGGGGAATTGATCGTCATTACTAATTTAGCATTTCCTAGCCAGCTTAAATTTGTCAAATAAGCATGACACCGACGTGAACAGAGGACGACACGTCCACATAGCTAGACATGATTTTTTTTTTTCCATTTGTGTTGGTTAGGCACAAATCAATGAAGTCTAATCTATCTAGTAATGGACAAAGAATCGACCGCATTAAACCAGTGTTAGTGACCAGGAGTAGCTGTGCCTTTCAGATCCACGGATCAACCACCTTAATCAAAAGCTTTGACCGTTGTTTTTTCGAATTGATGATTAGCTTTCGTTAGTATGTTTAAATTTCAGTAGTGTCAGCCTCAACAACGGGGGTGTAGCTCATATGGTAGAGCGCTCGCTTCGCATGCGAGAGGCACGGGGTTCGATTCCCCGCACCTCCAGCACTAAGTACCTTTTTTGCTAATTAATCAGCCTCCTCCAAATTATGAACAGTCCGCCTTTTGCTCTCGAAAACGTATTCAATCCCCGAGCAACTCCGTTTTCCGCCTCCGACGCGTGGCTGATTGTGCCGTTCATTTCCCATCCTACGGCTCCGCAACACCAGCGTGCGGCGCCGTCTCCTCCCGCAAGAAAGTGTGCCCCAAAAAGAACCGCCGAGAAAAAAAGCTCAAAATAAAGCGAGACCAGAAAGTGGAGGACTGGAGGGCGACGAAGCCGCGGCCGCCATGGACGCAGCCACTAAGTACCTTTTTTGCTAATTAATCAGCCTCCTCCAAATTATGAACAGTCCGCCTTTTGCTCTCGAAAACGTATTCAATCCCCGAGCAACTCCGTTTTCCGCCTCCGACGCGTGGCTGATTGTGCCGTTCATTTCCCATCCTACGGCTCCGCAACACCAGCGTGCGGCGCCGTCTCCTCCCGCAAGAAAGTGTGCCCCAAAAAGAACCGCCGAGAAAAAAAGCTCAAAATAAAATAAAGCGAGACCAGAAAGTGGAGGACTGGAGGGCGACGAAGCCGCGGCCGCCATGGACGGGGAGCTGGATGAGGCCATCCGCAAGCTCGCGTGGCTCAACTTCGACTGCTCCAGGAACGAGCTCGGGTCCTGCGTCGCCCGGCTCTCGGAGCTCAAGGTACCCCACCCACCCATGGCTCGACTTCCTTTACGCCCTTTGAATTTCCTCAAGGGAGTTCTGGAGTGGCGTTGACGAATCAATCCGGTCGCTACGCGATTTTACTGCGGTCTGATGCCATGTGGTGGATGCCTAGGGTTTAGATGTGGATTATCTGTACTTCTGGTGTTCCGCAGCGCGAAGGATGCGGTTTATGAGCGGGTTTTGTGGTGTTCCGCAGCGCGAAGGATGTGTTGGATGGGTCGGGAATTCGGGATGTGCTTTCCATGATCCATACATCCCCGAAATGCCCCGATTGAACCGCGATTGGTTAGGGTTTGCGCGACTTGTTGGAAATGAAGAGGGGGATTGGGGGCGAGGGTTTGCCATTTTGGAGATGAGCAGCTCCGTTCCCACATTCACAATGCACTACTGATGGTAGTTGCTAGTTTCCCTTCAATTCATCGTTTATCCATCATCAGACTTGGGAGGTGGATGCATGGGTGTGGAGTTCGTGATGTGCTTTCCCCAGGTCCCTGAAATTTCCCAACTGTACTTCGATTGGTTAGGGTTTGTGCTACTTGTTGGAAATAAGCAGATGAATTGGGGCGAGGGTTTGCAATTTTGGGATGTGCAGCTCTGGTTCCACATTGACAATGTACTGACGCAGGGCTGGTTCTGAGGGTTTGCAGTAGGACGAAATGCTGTGCTTTTTTGTTTTGAGGATTTCCCTTAATTCAGTGTTTATCATCAGGTGACACGTCTCTTCCTGTTGTTGATTTCAGATTCTCCTCACAAAGTTTCCTAGCCTGCCACCAACATTTGAGATGACACCTAATGCAGTGGAGGAGCTGAAATTCGCAAGTAAGCACTTGGTTTGGGATATATACATGATGAAACATTCTCATTTCCAGTAAATGTGGGATCCTGAATCAATTTAAAAGAATTGCTCCTGTACAATGTAACCTAATATGCTGCGTTCCATCCAATTAGAAGTTGCTATGTAGCTTTTTTGAAAATGAGTTGCTATGTAGCTGAAGGTGTTTTCTGGAATACTTAGTTCAGGTTGTATGTGTGTTCACTAGTCATGGATTACAGCGAAAAGTCTACAAAGCATTCTGCTGAAGAGAACATTGTCATAAGCCATAACTGAAACTCTTCTTTACACTGTTCTGGAAAACTCTGTTCTCGTTTTTCTTGATGCTGCATTTTGGCATTGCAGTTTATCACGTGTGTAGTTGGTTGTTGTGGGTAAGCATCCGTGTTTTTGTAAAAAAATGTTTGGTGACTTAAATTGTGAAACTTTCAGGGGCTGTATACGAGTTTGCTGTTATCTTGAGCATGGAAATGAAAGACCAAGAAGCATTTGAGAGGGACTTAGTCCAACTAAAAGGTTTCTACATGGATACAAGGTTTCTTTCCTACTTTAACTCATTTTGGCCTTATGTACTGTATAGATTTATCCTATGTAAGCAAGCATTTTAAATATCTTTCTAACTTATTTTTCTCTTGTGATCACATTTATATTTTTTCCCTGAAAATCACGTTGACAGTTGAAACATTCAGATCACGGACATACATTTATTGATACAATCTACTTCGTTCTGGTGGTAGTTGTGACCATTAACTGTAGGTTTAATCTTTGGCCATTAACAGAACCTGTGAGGTGCCAGCAGAACATCCTTGATTTAAATAGTAAATACAAAGATTAAGATTCCTCTCTGCACTCAGTCTCAACATTTGTCACTTGTCAAGCTGTCGTTGTTAGGAATACATTTGTGTTAATTGGCCTCCTGGACTTTACGAGCACAGTTATGTTGTGGCTAAATGCTGCTGAAGATTTCTACATATATATTGTATTCTGGAACGGTGTATTTTCTGAAATAATGTTTGTTGAGTGCTATTTATACCGTTTTTGCTTTGTGATTGTTCATCAGAGGCATGATCCCACCCTCACCAGACGAATACCCAATATTGGGGCTTAATCTTATGAGGCTTCTGGCTGGGAACAGAATAGCCGAATTCCACACTGAGCTGGAACTTCTGCCCCTGGGAGCCCTACACCATCCTTGCATCAAATATGCAGTAGAGCTTGAGCAAGCCTTTATGGAAGGGACCTACCGATTAATCAATGATCGAAAAGCTGTGCCACATGAGTCATACCGCTACTTCATGGACCTTCTTGCTGAAACTATCAGGTGAATGAATTTACATTATCCTTTCTACTTGGCTTCTGTGGTGAATTTCCTGATTGTGTGTGTTCTCTACGTGTTCCTTTGCAGAGATGAAATAGCTGATTGCAGTGGTCAGGCATATGATCACTTGCCAGTGAATGATGCCATGGAAATGCTGATGTTCTCCTCTGACCAGCAGCTTCTGGAGTACATATCAGAGGTAAATCTTCTTTTATCTCTTCTGCCCCCATCATCATGTTTCGATATGAGCAATGATTTAAGGGTGGCATCCACATCTTGTTAAAGGCATAAGTGCATGTGCATCCACTAAGCTGCTGCTCTACTGGCTAAACCAGATAATAGATTTCTGTACCACTTCTGACTATGCAAGTACTCCTGTTGATGGCAGAAACAACATGAATGGGAGGTTCAGAACCATTCGGTTCATTTTCACATGGCGAAGCCCCAACCTCGTGTCGGTGTACACTCGTTTAAGCTGATCAAGCAATCTCTTTGCTACGCGCTGGAGCTGGAGCAGGTAGTGTAATTTGCAAAGCAAGGTGGACTTTGTTCTGATGTAGGTAGTCCCTAGACAACGATGAACTTAGACAGCCATGTTTCGTGATTTGCGTTTTCTTCCCTGCTGAAATGGTGGAATTTCTGTTAGAAACACTGCTGATGGCTGCTCGAGGTGCTAAACTCAGCACTGTATTTTCGTGTCAGTGTTGACCCTGTCTAAGCTAACACGATGAAGATATGTTCACTTGCAGTCTGATGCTTCTGGTAAATTCAGTTCATTTCAGTTGGATGTGTTTTTAAATCAATCTGGATGCTTTGTTGGCTTGTTGAAATATCATGGTGAGCTAGTAGCTGTCAAGTCAAATGTCCGTAGAAATATGTAGAAACATCAGGACGTTAAGACCTTTTTAGACCACAACTCACCCAGCCATGAGAATTTCAGTTAGTAGCAAAAATCACTGTACATAGGGCATGTTGGGCAACAGAGGAGCAACAAAACAATTGATTTTATTTGTTTCTGCATGAGAAGGGAGAAGGAAACAGATGTGGGCTGTGTCGAGGCCTATATGCCTTGAGTGAACCAACTGTCTTATTCCTTGCCATTTCCTTGCCGTGGATTAGCATCAACCCATAGAACGAAGTGAACAAAAAAAAAAGGGTCAGCCAAGAATCTGCGGGACTCTTCATGAACCGGTTCCGATCATTGACTTGAGTATCTTCTTCAGGGTATCCACAATGCTCGAAAATGGAGGGCGCTGCCTTGGATCACTGAAAATAAAGCATAATCATGTTAAACATAGCGACTGAGCACAAATGGATATAGTTGCTTAAATTTTCATCAAGGTAGCAGGAAGATCATAGAATATGCTTACTCAGTCCAACAGGATTCAACAAGAGCAGCTAGTTCTGGAATGGTATCTTGTGGGATAGGGAGCCTTCTGTTTTGGAATGCAACTGCTCCTACTACCTGCAAATGTTTCTCTAATGAATCACAAACAAGCATAGCCCTTTTTCTGAATTGTATTAGAGAACACAATAAAAATGAGATGGGAGATTACTTGTGCGGGGCCTAGGCCGCTCCATGGTTGCTGCATTGTCAGGAGCTCCCATAAGATCACACCGAAACTGTACACATCACATTTCTCGTTGGATGGTTCGCCACGGAGAAACTCTGGCGCCATCCATTCTGGCTGCAGTTTATCGGAATTCGAACATAAGAGTCTAAAAGGGTAATGACAGATTACTAACGGAGCTAGACTGTCATATGAAGCTTACTGTTCCAGCGACTGATTTGGACGATATGAAGGTGGTAGCCTTGAATCTGGACAAGCCAAAGTCACCTACCTGAAGTCGTATCAAGGATAGTAAATAAAGAGACAAAAGCAGAACATATCCATTCTTGACCGTGCGATGCTAGGTTGGATAGGAACTCTAACTAACCTTCACGGACCAGTTCTTATCCACCAGCATGTTTGGTGTCTTCAGATCCCAATGTACAATAGGAGGGTTCAGGCAGTGGAGATAGTTGATACCTTTTGCCTGCATTCCAAGCACAACAACGTGTCATGCGACATTCAGGAGAACTAATAACATGCTACCTGCAAAAGCCAGTATTCCGATACATACAACATCTAATGCCATGCGCAAGCGACGCCGTAGATCGAGCAATTCTCCACTAGCCGCTTTGTTGATGAGACGGAAGAGGCTCCCTCTGTTCACAACATCAGGATTCAGGTATTTTATTTTGTTGCAGGAAATTAGCTCATATTGAACTGGTGGAGGTTTACCGAGGCAAATACTCGGTTACTATCGACAAATGTGGGCATTTTGTCACTGCACCCATGAACAATACCACATTTGGATGGCGAACTCGTTTCATGATAGAGATCTGCAAGAGTTAAAGAATGAGACATATTGAGATCCATACTAGGGATAAGTAATGTTTTGATGCAAAAAAGAAGTGTTGAGTTACCTCTCTCAGGAATTCCTTAAGCTGAGCTTCGCCAACATCCTGGTCTGTAAGCACTTTGACTGCAACATCCTACATACCCATAAGTATGGTCTTAGTTTCGTGAGCTCTCCAAAGGATACTTAACTCACTTGCAAAGAGAAAAAGTTTCCATAGAGAAACGTTTAAGGTACTTACAGAACCGTGCCAGTCAGCTCGATAAACGGTACCAAATGAACCTGCATTATTCCAGTGAAGAGTGATCACTTTCACATCAGGCAGCAAGTTGAATAAGAATACTGAAGCTAAAGAAGTACCAGCGCCTACGCGTTCCTTGAGGTCAAGCTCATCCCATGATATCTCAAGCCAATCCATGGCGAAAGAGGGCTCAACGATCAGGCGTTTCGGGATTGCAACACCAGGGATGTTCTCCTTATTGACTAGTATCTCGGCACCGACCTCCATCGCCTTCAACTGCTTTGATACTTGAAACACTGACATGTTGTTGCAGTTGTCATTCTGCATGACCTGGCCGCATTTCGAGACCGCACCTTCCACGGCGGCTGCTTGAATAGAGTTCTTGTCCCCTGCAACTGCAGTAGAACATGACCAATCAGTACGTGCATCTGCATGGTCTAGACATTTGATATCGACGCGGTATAATGATGTTGTAAATTGTACCTGAATACTGGGAATTTGAGAATATCGAATTGCAATGATCATCATCTACCGGACGATTCCTTGTTGCGACCGGTGTGATATAGTTTGCCAAACCTGCTGTGCAAGAAGTCTTGAAAGGCGAAGACACAGAGGAGAGCAGCTGCCCGTTGATGGAGGAGTCTGGATTGGAGATGCTCCCTGGCACAACGACGAGGTCCACGACGTACTCCCTGAAAAAGCACCATCATCATTGTAAATAAAGTGTTTTGGCTAGTAAGTAAAAAAGAGGTTGTGCAAGTTCAGGTCTACAATATTTATAGCTGCAAGAATTCTCCGAGCACATCTGCACACACCTGGTATATCTTCTCTCGTCGATTTTGACGAGGCATGATGATCGGTGAGGCGCGGAGCAGTACTTGCAGCCTTGCGCAATCCGGCATGGCAGGCCGACGAAATCTGCCAGCTCCTGCGTGGATTGATTTGAAAGACCGCTACTTACTGAACCTGTTGGCTAAACCACAATGCAAGCGCAGCAATGTCGGCGAAAGTACCTTGAACAGAATAGCACGGTGCCTGCAGAAGCCGATGGAAAGGCGGCCGATGGGGACGACGACGCTCTTCTGCTGCTTCCTCAGCCGCTTACTGACCGCCTTCCACCGCATGTACAGGTCCCCGTCCTCCGACCTCAGTGCACCCCTTCAAAAAACCCAGCAAATTGAGCAATGTGCTGTGCGTTGTCTGCTCAGCTAACTGGACACATTTTCATCAACAAAGCTCAAGTTCTATATGATTAAAAAAAAAAAGCTCAAGTTCTATATAAACAGATCCAGTACAGACAGAAACGTGACTATGTCACCATGACGGTCGCAAAGTCACCACTGAAATTGAAGTGGTGGTCACATGTTCGTCAGTTACCAGGTTCGGAGGTTCACGGACAAAAAATCGCGTCCCTCCCATGTCTGACTGTCCATCGGTCGCACGCGGCCACCGTCAGTCACAGGGAGTGCATGCACAGCACGGACATAGTACACACAGGAGCGAGACATTACGTCGACACGGACCAACCAAACCTTTTTTCTTTGTAAAGCAAAATCACGGGCATGCACCGATCGAAGCTACAGCAGCAACTAGGATAACGTACCCCATCTGGTCGGAGACGAGGACGGCGAGACGGCGGACGAAGTCGAGCGTGGAGCCGAGGGCTCGGTGGAGGTCGAGCGCGCGTCGCTCGAGGTCGACGAGCACGGAGTCGCCGCACTTGTCGACGAGCAGCACCTCCAGCGACGACTGGTCGCTAGCGTCCACCTCCCGCAGCGCGGCCAGCGTGGGCAGCCGGCGGCCTTCGTCCTCGTCGGCGTTGCACATCGCCCACAGGTGCGGGTCGATCCCCATGATGTTGTAGAACCCGTGCGCGATCTTGTCGCCCCACGGCAGGCACCCGTTCACCTGCACGCGCGCGCCATGCACATTGCTAATCAATCAAGCTGATAATGATGTTTACTCGAGAGTCGAGAGCATCCAGTTAGTCAGTAGCTCTTGATTAAAAGAAAGATCTAGCCAATGATGGAGCTGGAGGTTGCACGCCTTGATTTGCTTCAACTTGCAGTTTTTAATGAGCGAAGAATCGAAACATAAAGAATTGGATGGAGAAGAGAGACTAGCCGCACTGATTAGTTTAGCGTCAGCTCAGTGATGATATGCCTAATCTGGTCATGACGCGTGGACATTGAATAATTGTGCGTACCCAGAGCCGGTAGGAGACGGCGGCGGCATCGGCGGGCTGTTCCGGCTGTTCTTCGCTGGGGCCGAGGCGGTGTAGGAGGAGCTCAGGCGGGACGCCGGCGAGGAAGGCCTCGGAGGTGATGCGGACGGCGAAGGACAGCTGCAGGTAGTAGCTCTCCCTGGAGCGTTGGACCCACGTGTCATCCCTCCCGCCGCCACCGCCCGCAGTCGAAGGCGGCGCCTGCGAGGAGACCGTGGCCGTGGCGGTGGAGGCGGTCGCTGGCTCGGTGCTGCTGCTGGTGAAGGCGCTGCTCCCGGCGCTCCAGTGCGTGGACGGCGGCGCGGCGGGGACGTCGACGGGTTTGAGGCGCGCGTAGTCGGCGAGGAGCGGCAGCCGCGCGTCGGGGTCGGCGAGGTCGAAGGCGGTGTGGGCCGGGGGCAGCGGTGGCGCGAGCGCGTGGAGGCGGCGGCGGTGCGGCATGGCCGGATCGAGGAGCTGGCTAGAGGCTACGCGTGCATGGGCGAGCTAGCAGATCGAGGCGCTGGTGCCGGGTTGCCGGAGACAGCCAGAGAGAGTTTGCGTGTGGAATGTGACGGCGGTGTTGAAAAACTCGGTGGAGCGGGCGGGGGAACAATGGAACGGCTCCAACTTGCATGTTAGCCCTTGAGATTTCCGTCGCCTTTCCTTTCCCAAACGGGATCACGAGGGTGCGCGAGCAAAAGGGCGCCGCCGGTGCACGTGGAAAGCGGAGCTCGTGGCGCCATGGCGCGCTGCCGCGTGTGGCAGCGAGGACACGCGTCGCCCGCCGGGCCGTCGCGTCGCGCGATGCGGCCGTTCTTGACTTGCGACGCCAGAGGCAAGTCCGCAACCGCAAGGCATTGGCGGATGGGCAAGTTCGAGCCGCTTTCACTCGACTGCGCGCCACCGGAACGACACCCCAGGCCCGGCAGGAACACGCGGTCGTCTCGACACATGCACCAATCAGATAGTCCCTCCTTTCCTTCCTCAAACTTGTGTAATTTTATTTTTTTCTTAAATCAAAATTTAAAACTTTGACTAGTTTTATTGATGGATGGGTGGGAAGTTAGGTTCTAGAGGATAAATAGCTAGGTAATATGCCACACTTGAGAATAATATCCGATATTGTATAATATTGTGCGGCACAAAAGCGATACACTCGTTAAGGTGATTTTTTTTCGAAAATGGGCACTTTATTACTTGCGCAATAGACCCGGCCTCTGCATAACTAAGATGCACACAGCCGCACACAAATTCGTTACAAAAACAGAAATGTGTTCAAATGGTAAAATAAGGTTCAAAAGACAGAAACAAAGACTAGCTAGGAGGATCTAGCCGAAGGTCACGCTGCCACCCATGTTGGGAGAAAATATCCCTCGCCGTATCCTCCAACCGTGAAGACACCTCCGTAAAGAGGTCCCGGTGCTCGACACGCCGCAACGGTATCCATGAGCGGAGCAAAGCCGTGCATCGGTAGATGACACCGCAAAAAAGAAGAAGAAATATTATTGAAAATCTTGTCATTTCTACATAGCCATAGCGACCGGATAATTGCAATCGCTCCCATCCTAATAAGACGTTTAAACCTAACATCCACACCATTGAGCCGGTTGCCAAATAAATTGACAACACTACGTGGTGGGTATAAGGTAGACCCTATTTGGACGGCTGACCATATAGACCTAGCTAACTTACATTGGAAGAATAAGTGGTTAATTGTCTCGTCTTGATGACGGAAGACACACTTTTACTTCCATGCCGGTTGCGTTTGGCAAGATTATCTTTAGTAAGGATTACCCCGACGAAGATACCAGGCAAAGATTTTTGTTCTCGGCGGTATCTTCATCTTCCAAATCTTTGAATTATTATCGATCGGGAGTTACGGCTGAATTAAAGCATTGTACATGGAAGCCACCGAGAATGAACCATTCCCGTAAGGTTCCAACGAAATACATCCGGTCCCTGCGTCAGTTGAACTAACTCAAGACGCTGTAACAATTCCTGCCACGAGGTTTGTGCAGGACCGATGAGACTTCTTCTAAAATCCACATTTGGTGGGAAATCTTCCAACACCTTAGCGATAGTATCGCTTTTGTGGCGCACTATATTGTACAATGCCGGATACTGTTCTCGGAGCGTGGTGTTACCCAACCATATATCCTCCCAGAAACGAATTTCCGATCCATCCTTAATAGAGAAAGATCCATATGGAAAGAAAAACTTCTTTGTTTCCATAAGACCAGCCCAAAAAAGGTGATGAAAACTTCACCACCAAATGTGCGTTTAGAAGAAATCTCATTGATCCTAGACAAGCATCTTGGAATGCTACAACGTCTAAATTCGGTCCTTGACGGAGGGATCTCAATGAGAGTGGCAAATTCTCGGTAGATTCTATGTAATGTTTTATCCAACCTAATGTACCAGTTGATAATAATTGCAAATTTTGAAACATGAAGATCCCGCTTAAAACGAAAGTGCTTGCATGGTATCTTCGTTGAGGGATAATTCTTACTAGAGATAACCTAGCAAAACACAATTGGTATGGAAGTACACGTGTGTCTTTTATCATCAGGACGAGACTATGAAAACTTATTCTTCTAGTGTAAATTTGCTAGATCCATATGATTAGTCATCTAGATAGGTTCAACCTTGTACCCACCATGAAGGTTTGCGAATATATTCGGCAATTGGCCTAATGATGTGGATCATAGACTTAAGATGCTTATTAGGATGGGGGCGATTGCTGTTATTTGATCGCTATGTGTAATATCCCAGGATTTGGGGTTACAAAAATAGAGGAAACAGATGTGTGCATTGCATTCATGCATAGAAAATCCGGGGAATTTTCGCGCTTTAAAGTAAAACAGTCACAGTAACTGAAGTTTCACTTGACCTTGATGGAATTGAAGTAGCTCATCAAGTCAAGCGCTATAAACCTCAATGTGACCTTTCTTTAAAACCTTGTTTTGGGTAGAGTTGATTTGATCTAAGGGGTTAGATCAAATGGAACTAAAATCAACACAACAACACTTAACTCAATGATCAATTGTTGATCTTATGAAATATTATAATATGGTATTCTTTGCTATATCATATGAACAACTATTCAACTATAA
This sequence comes from Lolium rigidum, assembly GCF_022539505.1. Taxonomy (NCBI): domain Eukaryota; kingdom Viridiplantae; phylum Streptophyta; class Magnoliopsida; order Poales; family Poaceae; genus Lolium; species Lolium rigidum. The sequence continues at coordinate 140,848,158 of NC_061514.1, forward strand.
ATCAAGTAGTAATAAAATGGATAAACCATTCTTCACTCATCTTTTCCATGTCTTAAACTAATCCATGATCCTACCATGAACTTCATGGTATTCATTTTACCTCATTCTTGGAAACTTGACAATAAGATCAACTCTAGATATATATATTCTTCTCCATTCCAAATTATTATACATCAAACCTAGAGAGGTGAGAGTTCTATGTTAATTATTAGAGAAGCAATGGCAAACTTTGAGCTAAACCTTGAATATACATCCTTGTGTTTAAATCATCATCCTTAAGAGGAACCCTAGGATACTATTCAAGACAATCCCTAGAGAGAGAAACCATTTATGTTAAACATAGATATTGATGATCACATCATTCTCTATGGAGCCTAACATTAGGTTAGCATTGAAGTCCTTCCCAAATGAGAGAGACCATTGATACCAATATTAGTTGTACCTATTTAAGAATCAAGAACAACTTTAAACTTAAGTATTAGAATGTAAACCATTTCACCTTGGAATGGTGAGATAACCAATATCAAATGGAATAAAACTATATCCATGAACTGATGAAGAAAAGTAGTGACTAATCCAATTAAGTTATCTAGGTGGATGATAATGCGTGAAGCACACATCCGTTGGGAACGCCAAGAGGAAGGTGTGATGCGTACAGCAGCAAGTTTCCCCTCAGAAAGAAACCAAGGTTATCGAACCAGTAGGAGATGAAGGCCACGTGAAGATTGTTGGTGAAGGAGTGTAGTGCGGCGCAACACCAGGGATTCCGGCGCCAACGTGGAACCTGCACAACACAAACAAAATACTTTGCCCCAACTTAACAGTGAGGTTGTCAATCTCACCGGCTTGCTGTAAACAAATGATTAAACGTATGGTGTGGAGAATGATGTTTGCTTGTAGAAAACAACAGAGAATAGAGATTGCAGTTGATTGTATTTCAGATGTAAAAGAATGGACCGGGGTCCACAGTTCACTAGTGGTGTCTCTCCAATAAGAAATAGCATGTTGGGTGAACAAATTACAGTTGGGCAATTGACAAATAGAGATGCACATACATATATCATGATGACTACTATGAGATTTAATCAGGGCATTACGACAAAGTACATAGACCGCTATCCAGCATGCATCTATGCCTAAAAAGTCCACCTTCGGGTTAGCATCCGCACCCCTTCCAGTATTAAGTTGCAAACAACAGACAATTGCATTAAGTATGGTGCGTAATGTAATCAACACAAATATCCTTAGACAAAGCATTGATGTTTTATCACTAGTAGCAACAACACATCCACAACCTTAGAACTTTACATCATCGTCCCAGATTCAATGGAGGCATGAACCCACTATCGAGCATAAATACTTCCTCTTGGAGTCACAAGTATCAACTTGGCCAGAGCCTCTACTAGCAACGGAGAGCATGCAAGAACATAAACAACACATATATGATAGATTGATAATCAACTTGACATAGTATTCACTATTCATCGGATCCCAACAAACACAACATGTAGCATTACAAATAGATGATCTTGATCATGATAGGCAACTCACAAGATCTAAACATGATAGCACAATGAGGAGAAGACAACCATCTAGCTACTGCTATGGACCCATAGTCCAAGGATGAACTACTCACGCATCAGTCCGGAGGCGGGCATGGTGATGTAGAGCCCTCCGGTGATGATTCCCCTCTCAGGCAGGGTGCCGGAGGCGATCTCCTGAATCCCCCGAGATGGGATTGGCGGCGGCGGCGTCTCTGGAACTTTCTCCGTATCGTGGCTGATGAGGCGGTTCCTCGGCAATGCCCACCATGAGGGGCTTGGGTTTTAGAGAAAGGCGACGACGGAAGTTTCGGGAGCGAGACGGTACACGACGTACCCAGGTTCACGTCCCCACGGTGGAGGATCGCTACGTCCTGCTAGCAATCCACTATATGAATATATGTATACAGGGGCCGCCATAGGCGGAGTTGTTGGATCTAGTCTAGTTCTAATCCGCGGGTTGCGGTGTCTAGGCGTGTCGCCTCTATGATTATGTTTCTGATTGCGTGTCTAAGGGGTGCCCCTGCCTGGCTTTATATATCAGCCAAGCTAGGGTTTACAAGAGTCCTAGTAGGATTCATATTGGAGTCTTCTTTCCTTGTAGTCCAAGTTGAGGCGCGTGCAGGTCCAGCTTGCCGAGTCCTCGTGCTGGTCCACCTTCATAGTTTGCACCGGGTATGGCAATGTCGAGTACCCGAAGGGTTATGCCCACGTCAGTAGCCCCCGAGTGTCTGGCCGAAGTGAAGCTTCGGGCAGGGACTAAAGTTGTCTTCGCCGAATGACTTGATCATCTGTTGAATCTTGTGCTTGATGTAGAGTCGAAGTTGCTTTTGGTCGGGTGCGCGAAGCGCTCCCGATGGGAGTAGCCCCCGAGTCTATGGGCGGGTGCTTGCAGCCACACATAGACTCAAGTTGTACTACTCGAAGATCTTGATTGTTGATGCTGATGTCTTCAACTTTATCCTTCTTTGTTGGCGAGGTTGCCATATTTTTTTATCGGGTGCGCGACTAGCGCTCCCGATGGGAGTAGCCCCCGAGCCTGTAGATAAATATGAAATAGTTATGTATAGGGTGCAAAAAATGCTAAGTCAAACACCGTAGGCTTTTTCAAGTTCCGAGAACTTGATGCCGATGACTCTGATGATGCCATAGATAAAGGAGTTGATGATTCAGATGATATCCCAGAGGAGCCGATGATTGAGATGATGGCCCTGAGGAGACGATGATTGAGATGATGGCCCAGAGGAGCCGATGATTCGGATGATGGCCCTCAGGAGCCGATGATTCGGATGATGGCCCAAAGGAGCCGATGATTCGGATGATGGCCCAGAGGAGCCGATGATTTGGATGATGGCCCAAAAGGAGCCGATGATTTGGATGATGGCCCGGAGGAGCTGATAATTTTATCGGGTGCGCGTCCAGCACTCCCGATGGAAGTAGCCCCCAAGTCTGGGCACTGATGCTTGCAACCGTGAGTAGACTCAAGTCGAGCAGCCCGGTGTTTATAGTTTTCTTCAGGTGCCGTTGACACATTGTTGTATATTTCAAGGGGATATCCTCAATGCACCTTTGAGCATCGTTGATGCCATTATTCGTAAGTTTTTCGGTAGATACATATATATGCACTTTTACCGTGTCAATGCCGTTGGCAAATTTTGAAGGAGCAAATCTTAATTGCCCGTTTAAGCGTATGTGTATTCGTTGGTCAGCAAATTGTTTGAGTGATCAGCTCGTGTTGCAGGTCTTGCTAAACCCATTGTATGTGCTACTTTGCTTTCAACCGATGTATGTTCTGCCGATGAGCCCGTTGTTCTTTGATATTTCCATAAGTAAAATATCGAACGTGGGTTGTTTTATATATATTTCATGATCCTTGCTATCTGCGGCACTCTTTGAGGCATCTATAGCAAAGGAAAAAGAGTAAAGGTCCCCGTTGCTTCATGATCCTTGCTATTTGCGGCACTCTTTGAGGCATCTATAGCAAAGGAAAAGAGCAAGGTCTTCGTTGCTTCATGATCCTTGCTATTTGCGGCACTCTTTGAGGCATCTATAGCAAAGGAAAAGAGCAGTGTCCCCGTTGATTACCATCCATTGCAGCACTCGTATTTTTAGAGGCTTTTAGATGATAACTTCATGTATAAGAAGTCTTCATTTCCTCTTGAATTACACCAGCGCTCCCGATGGGAGTAATAATTCCAGCACACCGGCGCTCCCGATGGGAGTAATAGTCTTCATATCTTCTTGAATTCCAATACACCGGCGCTCCCAATGGGAGTAATAATTCCAGCACACCGGCGCTCCCGATGGGAGTAATAGTCTTCATATCTTCTTGAATTCCAATACACCGGCGCTCCCGATGGGAGTAATAGTCTTCATATCTTCTTGAATTCCAATACACCGGCGCTCCCAATGGGAGTAATAATTCCAGCACACCGGCGCTCCCGATGGGAGTAACCGCAATAGCTCGAAGATATTCCAGGAGCCCCCGAGTAATTCAAGCGCTCCCGAGAGTGCATCAGGAGAAGATATATCCAGGGCCGAAGAGGATAAGTCCATCGAGTAATCATAAATGATGAATCCATTGAGCCGAAGTAGTCCATGCGGCGGACGCAGTCGAAATAATTCCGCCACCCGAGATAGTCCATGCGGCAGGCGCAGCCGAAATAATTCCGCGGACAGAGATAGTCCATGCGGCAGACGCAGCCGAAATAATTCCGCGGACAAAGATAGTCCACGCGGCACCTAGCAGACGTGGCCGATGAAGACGACGCGGTTGACATAGCCGATCCGCTGCGGGTGAGCATCCGAGTATATCGGTTCCGTAATGTCGGGTCCGCGGCAGGCGAGCCCCCGAGTAAGAAGAGTGTGCGATGGCGGGCGCGATCAGCCGAGCAGGGCAGTCAACGGGCGAACTCTCGAATATATCAAGTCCGTGATGCAACGAGCGAGCCCCGAGCGTGGCGACTATGCGTGGTGAAGCAGTCGAAGCTTGTTCCGATCTGCAGTCATATTACAGCGCAAAAAACTGTGCACAAATAATAGTACTAGCCAAAAATAATAAATTTTACGTAATTAGAAATATAGCACCTGATTATTTTCGTCGGATGGCGATTTTGTGATGGCGAGGTCGAGCCGCATTTGGTCGAAAGAGGTCGACGATGCGGACGGGGTCGGCGAAGTTGTCCGTACTCATCCGAGAGAATTCCGTCTTGAGGAGTCATGATACTTCGGGTGTCCCCCGACGATTGCCGGGCGGACGTGTCGCAGGCACTCGACAATAGTAATAATTATTTCCATGTGGTTCCTTGTCAGCTTCCCGGTAGTGTGCTATTTTACAGCATTTTCTTGAAAATTCATCCTTGCCCATAACATGTATCAACTCGTTTTTGTCTTCATGGGAGCAACTTCCAATTGGAACGGGATTTTGATCTGCCCGGGATGTATGCGGCTGGATCCGATATGCTGTCTTCACGCGTGACCTGCATGTCACACCTGATCCAATATTGCTATGCCCCTGGCTGATACTTCCTTTGTTTGATTCTTTGATACCCGCGTACGCGTAGATCGGTCGGAGAAAACGCTGGTGGCAGTGGCCGTGGTTGGAGCTGCCGATCCATGATTTAAATCTCATCGCTTGATTTAGATGAAGTAGCAAGGACAAATTGCCTCTTTCCTCTAGAGTTTCCCAGCCAGCAGATTGACCTGATTGTTTTTACGTCTTTTTCTTCCCAGCAGTCTTGCGTCGCGAACTTGGATATCTTGGGATGGTTCCGCCGAATTGGTTCTCTTTTAACTGCTGCAATGATGTCTTTGATGATCCGCTTGGTGTAGATGAATTTGCCAGATGTGTTTTGGCCGCCGATGTAGATGAAGAATCCCGCCCGGATGACGAAATCCAGCGTCGCTATTCCCACAGACGGCGCCAATTGATGAGGTGGTTCCTCGGCAATGCCCACCATGAGGGGCTTGGGTTTTAGAGAAAGGCGACGACGGAAGTTCCGGGAGCAAGGCGGTACACGACGTACCCAGGTTCACGTCCCCACGGTGGAGGATCGCTACATCCTGCTAGCAATCCACTATATGAATATATGTATACAGGGGGCCGCCATAGGCGGAGTTGTTGGATCTAGTCTAGTTCTAATCCGCGAGTTGCGGTGTCTAGGCGTGCCGCCTCTATGATTATGTTTCTGATTGCGTGTCTAAGGGGTGCCCCTGCCTGGCTTTATATATCAGCCAAGCTAGGGTTTACAAGAGTCATAGTAGGATTCGTATTGGAGTCTTCTTTCCTTGTAGTCCAAGTTGAGGCGCGTGCAGGTCCAGCTTGCCGAGTCCTCGTGCTGGTCCACCTTCATAGTTTGCACCGGGTATGGCAATGTCGAGTACCCGAAGGGTTATGCCCACGTCAGTGGCTCTCGGTAATAGGGTTTTCGCGACGGAGAGTTTAAGTAGGCGGAAGGGCAGAGTCGGAGGAGGCACGGGGGCCCACACCATAGGGCGGCGCGGGCCCCTCCTTGGCCGCGCCGCCTTGTGGTGTCGCCACCTCGTGGCCCCACTTCGTATCTCCTTCGGTCTTCTGGAAGCTCCGTGGAAAAATAAGACCCTAGGCGTTCATTTCGTCCAATTCCGAGAATATTTCCTGTGTAGGATTTCTGAAACCAAAAACAGCACAAAACAGGAAATGACGCTTCGGCATCTCGTTAATAGGTTAGTGCCGGAAAATGCATATAAATGATGTAAAGTGTGTATAAAACATGTGAGTATTGTCATAAAACTAGCATGGAACATAAGAAATTATAGATACGTTTGAGACGTATCAGTGGAGAATTAACCTTTTCATACCCAATGAGATATTGAGAGTACACCATAAACCCTAGAATAACTATTCCTATATGAGAGAGCTCAAGCTAGGGTATTACACTCAAGTTAGTTGAGGCAACACTTGGAATTGAGGGAGAGAATTATCCATACACCCAGATGATTATATCATCATTGTTTAAGTAGAACCCTAACAGAATATCTCAGGCATTCTCCTGGGATATAAACTATTGAGGCAACCAAAGTAGTCCCATCCAAGAAAGTAAATTAGAGGTAGTATACCCTAGTAGATAAATACAATACTTGATCTTGGAATGAGAAAAACTTAGTTCATGAGAGACACTTTAGGAAGCCAAACCTTTGATCATTACAAATTGGTTAATGATCTTATACTCTAAGAATAGGGAGTTGAGGCTATTGAGCATAAGTTGCTCATGATAATTAATAAAACATGCTTTGGAGAAATGGAAGAATAAGCCATAAGTCAGACTCTATATGATAAGTAGATATCATTCACCACATGACATTATAGGGAGATCACTTGTAAGCAAACATAGGCTTATATCTCAATCCTAACTTGTGATTCACTTGGTGATCATAAGTAGAATCTTACCACATTTATATTCCACTTATTCCTCAATTATAGAACATGAGAAAACCTTAGAGTCAAAATCTATACTTTATATGGTGAGAAACCATTCATCATTATAACCAAAGTTAACTATAAAAAGAACCATAGCCACTTTAATTACTTTAATAATAAATTAAGGATAATAATAGAAGTCTATTGGTAGGAAGTAAAACCAATTCTCAAGTCCTTAGTAACTAAAGGAGAACATACATTATCAAGCAAGTAACCACCTTATTAAGGATAGGGGAGATTAAGCCTTAGCCAATGCAATATGGTGTCATCTCATCTCTACAACCTAGAATTATATCTCAACCCTAGTTTATGCATCACCAGGGTGATCCCAACTAAAACCTAAACCACAATTAAGATACAAGCTCAACCCTACCTTTTAAACTATGCATATGTAGGTGAACCTAACTAATGTCTCCAAACACCTAAAACTCATTAGGAGAGGAATAAGAAATACTTAAGTATTTAAAGACAATGGTTTAATAAAGCAATACCAATGACTATAGAATAAACCCAAAATTAAGTAAGCACATGAAATCATGCCCATAAAATCACATTCCTATATAAGAAACCAAATAGTTGGCTTTACTTTGCAGATTATTTCTTGCAAAGCAATACCACATAAAACCATAACCATCATGAGATAATTAGTGAGGTCTTTTGGAAATTAAATTAGAACCCTTTTATAATTGACATATGAAACCAAACATGTGTGAAATAATCTATTCAATACCATTAATTTGTATATGTCTTAAGACACATATACAACATCCTAAACCAACAATGTTACTCACACCTTATCATTTAGTTCAATCAAATTGAAATAGGTAAAAACCTGCAAAAACAAAATAGAATTAAAATTAGATTCAAATAGAAAATAAAAAAAACAGAAAATAAATAAAAGAGATAAAGGAAAGGAGCCTCACCTAGCTGAGTCAGCCCAGCACGCAGCCCATTGCCTCGGCCCACCAATCGACCCAACCCAAGTAACGCTTAGCGTTATTTCCACGAGAGGGGACAAGTTCATCCCCTACCTCCGTTCGAGCAAGCAGCTCGGTGGAGGCACCACGGCCACCGGCCGCTCCAAGATGTGCGCCGCCGCCCCCGAACGTCTAAAAGAACCGTCGCGTCGCCGCTAGGAACCCTAAGGAGCCATTCCCCTTTCTCTCTGAAAATTCCGAAACCCTAGTCGCTCGGCCGATTCTTCTCGCCGTCGATTGGAGCACCCTCGAGCCGCGTCGTGAAGCCGTAGAGCTCCGCCTCGTCTCCAGCTACCTCATCGCCTACGCGCTCTTGCCGGGAAGCTCTGAGCCCGACGAATCGAGCCCTCATTTCTCCGTCGGTCACCAGCAGACGCCGACGTTCGCTGTCGATATAGGCCACCACAAGTCTCACCGACACGCCCATCGTACTCGCGGTGAGCTCCTCTACCGCATGGCATGCTCGCCTTGCTTACTAGACCGCCGTAGCATCGCCGCGTCGTGCACCCGTGACCGCCGCCGCTGTTTGTACTCGCTGGAGTTACTCCGGTGACCAATAGGGGGCGGCGCCGCTAGCACTAGATTCGTCTCGTCTCCCCGGTTCCAACGAGCCCACGCGCAGCGCCTCGGAAACCCTCAATCGCCGGCGATCATCGCCAATTGCCGCCGGCCAGCAGCCCCGACGTCACGGTGGCAATTTTGACCTAGTCAAAGCCCCCGTGGCGGATGAGGTGGACACGGTCCCACCAGTCATAGATTGTGTGGGTGTTCTGTCCGGGTAGCTTTAGCATATTTTTGTTTTATTTCAAATTCATAAATTGCTGTAAATTCAAATAATTATAAAAAATTCATTTTAACTCAAAAAAATATTAATGAGACATCAAAATTCTTATAAAAATAAAATCTACACAATAAAAATATAATATGAAATTTTTTATTTTCAATAAAAATTTAATTATTTAATACTTATTATTTAAGCCTTTTCTTTTAATTCTAAATTCAATTAAAATTCAATAATTAGTAAAACTTTTCAAATTAAATAAAAACTATTAAGTAAATAAAGAAAAAATTAAAAAAATTTCTTTATTTGTTATTTTGTTAAATCCTTAATAGAAGGATTTAAACCTTAATTAATAATTGTCTTAATTATTAATTCTTTAAAAACAAGAAAATGTCAAATCCAATATTGTTTTTATTTCAAAGTTAATAATTACTTCAACTTTATAATGAGGTTATTAACCTAAGAACTATATGATGATTAGGAAACCCTATCCTTATTGAATTATAGTACAACCTTATCATTTCATGTGAACCTTAATTTGTTTCTAAACCTAAACTCTAGGTTAGAACATGTGATCATGATACTTTGATTTCATTCATAGCTCCATAATAGCAACTAAACAATTGCCATGTCTTCATAAAATAATAGAGACCCATCTCTAATACATTGGTATTACATGTGTTCATGCCTAGATGATCAAATAGGACCAACCCTAGTTCCTATCTTCTGAGACACCAACCTTAAGCATTCCTAATTAGCATCACACCATTGTGATGAATTTCAATAGCATCTATGCCCAAGATTTATCATTACATAACTATAGTCCACTAAACCCTACAAGTGCTTCATAATTATGAACCATCCTATTTAGGAGCCAATTATTCCTTACTGAATAGATCCAATAGTAAAACCTAGACCACCTCAACCCTAATTGCAATACTTCTTATTACTTAAGAAGTATGTTCTTCAAAAGTTATTCTTTTGAAGTAATCAAAGAATCATCATCAACCCTGCTTATAAGGATCCATAAACCCTAGCTAGCTATCACCAACAAGGTATACCAACCTTGATAGCACCTATGTATAATAAATTTCTTATGATATGCTTCACTAAAACCATATGATCTCTAGCTATTGATGAATCCAACTCTGTTGTGATCCATCTAATACTTACTCTAACAACTAGTTGCAACCATAGGAAACCATAGAACCCCACAAACCCAATTGTCATACTTGTTCTTTATTAAAGAATATGTTCTTCAAAAGTTATTATTTTGAAGAATATAACAAGTAATCATTAACCATGCCATATAGTACTAAAACTGCCAACTGTTCTTTACATATTAACAATATGCCAATTATAATTCCTTGTGTGCTCAATTGATTACTGTGCTTTATTATATAACTTGTACATGATACCAAGTAATCAAAACCCTAATAAGAACCTTGTTTGTAAATCACTCTAAAAGTGCAACACACCCAAAACTAATCATTACAACTCACTAATCCTAAATCATCAGGGTTAGGTCACGCTTAGAGCGATTGCATTTCATACTTATGCATGCGGCGTGGGCCGGGGGCAGCGGTGGCGCGATGGCGTGGAGGCGGCGGCGGTGCGGCATGGCCGGACGAGCTGGCTAGAGGCTAGGCGTGCATGGGCGAGCCAGCAGATCGAGGTGGTTTTCGTGGCTGGTGCCGGGTTGCCAGAGACAGTCAGAGAGAGTTTGCGTGTGAAGCGTGACGGCGGTGTTGGAAAACTCGGTAGAGCGGGCGGGGGAACAATGTAATGGCTCCAACTTGCATGTTAGCCCTCGAGATTTCCGTCGCCTTTCCTTTCCCAAACGAGATCACGAGGGTGCGCGAGCAAAAAGGCGCCGCCGGTGCACGTGGACAGCGGAGCTCGTGGCGCCATGGCGCGCTGCCGCGTGTGGCAGCGAGGACACGCGTCGCCCGCCGGGCCGTCGCGTCAGGCCGGGGAATGGCGCGATGCGGCCGTTTATGACTTGCGGCGCCTGGGCGCCGGCGGTGACCGCAAACAAGTCCGCAACCGCAACCGCAGGGCGTTGGGGGAAGGCAAGTTTTTCGATCTGTTTCGTTGACCTGGGCTCATTCACGTTTTTGTATAGCATGTGTCTTAAACACTTTTGGGATAGGCCTCTGGGGGACCGTTTAGAGGATAGGTCCTGGTGAGACGAAAATCGATAACGTCGTTCGCGTGGACGCTTCGCCTTAGCATGGCGGGAGAAGCCGAAATCCCAGAGACCTAGATCTGGTAGCGCATCTCCCATCGGTCTGTAGCGCTGGACCAAGGTCATTGTTTTCGGTCGCGGCGGAGCCTGTGCACATTTGAGGCGGTTTTTGGCCGTGTCCGTCGTCCGCCATGACGAAGTAAGGGGAAACTTGCGGTGACCCAGCATAGCACTGCATTTTGTAGTATACAAGTCATTGATATGACATTTATGACGAGACTTCTTCACAAATATCACATCCCTCAGAGTGGTACAACAGAAACATTGCAGATCATAACACTCAAGATTATATTACAAACATGGTTCTTAACAAGTTGGTATTCTCACAGGTCCGATGAATACACCCTATGCTATTACTTAAGTATCATTACAACTCAATCTTAAAAGACATGATGAGCTCAACAACTTATTTAGGTAAGTCACTACACTGCTCGGCTCTGAGATGTCTAGGGTAAGACTCTACTCCTCCGTCTCCATGTTGTCAACTCCGTAGACTATCTGATGTGGGCATTACCCTTCGGGTAACTAGTATTATGATACCTCATACAGCCCAACTAGGGGTCTATGAAGATCATCCACTGACCGAGGTGGACCATTATGTCGGTTCTAAAGAGGACCCTTGAAGAACAAGGCAAGAAGACGAAGAAAACAAGGAAAATTTAGACATAGAACTCTTTGTAACCTAGTCGTACCCGGATAGACCTCTTGTGACCTGGCTCACAATATAAGGACCAGGAGAGGGTCTGGCTAGGGACACACAATCTACTTAGCGATAACCACCGTAAGTCTAGAGATAGGTCATACGAAATATTAGCTTCTCGACGAGTTCATAGTCGAAGCCTTTGGTTACCCCATTGTAACCCGATATTCTAGATAATCAAGATCAGACAAGCAGGAAGTAAGGGTTTTACCTCATCGAGGGCCCGAACCTGGGTAAATCTCTCTCCCCGTTTGTTTGGTATCCGATGTCTCGTGTCAGCCTGCAGGATTCCGTCAACCCTAGGCCCCAAAAGATGGGCATTACCGAGGAGTGCCCTCAACAATTGGCGCCATATGTGGGAAACCTGTCGGTACAAGGCACGCCATCGACAGCTCCAGTCACATCAGCAACGTTTGTACTAAACTCAGAAACACTCTCAAGTCCAAGAAACTCGGTTCATTGTGGTTCCTTTGAGTACACACCGCGCGTTGAGGCCTCGCGTCCGATCTCTTCGGAGTTACGCGGCGATATGGATACAACCTTCGGAGGGGTCCACTTCATCATTGATTCCAAGGGATTTCTCCACTAAGTCACTGGCGCACCGGGGGCTCGCCCCATATCGCAAGCTTCTAGCTTTCATGGAGACGTCGTCGCACCATGGGCTCGCCCCAAATCGCGAGCCTCCATCTTACATGGAGACGCTGTCACGCCAGGGGCTCCCCCGAATCACGAGCTTCCAGTCTAAGGGCATCTCCAACGGGGCGATGCAAACGGACGCTGAGCGACCGTTTATGTTCGCCATGACCAAAAATGCGTCTGAGCCGTGCTCCAGTGGGGCGACGCAAAGTGACCGGACCGTCCATAGAGACGCAAACCTGGCCAAATATGCGCCATGTTTGCGTCTCCGTGGACGCTGCGCGGACGCGCCAAGTGTCCGCGGTGGTTGCATCCGGGCTCGGTCAGCAGTGACTAGGTAACCATAATATTTGTTCATTACTATTGATTGGCCAAAAAGGATCATCTTTACATAGATGGTTAGTCGAGTTAACCTAAAAACACGACAGCCGTACCTACTCGCCGTCGCGCGGCCTACCACGACCTAGGTTACTCGCAGTCGCACGGCCTACTACTGGCCGTCGGAGGGGCCAGCGCCGTCGTCGCACCGGGAGCGCTTGACGCCCTCCGTGCGCCGCGCACGTCGGCGATCGGACATCTCGTCCTGCCGCCTGCGGCGTTCGAGGGCCTCGGCCAGAGAAGAGTCCCACAGGACTCTCCTGGCCTCCGCCTCCGCCTGGGCCGCCGCCTCCTCCTCCTGGGCCGCCTCCGTGGCCGCCTCCTACAACCCCGCCAGCTGGGCGTGGAAGCGGGCCATGTCCCTAGCCACCTCCGCGACCGCTCCGTCCCTGGCGGCGATGGCGCCCGCCAACTCCCGGTTCTCCTACTCGACCCGCGCGGGAGAAGTGTTATATTGTGATCCAAATTCATATACTAAAGGGAGGCTTCTGACGAGCGGAGCGAGGCCCGTCGGATCGTTGCCACCGTCTATATATATTCCCTGTAAGCCGCCGCTAGGGTTTTATCGCATCATTGCACACCCACGGCGTTTGTAAACACCACCGAAATAGTGAAGTTTTGCTGGCTGGCGTCCGTGGTTTTTCCCTTGTGTGTTGCAAGGGTTTTCCACGTTAAAATCTCGTGTCCCCTGCAGTGTTTTACTTTTCGTTCTTCGTTTATTTTACATCTCGATTATAACAAGTGGTATCAGAGCCCGTGTTCTTTGGATCTAGGGTTTACGAGATGTCGTCACTAAAGTTCGATCTACCGCAGCTAGACTACACCACGAGATTTGCTTTGTGGCAAGTGAAGATGAGGGCGATTCTCGCCCAATCTTCAGATCTGGATGAAGCGATCGATGCTTTCGGCGAGAAAGCGAAGGATACCTGGACCGATGCGGAGAAGCGGAAAGACCGTAAGGCTTTATCGTTGATTCAACTCCATCCGTCCAATAATATTCTGCAGGAAGTGTCTGCAGGAGAAAACCACCGCCGAGTTATGGGTCAAACTAGAGGAGATCTGTTTGTCCAAGGATCTCACGGGCAGATTGCACGTGAAGATGAAGCTGTTCTCGCATAAGTTGCAAGAGGGAGGTTCGGTAATGAATCACCTATCTTCCTGGAAAGAGATTGTTTCTGATTTGCAGTCTATAGAAGTTAAGTATGAGGATGAGGATTTATGTCTTCTTCTTTTATGCTCGCTGCCTAATTCTTTCAGTAATTTTCGTGACACCATATTATTGAGCCGTGACAAACTAACTCTCGCGGAAGTTTATGATGCTCTCCAACAAAAGGAGAAAATGAAATCTATGGTGCAGGCTGAAAGTTCGTCCTCCAAGGCGGAGGCATTAGAGGTCCGTGGCGAGGCCTGAGCAGCGAGATAACTACTACCACAACAACGAGAGATAAGAGCAAGGGCGACGAGAGGTCGCTCAAAGTCCAAAGGACGTGACAAGTTCTGCGAGGTATTGTAAGAAATCTAACCACAATATTGATGATTGTTGGAAGCTGCAGAACAAGGATAAAAGGAACGGAACTTACCAACCGAAAAATAATGATGGTAATGGTAAGGCTGCCGTTGTCACCGGTAAGGGTGAGGCTGCTTGTTGTTGCTTGGTAGTGATAGTTCCGATGGAGATTGCTTAGCTGTCTTGGCTGCATGTGTTTCACGTGATGATGAATGGATTCTTGATACTGCATGTTCGTTTCATATTTGTTGTAACAAAGATTGGTTCAGTTCTTATGAGTACGTGCGAGTGGAGATTTTGTGCGTGTGGGGAATGACAACCGAGTGTAGCATTGTTGGCATTGGTTCTGTTCGGATCAAGACCCATGATGGGATGACACGCACGTTGACAGGAGTGAAACACATACCCTCCATGGCGAGGAATTTGATCTCTTTGAGTACCCTTGATTGTGACGGGTACAAGTACAAAGGTGGGAACAAACTTTTGAAGGTATCATCAGGTTCTCTCATTATTATGATTGGTGATATGAATTCTGCGAAATTATATGTCCTTAGAGGTAGCACTTTGCCTGGTATTGCTGCTGCTGTTAGTTCTGATGAAACTAGTAAGACTAACCTTTGGCATAAGCGTCTTGGACATATGAGTGAGCTTGGCATGGCAGAATTGGCAAAGAGAGAGCTAATTGATGGCTGCGATTTAGGTAATCTTGAGTTACGTGAGCACTTGCATCTTTGGTAAGCATAAAAGAGTAAAATTTAATGCTTCCGTTCATACCACCAAAGGCATTTTAGATTATGTACACGCTGATGTTTGGGGTCCGTCCCGTAGAACTTCTAATGGTGGTGCTAATTACATGCTTACTATTATTGATGATTACTCAAGGAAAGTGTGGCCATATTTCTCGAAACATAAATCTGATGTTTTTAATGCTTTTAAGAAGTGGAAAGTTATGGTAGAAACCCAAACTGAAAAGAAGGTTAAGATACTCCGTGCTCGACAATGGTATGGAATTTTGTTCAAATGAATTTGATGAGTTTTGCAGACAATGATGGGATGGTAAGACATCATACCATTCCGTACACCCCTCAACAGAATGGCGTGGCTGAACGCATGAACAGGACCATTATTTCGAGGGCTCGTTGCATGTTGTCTAATGCAAAGATGCATAGAAGTTTTTGGGCTGAAGCAGCCTCCACCGCATGTTATCTCATCAACGAGGTCATGTTCGTTCCACTTGATAAGAAAACTCCAATTGAGGTATGGTGCGGTTCGCCCTGCTGATTATTCAGATTTGAGAGTTTTTGGTTGCACTGCTTACGCTCATGTTAATAATGGAAAGTTGGAGCCAAGGGCTGTTAAGTGCATCTTCCTTGGTTATGGTTCAGGAGTTAAGGCATACAGATTATGGAATCCTGAAACTAAGAAAATTGTGTTGAGCAGGAATGTCGTTTTTAATGAGGCGGTTATGTTTAATGATAGGCCGTCTATCGATATTTCGATGCTATTGATTCTCCCGATGTTTCGATGATGAGCGAGCACGAGAATTGGCGTGCGAGGTGGAGCACGCAAAGGAGAATGAAAATGTGGTTCCTGAAACCAACAATGATGATAATGATGTTCCACCTTCACCACCTATTGTTCAGCGACAAGGACGGTCTGTTGCTGCTGACCGCCCTCGGAGAAATATTGCACCTCCTACCCGATTAATTCAAGAATGTGATATTGTTGATTATGCTTTGAGTTGTGCTGAACGGGTGGAGCATGATATTGAACCAGCTACATATACTGAAGCCATTGCTTCGGTTGATAAAGAGAAGTGGGTAGGTGCGATGCAAGAAGAGATGCAATCGCTTGAGAAGAATGGCACATGGGATGTTGTGCACTTGCCTAAACAAAAGAAGGCTGTCCGCTGCAAGTGGATATTTAAAAGAAAGGAAGGTTTGTCTCCCAATGAGCCTCCACGGTTTAAGGCAAGGTTAGTAGCAAAAGGTTTCAGTCAAATTCCAGGTGTTGATTATAATGATGTATTCTCCCCGGTTGTGAAGCATAGTTCTATTCGTGCTTTTATTGGTATTGTTGCTATGCATGATCTTGAGCTTGAGCAGTTAGATGTAAAGACTGCTTTTCTGCATGGTGAGTTGGAGGAGGAGATCGATATATATGGACCAACCTGAAGGTTATGTTGTGCCTGGTAAGGAGAATCTTGTTTGCAAATTAAAGAGGTCCCTTTATGGTCTGAAACAGTCGCCACGACAGTGGTATAAAAGGTTTGATTCATTTATGCTTACACATGGTTTTGAGAGATCTCAGTATGATAGTTGTGTGTATATCAAGTTTGTTAATAGATCACCTATTTATTTGCTGCTATATGTTGATGATATGTTGATTGCTGCCAAGAGCATGAAAGAGATCACTATTTTAAAGAATCAATTAAGTAGTGAGTTTGAGATGAAGGATATTGGTCCTGCTAAGAAAATACTAGGCATGGAAATTAAAAGGGACAGAAAGTCTAGTTTGTTGTTTCTTAGTCAGGAAAAGTACATTGAGAAAGTTCTTCATCGTTTTAATATGCATGATGCAAAGTCAGTTTCTACTCCTATTGCTTCTCATTTCAAGTTGTCAGCTTTGCAATGTCCTAGCTCTGAAGATGATGTTGAGTACATGTCTCGAGTTCCCTATTCTAGTGTTGTTGGTTCCTTGATGTATGCCATGGTTTGTTCACGTCCTGATCTGTCATATGCTATGAGTTTGGTCAGTCGATACATGGCTAATCCTGGTAAAGAACATTGGAAAGTCTGTTCGGTGGATTTTCGGTACCTTCGCGGTACATCAAAAGCTTGCTTGAGGTTTGGCAGGATTGGTGAGGGACTCGCCGGATATGTGGATTCAGATTATGCTTGGCGATTTGGATAAGAGAAGGTCCCTCACAGGTTATGTGTTTCTTGTTGGTGGATGTGCTTGTTAGCTGGAAGGCTACTTTGCGGGATGTTGTTGCACAATCTACTACCGAGGCTGAGTACATGGCTATTGCTTGAGGCGAGGTAAAGAGGCTGTTTGGCTGAAAGGTTTATATGCTTGAGCTTTGCGGAGATAATTCTTGCATTAAGTTGTTCGGTGACGAGTCAAAGTGCTATTTATCTTACTAAAGATCAGATGTTCCATGAGAGGACAAAGCACATTGATATTAAGTACCACGCAATCGAGAGATGTGGTTGCAAAAGGTAAAGTGAAGGTATGCAAGATTAGTACTCATGATAATCCTGCTGATATGATGACTAAGCTCTGTCCCTGTGTCCAAGTTTGAGCTTTGCTCAAGCTTGGTTGGTATAACTTGTTTAGCCCAAGTGGCTATTGGCGCCAACAAGTGTTTTCTTTGTTGATTCGGTGATTGTTGAAGTTCATGCTACAAGGAATTTGTCTCAAGGTGGAGTTTGTTATATTGTGATCCAAATTCATATTCTAAAGGGAGGCTAACTTCTGACGAGCGGAGCGAGGCCCGTCGCCGGAGGCTTGGGCCGATGCTTGAGCCCATATGTCGTGCCCTACAGGGACGCCTACGGGGGGCGCGGTACGGATCGTTGCCACCGTCTATATATATTCCCTGTAAGCCGCCGCTAGGGTTTTATCGCATCATTGTACACCCACGGCGTTTGTAAACACCACCGAAATAGTGAAGTTTTGCTGGCTGACGCCCGTGGTTTTTCCCTTGCGTGTTGCAAGGGTTTTTCCACGTTAAAATCTCGTGTCCCCTGCAGTGTTTTACTTTTCGTTCTTCGTTTATTTTACATCTCGATTATAACAAGAAGGGCCCCTCCGTTGGAGCGAGTCCAGGTCGGAGCACATGTACCCCGAGCCATGGCGACCGCATAGCTGTGGGCTTCCTCCTCCGCTGCCCAAGCCTGACGGCGCAAGGCGTCCCCAGCCAGGGTCTCGAAGGACGCGAGCATAATCCGCTGGTCGTCGGCGCACTCGAAGCGGCCGGGCACGGCGTCGTCGTCGTCGACGATGTCGTGGATGACGGCGTCCGCAGGTGGGGCCGCCATCGTCGTCCGTGCCTCCGCGAGTGCCGCCCTGGCGCCGGCGAGCTCGACCCTGGCGACGACGATTTCTGCCCTGGTTGGCGCGAGGCGCAATTCCGCGCGCTCTGCCGCCTCCGCAACCTCCGCCTACGCAGCCGCTGCCTCCAGATCCAGCTGCTCGGCCTGAACGGCTGCGGCAACTAGCTCCTCGTCCTCCTCCGGGTGGGCGTGGCGACACATCTGAAGTACCTGATCCCAGCTAAGGTTGTGATCGGCCATGGATGTGTGCTAGGGTTTAGCTGTAGGTGTGCCCGTCACCCCGCCAGTGTCCAGCATATATAGCCACGACGGGCAGGAAACGGCGTTGCCGTGCAGGTCATTTCCCGCGCGCGCGAAACGCCGGCGAAACTTGCCAATGTATTGGGCACGCGCGAGAACGACCGTCGCCGCGCGGGAACAGTTAATCGCCGGCAGTAGTCCTCGACGGGAAGTAAAACGCCATTAACGACCTTGACACTGTCTCCGCTAAAAATATGCGTCCGCACCACTGGAGGTACCCCCGACGCAAACGATCGTCCTGAACATGGCGTCCGCGACCCGACGCAAACGGACACATTCGGACATTTCGGCGTCGGCCCGTTGGAGATTCCCTAACGCGGCATTCGCAGTCCTCACCATGAGTTTCCCGAATAGTATAGGCTACATGAACTGAAGCTTCGTGGGAGGAACAAAAAAATCTCCTTGCAAATTAAATCTGGGCCATAGAGAGAAAAGGAGGGCCGAGATTTGCCCATCTCCACGCGGTGGAGTTTTTGCCAACTCCAGGGGATCCGAACACCCTCTTGAGTCTTGACCCATCTGTTTGTTAAAAAAAAAAAAAAATCATATCCTAGATTAGTTTCACCTTCCACCCTAACCCACCGCGGTAAGCCGGCGTTATTCCGCCCAACTCGGTAACTAAATTCCTGGATTCATCCAATCTGATTTTTGTTTCCACCTTTCCCCACCGCGTTTGCGCAACGCGACCTGCTCGACAAAATTAATCTGGAACGGCGCGACACAAACCATGGCCAGCGGCGGCCCCGACCGCATCAGCGCCCTCCCCGACGAACTCCTCCACCACGTGCTCTCCTTCCTCCGCGCGCACGAACTGGTGCGGACGTGCGCGGTTGCGCGGCGCTGGCGCCACCTCTGGAAATCCGCCCCCGCCCTGCGCGTCACCGGCGTCAAGGGGTGCAAGAACTCTGGATGGTTCGTCAACTTCGTCCGAACCTTGCTCCAGCGTCGCGACCCCGGCGCCCACCTGGACTCGTTCGAGCTCGACCTCGACGAGCGCGACTTCGATTTCGTCAAGCCGTTCCTCCCCGCCAACGAGTGGCACGTGAACGGCTGGTTCCAGCTCGCCGTGGCGTGCGGACCCCGGGTGCTGCTGGCGCTGCGCACCACCAGTGGCATCTACGAGAACCCGGGTGACTACGAGACTCTAGAGCTTCTCAATCTCCCTCTCATATCCCGCCACATCACGAGATTGGAACTCCAGATGGTGTCTGTACGTGGGAGGACTCTCAATTTCTCCGGGTGTCCGGCGCTGGCTGATCTCAAGATGGAGGAGTGCGACATTATGGGGAATATCTCTTCCCGGTCCTTGAAACGGCTCAGCATCATCTCGGGTAATTTTCGGACAGATCCCTTCCGCGCCCGGATCTTTTTGCCTAGCCTTGTTTCCCTCGAGCTCATCGGCGCAATGCGTAGGGCTCCGGTACTGGTCGAGAGCATGCCACTCTTGGTTTCAGCAATTGTTAGACTTGATTCTACCTGTGTTGATTCTTGTCCTAAGAGTGACTACGGAGATTGTCATGATCGTCAATGTTATGGTTGCTATGGTGCCGGTGCTTATGATAGGCGTGGCCAGTCCGTGCTTTTGAATGGATTGTCGGAAGCTGCGGAGTTGGAGTTGTCAGTTGATTCTCAAGTGGTATGCTTTTCTGCACCTGATTTTTTTTTCTTTACTGCTTCAGATTCTCAAAGTTAACTTTATGTTGCTTACTCATACTGGCTGCGGTGCTATTAATATTGTCTATGCTACTGACATCACATAATTTTAAGTCAAGTACGTCTAGTATGAAATATATACGGGGTCTTAACCTGCATTAGTTTGTTCTAGTTTGGCATCTTGAGCTACATAAGTTTAGCAGCTTCCTTATATGCATGATTGTTCCTTTTCTCAGTTTGTTATCAATCGGGATTTGAAATTATGCCCTACATTTAGCAAATTAAAGACCCTGTTGCTCAGCGAATGGTGCCCCGATATTGCTAGTGACCTGAATGTGTTAAGTTGCTTCCTCCAACATTCACCAATTCTTGAGAAGCTCACACTCCAGCTCTCTGAGGTATGAGATATTACATTTTTTCGATGAACAACCTTGTCTTACTGAAGTGGATTGCCACCCATGATTGATTGATTTAATAAAATATCTGAGTGCTTTATTAGGTACCTAAAGTTCCAGTGGGGACACAAAGAAGTTACACCCCATCAAATCAATATTTTGCAGGCAGCCATCTGAAGATTGTTGAGATCAAATGCGACGAGGATGATGCGAGGGCTCGCAAGGTTATGAACATCTTGAGCACCTACGGCATACCACTCAGGAAGGTCAATATCCAGATAAATAAGAAAACTTCTGGATCTTAATGTCAGCTAAGCATTTTTGATAGGGGAATTTTGGTTATGCTACTGACACTTATGCTACTTCTGTTTCGGCCTTGTGCTAATGAGTGTGTAAATTATGAACCAAGACATAAAGTAAGTGTCAAACTTAACCACTAGAAAATAATTGTTAGAATTTGCATGTATCTGGAAAAGGTGCAGATTCCCTATGTCTTGTTGTAAAGAGGAAGATATACATTTACATCTATCTAGTTAGGATATTTATATATGGTTAGAATCAACGGTTGGTTTTGAGGCTTATCCCTGGAGTTAGCTCAGCGCTCCAGTTTCTTAAGTTTTGTAAAGCCCCGGAATTTGCCATCGCAAAGAAGTGGTTAACAAATCAATTCTGGAAATGGACATGTTCTTACTCCTTAGTTAGCTTTATTTCTTCAGGATTTAGAGTTATCTGCTGTATTACAATGTTATCCACAAGTTAACTACTAGAAGTAAAGGATACTACTTCAGTTCTCCATTGAAGTCAGAACATAACTTTTTGTTTTGTAATTTGGAAAAGAACAAGAAGCAAGCTTATTCTGAAAGCCAAGTGGCGAGAGGTGCCCAGATTGCGTTCAACCTGCCAGTGACATAGCAAGCCAATTGTCTGACCAGAGTTCATATAACAAAACCATGCGGGCGATGGTCCAGGCTATGCTCATGTTATTTAACCGCAATTACCACATCGCGTTGCGTGTGTGTGCAACTTCAGATTCAGAATTCAGAGCCGTGCCATCGAAAACAAATGCTCATGCCATGCAGTGGGACGCAGCATAAACACGCAGTGGCCAAATGCAGCTCTGTAAAGTGATGCAGCACTGTAGGATAAGATGAGAGTCTTCTGAAGGTGGCAACATTCAGACAGAGAAACAAAATAAAAGGGTTGTTGCGTCATGGCACTGCAGACCGCCGTCTTCAGAAGACACGCCACAATTCTGTGCTTCTTTTCTCGAGTGTACCTCTGCATTTCGTTCTCATCACCACTGCACGGCTCAGGTTCGTCAACTTTCCCTCTGATCTAAATTAATTGACTCAACTTTGTATAGATATGGATGTATACGTGTTTATTGACTAGATATGCCTATGTTTAGACAATTAATATGAATCGGGGGAGTAACTATTTTGATGTGTAGGCTGAAAGGCACATATACCTTTTTATTCTGAATCTCAATACTGACAACCACGCCTGCATGATTCAGTTCGGCCACGATTCGGCGAGATCCTGCATGCTACTAGCATACTAGTCGAGTTGCTCAAACTTGTAGGCTCAGGAGGTCGGCCGACCCCTCTTAATTAACCCCTGTGTCGCCTAACCCCAGGCGACGCAGGGGTGCCTCCGCCGCCGGCCTCAAGCCCCTTTCCCACTCTCCCTTCCCCACTCTGCTGTTAGAGGACAGCCCTCCCCCGGGGTATCCTAGGCGGCGACGAGGCTTTCTCTGTCGCGCGGCGGTGCCCGACGGCGAGCGTGATGCGGTGTCGTCTGAGAAGGCGCGGCTGCTCCACACAGAGGAGCTCCTTTCTGTGGTTGTGACCTCCATTGTCACTCGTCCCAAATGGGTCCGGGTGGGCATCTAGGCTTGCTCGTGGCAGGAGGTTAGCGCAGTGGTGCGTAGCAGTGCTGGTTCGTGGGCACCGTGGGGGTGCCTGTGGCCGGCTAGACGGCAGGGGCTGGATCCCCACCATCCATTCCATGGTCCCTGTGGTGGTCGGGTGGTTATCCGCGCCTCCTTCTCGGCTGACGACCATGCCCGCTTCTTTTTCGGTGTTGATTTTTCGATGTTCCATATGTTCATTAAATTTGTAACAAACACGTATGAGTTTTGTTGTGAAAGCACATGTGACATATTGCATCGTTTTCTAGGTGTTTGCTACAAGTTCGGGTTCCATCGGATTTTTTGATTCTTATTTTCTTTTCAAAATGCTACACACACACGTCCTTTCAATTGTTGGTGTATTGAAATAGTTGGTGATTTTGTTGCAAATTAATCTGTAGGACAAACATTATTGCTTAACCATGTATTTGTTGCTTCAAACATATGGCTATCTCGTTGTAATTGTTTATTTTTTTATTGACATAGTTGGTGGTTGTTGTTGCAAATGAATCTGCAACAAAAAAAAGTTGTATACTTTTTATTATTATTGCAAACACATGGTTATTTGCTGTAATCGTTTGTGATATTTTTTGAAATTGAATATGAATTTTTTTGGTTGCAAATCAATCACCATATTTTGTTGTTGTTTAACCACTTTTGTAGCATTACTTCTTTTAGTATGTTGCAACAATTTTATTGTAATAGTACGCCTTTCTTCTTCTGATCGATCCAATGGTTCGGACTAGGACGCGTAAACCCCGAAGGGAGATTGACCCTACCAAGACAGGACATAATAGCTTCTTAAGTAATGCCATTGTACCTGCTTTCATCATGCCCAACTCAAAAACCATTTATCCCTTTTTTCTTCCGCCTGAGAAGTCGAGACCTAACAAAATAAGTAAACCAGAAGTGTCACAAAAGACTAGGATGCTTTTGCCTCGCTGGATACCTGTTTCTGTGCCTTATTTTGCTTTTTATTTAGCTTCCATCTACCCAATGGGTTTGTTTGAATAATGGACTGGTAACCATTACTCATTTGAAAGAAGGAACAATAGGTTCGCTACCCGAACTAGAAGGGACATCGTTCGAGCTTTAGTTAAGCGACTCATAAGAGGTGCTTGTGTCAGTTCCCTCTCGCTAGTGTAGACTCATGTTGGTTCGATCATAGCTCCTAATCTCTAACAATGGGTACCAAGGGCCCTTTTGGAACTTCTTCTTTTCCGATAGAAACGGTATCAATAAACTCACCATGGCCACTTCGAGTACAAAGTTATGCCGTCTGGCGCACCTGCTACCTTTCGCAGTACAATGAACGACATTCCGGCTCCATACTTGCGCAAATTTGTCTTGGTCTTCGTCGATGATATTTTTATATACAGCGCTACTCCGTCAGATCATCTTAAGCATTTGAAGCTGGTGTTTGATACCTTGGAACCAACATCTCTCGTTCCAGGGTTGGATGCAACATTTCTATGTTATAGATAGGTGAGTTTAGCAATACTAGTTTTGAGGATTTCCACAAGTCTGTCCGAGTTGAGGTTCCCTAGGTACATTCCGTTTTCTGGAAATCCAGCAAGGATAGTAGCTGCCTTTTCGAGGACAAAAAAACAAGTATCTTTGGATCCGAGATTTGCTCTTTTTTCCAGCTTTTTGGAGTGAAAATAAGGAGTGCCCAGCCAGCTCATTGCCTGAAAGTGGAAGCTCGTATTATACACCTTGACCCCCACCTTTTTTGAATCCTTCCTCCATATATATTGTTATATAAGATAAGTCCCATAACTGCCTCATTCAGATCGATTCCAGTAGCTGGATCCTTCGGGAAGCCATAGTAGGGATTACGTCAGTACATTGTCGAAAAAAGGCAAGGGTATATGTTTATCCTTGAAGGAGGCTCTGGACCTCCAAGGTATGACCCTGTACCTGGCGGAGCTTCTGCCAACAAGAAAGATCCCTTCTAATCTCTCAATGGCATTTCCATCTCTCGATTCAATCAATCAAGTAAGTCCGGATGACACTTGTCTTGGGCTAGTGTTTCCCCAAGGCTGGGTTTCTCTTCACTCTTCAACTTCACTTATATATAAAGATACCCAATCCGCATAATCTTTCAAAGTCACTGCTTCTACGACGATTGGCGTAAAGGCATGATTAGTTCCACGAATCTCACTGCACTGACCATAGTAAACCCCTTCTCGTTGTACCGAGATGGAGGTAATATTTTATTTCACGACCTGAGGAAGATACAGCCCAACTATGAGGTACATCTGCGGGTGTTACAATCATACGTAGATGAGTTTTGGGCAAACAAAGCCGTCCGGCCCTACCAGATTAAGAATGCGAAGCTTTTGGAATCTTCCTATGAAACAAATCAAATTATGGAACAGTTTAGGACCAATGGATAATAAATAACTTGCTAACCCAACCTAGCAATCAAACAGATGCTAGCAACGGCTTTCTAGCTAGAAAACACTCGCCCCGGAATAGGCGTTATGACAAAGAACAAGAAGAAAAAGGGTTTTGTTAATGGGAAAAAGGATTTTGAATGAATTTCACTGGAGCCCGTTGGATCTTCACCAAGACAATTTCGGTAAGATGGCTCTTCGGTGGGAACCTAATAACTGGGGTTTTTGTGGGGGGGGGGGGGGCGCTACGGCAACACAGCCTACGCTTGCTGCTTGCTGGTTTTTCCATCATCCAATCCACAACAAATCGAATGAAACCGCTTCGGATTTCTTTTGATGAAAACCCTTGTTCCGCTCTCGCTCGCCGCTACTAACGGGGTCTCGGTTGATTTTCCTTCCTTTAGCTACTCAGATGTTTCAGTTCGCTAAGTTTGAAAAGTCCAAAGAGGCGTTTCCGTTCGTTTCTCTTGATGTGTTTCGGTTGCATATCGGGCCTGATCGGTGCTGACTGACTGTTCTTGCTTGTCTTGGGCCTGCTCTAGTTTTGGTGCCGCGGGTCGAATTTCGTGACTTGATGAAGAGGAAGCCGAGTAGCAATCATTAGATCATCTTCCTATTTGTCTTGGGTTCACCCTTTAAAGTATTACGCCAGCCCGCTGGATAGATAGTTCGCGCTTTAGTTTGCACACCTTCCCGCAATGGATAATCAAAGCAAGTCTCAATATCGCACAACTGACCATAAGTCTGGAATCTCTTGTTTGACTTTTCAGTGCCATTCGAAAGTGCGGTCCAGGGATACGATCGGGAGGAATTTCTAACAATCTTGCAGGGTGGGTCAACTCTCATATGGCCGTTCCATTTTTTTTTCTCTGGTGACAAAGTCCACTGATTGGTTCTTGGTGTTGGATTATTAATTCATTTTCTTGAGGTTCCGCCTCAGGCTTCGATCACATGGAGGAGGGTGTTTGTGCTCCAGACATGCCACCGCCAAAGAGGAGGAAACCCTCAAAGTCTGCTTAACCTAAGAAGTATGTCTGGATGGATGACTTCACAGTCTAAGATGGTAATATCGATTGTTCATCTAATTCACCAACGTGACCAACCACAATGAATGTCTTTAACCGCCTTCTCAAACTTGGATTGCTGCCTTTTCTATCTCTGTATAAAGTCAGTTAGTCCCAGTGTTGGGCAGAGCCCATTGTCAAAAGATCGTTTTGCTAGGATGCTTGCTTGAATCTAGCTACTTAAAAAAAAGGCTTTTTGCACTCTATACGGTAGTCCTATGTTTGACCAATGCTGCCTTGTATGTCTTGATCCAAGATTTCTCAGCAAAACTAGATTGCAAGCAGCTGGCGTGGGCCCCGAAGAAGGATTCAGGTCCCCTTCCCATCGTGGAAGAGGCTCTTGGCAAGGCTCCAGAAGGATCAGCAAGGGCAGGACAGGTTAAGGCCAGTCTATTTTATTCCACAGAAAAGGCAGCATATGTATACTGCTCGTTTGTTGCACTAATAAGCACAGGGGTAGCGTGCTCAGTATGGTATAAGATGGTACCTTGTGGGGCTGACCCTATGATCATACCAGACGCCGTTAGATCATTATCAATTAATCAATTCTATAATCATGCCCCTCTGGCTGGGCCAGAAGCCTCGTCTCCTTTAATCCGGAATCCAAGTTTTGTGATAACCGTGTTGTTTACTTTCAGTGTTGTTTATTGTTCACAGCTGGACTGAGTTAAAAATATTCTTCATTCGTTTCTTTTTTGAAATGCAAAATGGCATTCAAATCCATTCTTTCTCATAACTTAAGAATATGTACAGCGCAGAACAGAAAAGAAGGCAGATTTGATGAGTTGTAGGGGCGGACCCACTTCCACTGATTTCTTGCGGGAAGGTTCTATAAGGGAAGAAGAATCAGAGCTGTGACCTGGTATCCGACCCAACCAAGAGAGAAGACAGGGTCAAGCCGACGCCGCCCTTCCTCACCGGTTTTGTTTGGTCGAAAGTCTCCTCCGCTTCGTCTTTTGAATTCTTCTCTGCCCTTAATGAATTGATCCGTTGGCGGCTATAGCGAGATCTGGGTCAGAGTCTATCTCCCCATCCCTCCGGCGAGGTAGCAATGAGCTATCAAACGCCAATAGAGGACAGATCCAGTTGTCCGTTTGTTTCAGCACCACAATCTTTGTTCGTTCCTACAGCATCTAAATCAGCACTGGGAGCGGTTCCAGATGCACTTTCAGGTGAAGTCACATCAGACGTTTTCGAGGATGTTCTTGCACATTGCTGGGGTATCGAAACCCGTGAAACCGGGGCTACTGCCATTACAATCTGATCGAAGGGATGGCATTAGGTAGACAACAACCTCTCTTGAGCGCCGCCTTGATGGCTTTGTGAATGAAATTCGAGTAGATGTTGTTTCATCCCGCGTAACATCCTCTGGTAGAATCTGTGCAATCCAAGCCTTCTGGGACATCATCCACCCGCAACTGCTTTCTCTCTTGCAGCTCTTTCATAGCAATGGAGTGGTACTTCCGCTAGATACGAGAAATCCTCTCTTCTATTACTTCACAAGTAGTGGATAGGTCCCGCCTTAGGCTGCCCCCTTTCTTTCGGGGAAGTACTTATTTACGTAGCCTTTCATGCCCATAAGGCAACCAACGCCTTAGTGCCACCCTTAGTTTTGATGGGTAGTATGGTACGCGTATAATTACCTAGAACACAACTATGTTTCCTAGTCAGACATGCACCCCCCCTCCCACCCATTGTTATATTGCTCGAAGTGACTCAACATAGTCGAATTACACGATAGAGAAAATAAAAGGGGACAAGAGAGACTGAAAATTACGAACACATCCATAAAAGGATGGCTCCACTTGGTAAAATATTGGATGTATTTAAACTTATTTTAGTATCTAGATACATTCAAATTTATTTAAAGTTGAGACATCCTTTTTTATGGACGGAGGGAGTATCTGAAACCACTATCATGAATTGGGGAGATGATACAAAGTTCATTTGGCCCATACATCAATGCTAATTTGAGGACACATTAAGCGCTAATCTCAAGGGTGTTTTACTTGTATCGTCACCTGTTATGTGTAATCCACTGGTCAAGAGACCCTTTCTCTCCATTTACCACAACAAATGACACCTTTTTACCTCAAAAACAGTATCATTTCCAGTGTAAGAGCATAAAAAAATGTGTTATAATCGATAGCAACATGGCGGAACAAATCACCACATCTACCACAATAAAATCAAACGCTATGCAGCCGGCGCGACGAAGCGCGCATGTCCGCCTAGTTCTATCAACTGCCTTTGTGAGCCTGATCAACGGTACTAAAGCAATCATCTGAAAAACCAACATGACCGCGAGAGGACATGCTTCGCTAGGATCAGGCTAGCATCAATGCAGAAAAACCCCTTCATCCATTGCCTGCAAGTTTGTCTAAGGCCGGTTGCAGATCCACCTTGCTAAGCCTTGTATCTGATAAAGGCATACCAAGGTATGGATAGGCGAATTGCTTGATATGGCAACAGAAAGCTTTCACAATCGCAGATGTGTCGTTTTCCTGACAGTTTATTTTTAAAATAGATTTACTAACAGTTAATTGGCATGATGGAGCTTTTGAAGAGGGATTTATTTGTCTGGCGCTGTTTAAAAGGCGTTTCGAATCATTAGAGCATTTCCAGCAGCCGCTGCAGACAGCCTCCGCGGCGCTATAAAATTGTGTGCTCCAGTAGGCACTGTAAAAAAAAATCCGCGTGCTGTGTTTCGCGCTATCCACCACGGGATATTTTCAGCGCGCACTGACGCGCGCGGCATCGCTCTCTCTAGCACATGAAGGACCAACCGCCCGCTCCGGAAATTCGCCCTCTCGCGCTCACAACCTTGACCGCCGTCTCTCCCCACCCACCTGCGGCCACCGGCGCCATTCCGGCCGACGCACCCAGCGGAGCGCAGCTGCCGCCGCCAGCGCCGAAGGGCAAGGTCGCAGGTGCCAAGCGGTCGGATGCGGCGGCTGCTCTCTAAAAACCTCCAATAAGCCAATGAAGAAGACGACTGAGCTAAGTATCGGTGCTCATGGAGCCCAACAAGCGTCCCGAGCTGCACCGACCATGCCGCATGGTCCATCGGCGGCCAGGGCGCCTTCCACCGCTGGATTTGCGACCGGCGCTCGCCAGGTGCTCGACACAATGGCCACAAGGTAAACTTGTCTCTTATTTACTGTTTTATTGATATAGATGAAGATTTACATTGATTTTGACTTGGTTCATTCAATTCCTATGTAGTGTTGATGATGACACATTTTTAGAAACAATGAATGTTGGCTCCTCCTTCGCACAAGCATATGTGGATGAAAGGCAAAATGAGTATGTAAACCTTACTTGCGATGAAGTGTTGGCCAAAAAAGAGCATTGGCAAACTGTATGAAGGACATGAGTGCACCTATGAGTGTCTTTGGAGGTATTAATTGCGCTACTAGTGAAGATGCTCTTATGCGGACGCTATTTAAGGGATCAAAAGTGAAAACCTTCAGCTGAGTAAGTACTGGAGCTGGCACCCCCTTTCCTTCGGCCTGCCCGCTCCCGCGAGCGGTGGGGTGAAACCCTAGTTTAGGCGCCGCTGGGCCCCCTCCCCTCCTTCCCCTCTCCCTCGCCGCCGCCGGGAGCGCTGCCGGGCAAAGTCTCGGAGCGTGGGCGGCGGCGGGGCCTCTCTTCCCCCTCGTCCGGCGGTGGTGGCGCGGGCTGGTGCTGTCGGCGGGGGCGCGGCGCTGGCGTGGGGCGCGGCGGCGTGGTTGTTCTGCGGCAGCGTGTGCTCGGCGTGCTCGCGGTGGTTGCCGGTGGGCTGCGGGCGACGCGTGTTGGCGCCCGATCTGGCGGGGTGACCAGATGCGCCCTGCGAGGGACCTGCGCGTCCTCAGCCTGGTTGGCGGCGCGGCAGGGACGGCGGTTGGAGATCCTGGCCGGGGAGGGCCGCACGCCCGAGCCATGGCAGGGGTCTTGGCCCCTTGGCCGTTCCCCCGCCCCAGATCCGATGGCGCAGACAGCCATGGGGGCTCTCAGGCGTCGATCCGGAAAGGGAGCTTCTTTCGCTGTTTCGTCGTTCTTCGGGGATCTCACGGGGGTGAATCTTGGTTGCTTCAGCTCTTCGGTGTGCTCAGCAGGGTCTCCGGGGTTGCAGCCCTGGGCGGTGGGAGTCTTGTTGGTTGGCGGGTGAGCCAGAGACTCTGGGGATGGCTGGGTTCCTCGGTCGTGTGGGCGACGAGGTTCTGGCGAGCTGCGCGGTGTGGTGGTGGTTTGGCTGATGGCCAACTCCTTGCGGGCGACGGAGCGCATTTGCCAGGGGAAACCCTTGCCCGTAAGGGCCTCAACGGCGGCGGCTACGGTCGTCGTCCCCTTCTTGAAGGCGTTGGTGCGGCGGCTCTCGGTCGTTCTGCATGCTTCGGGTGAAAGCCCAAGATCTTCGATCAGGCGGTAGCGGCGTTCATGCATCGTTCTCTTCTTGAAGATGCCGCCTTGGAGCTCACGGCGTGCGGTTCTCCGATGTTGGTGTGGTGGAGCGGCGGTGTTGCGGCGTTGGTCCTCCATCTGGCCAGCATGGGCAAGGCTGTCTTGGTGTTCTGCACCCGCGGTTTTCTTTGTTTGGGTTCTGCCTTGGTGCTTCAGCAGCGGTGCGTGGGTGGCTCTGATCTTCCGGTGGCAGTCTACAACAATGAAGTCGCTCTGACGGTGCGTTGTGTTTGTCGGTTCTCCGAGCTCTAGGGTGAGCTCCGACACGACAATACAGCCCGTCCAGTTATATTTTCTTCGCCGTTGATGGCGTTATTAATTTAAACGTTGGGCCGTTTGGCATTTATCTATAAAAAAAACCTTCACCTTGGTCCTGAATTTGAAGTTCCGGGCGCAGCATGCAGATTCGTCTTTAACGATAACGACAACGGGAGAGAGCAGCCTGTACTCCTCACGACTCACGAGAGCTGAAGAAACGCGCAGCAGCCGTGTGCTCGTGATCCATCTGAATTCCTACACTTAAATCCTGAGAACCAAAAGAGCCCCTGCTCTCCGATTTTGCTGCTACCCAAACTCTCGAATCCAAATTGAATTCTGCTTCCGGCAAAAGCCGGCGGCGCTATTCCCAACTCGTGCTATCTATTCCGCCGTCTATTCACGCAGCACGCTTCCTGCTCGACGTAACGTCTCTGGAGCGGCGCGACACGAAGTGGCCGTCCGTCCATGGCGAGCGGCCGAGGCGACCGCATCGGCGCCCTCCCCGACGACCTCCTCCACCACGTGCTCTCCTTCCTCCCCGCGCACATAGCGGTGCGGACGTGCGTGCTCGCGCACCGCTGGCTCCACCTCTGGAAATCCGCCCCAGCCCTGCGCGTCACCGGCATCAAGGGGTGCAACAACGCTGTCCGCTTCGTCAACTTCGTCGACAACCTGCTCCTCCTCCGCGACCCCCGCGCCCGCCTCGAGTCCTTCGAGCTCGACCTCGACGAGCGTGACTTCGACTTCGAGGCGTTCCTCCCCGCCTACGAGAGGCGAGTGAACCTGTGGTTCCGGCTCGCCTTCACCTGCGGCACCCTAGAAAATCTGGCGCTGCGCACCACCAATGGCATCTACATCTACCCGGATGACTACGAGACTCTATGGTTTGCCAATGTCCCACTCATATCCCAACACCTCACGAGATTGGAACTCAAGAGGGTCTACGTGCTCAGCAGCACCCTTGATTTCTCGGGGTGTCCGGCGCTGATTCATCTCAGGATTGAAGACTGCGACATTGAGGGGAATATCTCTTCTCCGTTCTTGAAACATCTTAGCATTGTAGCTAGCTTTTTTCAGACTGATCCGGTCCGCGCCCGGATCTCTCTGCCGGGCCTTGTTTCACTGGAGCTAACGGGTGTTTTGCGTAGGACTCCTGTCCTGGAACGGACCCAGAACAAAAGTGACCGGGTGTCCCATCTCTAATATTATATCAATCAATATTATGGAGTCTACTAACACACCAATTTAATATAAATATACTGAGATGTAAGTGAAAATGCTTACATGAAATCGGATCTGGAACTATAAAAGATTACAAATGAAAGCGGAAAGATGCACACTAGATCTCAATTGCCTACAAAGCAAAGAGAAAAAAATACTTAGAAACATATTTAATAAAATTGTGTACTAAAACTAAATTAGTAAGTTAAGACCATTACCTTTAAAATGGTTTCCTGCGTTCCTCCATGACCTCAAAGCGCTCAATTACCACATCATTGGTAACCTTCCTCATTTCTTCCTTCTCCACATAACAAATAAGATTGTATTTCAAGGCATCGTCACTAAGGCGGTTGCGCAAATAAGTTTTCACAATTCTCATTGCTGAAAAACATCTCTCAACTATAGCAGTGGCAACTGGCAAGACGAGTGCTAGCTTTAATAGTCGATATACCAAAGGATAGCAAATATGTTTCCTTGTCTCCACCATTTTTTGAGAGAGCTCACATATATTATTTATACCAGAGAATCGGTCATCTGCTCAGACATCATTTATATAAAGAAGGAGGTGGTGTCTAAGGTCCCTTAGTTCTGCATCATCGAAGTCTTTTGGATATAGTTTAGCGAGACTCATTAAATTCTCCAAATTGAAATCACGAAATGATTCTTTTGGGCTCAAAGCGGCCGAGCAGATAATGATCTTGGAATTTTTCTCATTGAAGCGAGTATCAAGCTCTTGAAGCAACCAATCAGTCACGTCATTGAAACAATCCACTTGATAATGATGCTTGTTGGTAATACCTGTTTTTTGACGTGGCTTCTTAGGATTCACATATGGATCTTCCATTTGTAACTTGGAAAGGGAATGTTTGTCACAAAATGAATATGCTTCACCTAAGACAGATTCCCATCCATTCATCCGTAGCTCAATTAAGGTGTTTTTGGTTGAAGTAACACAACCAATGGCATTTACAATGTCCTGATCCTTCCGTTGTAGAGCCAATGACAATGTGTTTGTAATTATCAGTATGGTGGACATAAGCTGCAAGTAGAAGACGAAATCAAATGACTGGAAATAAACAAGAAGACCACATGCTTGCCTTCTGTTTGTGCCATCTCTGTCTTCTCTTCCACATATTCTAGCACTTTGACAACTGTAGGGAACAAATCAATCAAACTCTTTAGAGTCTTATAGTGTGAACTCCACCTAGTGTCCCCGGGTCTTTGAAGAGCTAGCTCTTGATTTAATCCCGTCCCACTTTTAAGTAGCCCACAACCTAAAGCTTCAATCACTTGTTCTCTATATTTTTCACGGACCATGTCCTTTCTCTTTGCAGAGCCACAAACCACATTCAACAAGACAGAGATCATGTCAAAAAATTGTCCAATCCATGTGTGGTTCCGTACAACAGCCACAATAACTAATTGAAGTTGGTGCGCAAAACAATGAACGTAATACGCTGTGTTATTTTCTCTCATGATTAAAGACTGCAGCCCATTGAACTCACCTCGCATATTGCTCGCACCATCGTATCCTTGACCTCGACTTGCTTGAAACTTAACTTATATTCCGCAAATAAAGCATCAATGGCAGACTTAAGGTATTTAGAAGTTGTCTCCTTCACATGTACAAGGCCAACTAATCTCTCTTTGATTTTTCCACATTTACCAACATACCGTAAGACCACTGCCATTTGTTCTTTACCGGCCACATCCCTGGACTCATCAACCAGCAAGCAAAATACATCATGTCCAATTTCTTCAAGAATAGAATGCAGTATCTCCTTTGCAAAACATTCAGCTATGGCCTTCTGAATCTTTGGAGAAGTCAATTGATTATTACCTGGAGCATTAGGGCCGACAACCTTGGCTACTGCTGGATTTTGCTCAGCCGTGTAACCATGAAACTCCTTAAAATTTCCTTTATTCAAAGACTCCTCCGACTCATCGTGGCCTCGGAAAGGCAATCCTTGCTTCAGTAACACTCTAACAACATCAATGGAAGCATTTAGTCTTTGTACCTGTATAATAGTATACAGCGTGACACCCCGGCGACGGGCCTCGCTCCGCTCGTCAGAAGTTAGCCTCTTCTTGGAATTTGGATCACAATATAACACCTTTGGGGGTCGATCGCTTCGGTTCCTCAGGAGGGCGATGGCGTTGAGGATTCCTACCTATGGAAGTGGCCCGCAGATGGCACCTTCACCTCCAGAAGCGCGTACCATGCCCTCTTCCAAGGCTGCACGGCCCTGCCAGGTGTTGCCAACGGTTGGGACTCCTTCGCTCCCACGCCGTACAAGTTCCATGTGTGGCTTGCCTTGCGATGACGCTGCTGGTCGGCGGACCGTTTGGCACGCCATGGGATGCAATCGCATGCTGCCTGCCCGCTATGCAACACCAAAGATGAAACCTCGATCACCTCTCCCTCCTTTGTCCATATGCGCAACGGGTGTGGTCCGCCATCATCAATGGCACTGGCATTCAGCTACAGCTCCCAGACCAGGGCCTTGATGAGTGGTGCCCAGCTGCGGTGAGTGCCTTGCCCGCGGCCAAGCGGAGAGATGCAAACTCTCTCGTCATGTTGGTCATCCGATCTTTTTGGCTCGAGCGCAACGCCAGGGTGTTCGACGGAAAGGAGTCCACCTCGGCGACAATCCAAAACTTGATCGGCGACACCTGGAAGTCATGGATGGTGTGTAGAGGAACTTGAGCGAGGAGTTACTTAGTTGTTTCAGTGTGGTCGTGTCGCGCTCGATACCCCTTCTACCGTCTGTGGTTGCAGGGCGTGGGGATGTGGTGACCTTAACCTGTACGTGTTTTGGCCCTCTTTCATCTTAATATAAAACACGGAGATCTCATGCGGGTACTCAAAAAAAGTACATTGCCCCCATAAGAGATATGTTACAACAATGTTCCGAAAGGTGTTCGTGCTGGTGATAGTGAGATCGATGCCTTTTCAATCACGATAGGACTACATCAAGGGTCAACCTTAAGCCCATACATATTTTTCCTAGTCATGAATGAGATGCGAAGGATATACAAGAAAATATTTCTTGGTGTATGCTCTTTGCTGATGATGTGGTGCTAGTGGATGAAACCAGAGTTGGCGCAAATAGGAAGTTAGATATATGAAGGTAGACTTTGGGATCTAAGGGGTTTAGACTTAGTAGGACCAAGATTGAGTACTTGCGATGCTACTTTAGTGTGGTGTTAGGTGCGAAGATGAAGATGTTAGTTTAGAAGGACAAATAGTGTCTAAGAGGGACACCTTTCTATACTTGGCACCAATGCTCAAAGCAATGGCGATATCGATGAGGATGTTAGAAGGTTCCACAAAAGTTAAAAGGTGAATTTTATAAAACGACAATCAAACTGGTGATGCTAGACGGAGCAAAAATGTTGACCCACTAACAGACAATATATCCAACAAATAAGTGTTGCGGAGATGCGCATGGTATGGTGGATGTGTAGCCATATAAGAAAGAACGAGATTAGGAATGAGGTATTACGTGATAGGCTAGGGGTGCCACCGGTCTAGAGAAGCTAATCCAACACTGGCTAAGATGATTTGGTCATGTCCAACAGAGGCATCTAGAAACACAAGCAGTGGAATTTTAAGATTTGAAGGAGTATGGAAAATACAACTTGGGACAAAAGACGATCAAAATTGACATGCCTGGAGACGGTAAAAAGAGAATTGAGGGACTGTCCCTAATAATTTGGCTCTTGATAGGACCACATGGAAATTAGCGATTCATATGCCGGAATCCTAGTGTACTTATTCTTTTTTCTCTCCTTTTTGTTTTGGTTTCCTTATGTTTCCTGTGTTTCATTTCTAGCCTACCCTACTGGCAAGCAATAAAATTCATAACCATGTGATTTCTTGTAACAAACTTGTAAATGACATTCAAATCATAACAGTATCTTAATCATAAAAAAGCTGAAAGGTTCCTCCAGGTTGCTTTGTATGGTGAGAAAGTTTCCTCTAGTATGCAATATGCATATATATTAGCATATGTTATGGTTACTTGGTTGATGAGACATGCATGTGACGGCCGGCTGTGTGTTTTGTTCTGATCGAACATGTCCGTAGCAATGGCTTCTGGCCAGGTCACTCTTCACTATTCCATCTTTCATTGTGTACTGCTGCATTAATCATCAATGAAACAGAGAAGAAACGACATGGTGGTTGGTCTATAAGACTATAAAGAGGAGCGACGTCTTAACTGATGTGGTCTTAGTTCTCAAACTCTTAGTCAAACATGATTGATTTTGGCAGCAATACTTGCAACATGATTGGGTGTACCTTGCTTTTGATATAACTTGCTTCAGCATTATAATTTAGTTTTTTTAATTGACAACTGATGGTGGTGTATATTACCATCTTGTTCCTGAGATGATACCCTGATAGAGAATTTATCATGAGTTGAAATGTTGTAAGAGCATGTCTAACAGATCCCTTAAAAGGGCCAAATCCGTATAATAACTCCCAGAATACGGGTTTCGGCTCTACCCGGCCGTCTAGCAGACCCCGTAAACCCCCCCCCCCCCCCTCCGATTTTTGTTGTTTTCGATTACGGGGTGGGCTTCGCCCCCTACTTGTGCGGGGTGGAAGGCTGAATACAGGGCCAACCCCCCACTCGTGGCGCGCAGAAGTTTCAGGAAATCGCAACTGCTTTCGCCTCGTTGACTCTCTTGCACGCACCCAATCGCGCCAGATCGAGATCCTGCGAGCCCGCGAGGCGGAGGCGCGGGAGCTGCAGCTCGACGACGCGGCCGGCAGCGCCGGTTGGCGAGCAGGCGACGCCACGCCAGGAGCAGGGCGCGGAGCGGGAGGCGGCGTCCCAGCCGGACATGGCGGCGTCCTAGCCGGACATGGCGTCCCAGCCGGACAGGGCGCGGAGCTAGCTCTCGATTCCGCTAGCTCTCGATTCAGCTAGCTCTCCACATGCGCATGTTGCTTCCGCTAGCTCTCCATTAGCTCTCGATTCAGCTCGTCTGTGGGAGCAAATAAATCTCTGGGAGTCAGAGCAACACGTACCCAGCCCTCTTCTGTTCTACTGTTAATTTCGGTCAATTACTCTCTGTTCAATTTGATGCTACATCATAGTTTGGGAGTGGCCGGAGGAGGAAGAAGGAGAGGAGGAAGAAGAGAAAAAAAAATTAATTTGGCATATTCCTAGAATATTCTCTTTTACAGTTTAGGGATACGGGTCTGCTAGCTCGGACAAGTTTTTAGCCGATCGAAATCGAATACAGGGCCCTCTACTCGTGTTATACGGGGCAGAAATTTAGGGGATCTGTTAGACATCTCTAACGATGGTAAAGAAGGGATAGAAGTGATATTTTTCACCCATCCGTTAATTATATAATGTTCCACCATATCAATCTTTCGCGTAAGATGTACCTTTGTGCAATTACCTGATTTTGGTTCTCTTTGCAAAGTAAATCTTTTGTAGCAAAACTGGTTGTTGGATACAAACGTTGTGATTCATATGCTCATTTGAGATGGCCACTCTTTCAAACAAATGCCAAGAGGTGAGGTTCAAACTTCGAACATTGTTGCTGCCTAGTACTTCCACCAGTGAGAGCATCTCACGCCCCCCTCCCCCCTTTGATAGGACCGAAAACATGAAAATGGGGACGCCAGCGCAAGAAAACACTCATAGCCGTCGCCCCCAATTTTGTTTTTGCGCCTGCACGGTCCAGTGGCATCCCTAGGCCAAACCAAATCCAAGGGGGCTGGCAGGGGCACCGGATGGACGAAATAACGCCACGGGCCAGCCCTGTCGGCGACACCCTTACAAATCCCTTCCCATTATTCCGCCCTCCCCACCTCGCGACCCAAGATTCCTCCAGGTTGCTTTGCAAGTTGACAAAGTTCCCTCCATTATGCACTATACGCACATTAGCATATAATATGGTTACTTGGTTGGTGAGACATGCATGTGACGGCCGGCTGTGTAGCAGTGGCTTGTGGCCAGGCCACCGTGTTACCTGTTTCATTTATATGATGCTGCATTAATCTTCAATGAAACAGAGAGAAACGACGTGGCTGGTTGGTCTATAAAGAGGAGCGACATCTTCTGCCTGGAGGTACTCAAACTCCTGTCTTCTCTTTTCATTGTCCGCTTCGTCATTCGTGCATGTTTCTCCTATGATGGCAGCGTACGATTTTTTGTTAGATTGCACTTCACCTTTTTTTTTCAGAATCTAGTTTTCTCTTCTGTTTGTTAACATGCAGATACCTTGCGACTATCAGCTGGCCGTGTCTGATTGGGAGGGGACGTCAGCCATGGAACCAACTGCATGGGTTCCTGGCTTCCCTTTTGAGATGACTGTTGCTGCTCCTGCTAGCAATACTCTGGTCGTCAGCTCTAGCGGTCTGCAGCAGCTGAACATGGTTGAGGAGAGTACTGGTCATCAGTACGAGTGGAGTAGTCCAATTGAAGTGTTCGAGCAAGCAACTCAAGCATTTGAGGATGAACATGGCGAGATGGAAACGAAGATCCACCTGTTCCCTGCAAGCATGAAAGATCTCTCAGCCGAGTACGCCGCCCCAAAGATCGTATCCATCGGCCCTTACCACCACGGCAAGAGCCCGGACTTCCGGGAGATGGAGAGTGCCAAGTACGCGGCTGCCTGCCACTTCATCAAGGACTCGGGACACTCTGTCGAGGAGGTGTGGGGGGCCGTCTTGGAGGTGGCGGACGAAGCCCGCAGCCACTACGACGAGGAGAAGGTGCGACGTTTCGGCGATGACGATTTCAGACCTATGATGTTCTATGATGGCTGCTTCTTGCTGCAGTATATGATGTCTTGGTGCGGACACAAAGGCGATGATGATGATGTCATGGTAGTGGATGTGGATCCGTTGCTGAATAGTGTTTTCAGCTCCAATGACCGCCGAATCTTCAGCGACCTTGTGTTGCTTGAGAACCAGCTCCCTTGGGTGGTGGTTAAAAAGCTCATGGGCTTCATGCCCAAGCCCCTGGACATGGAAACGTTCCTTGGACGGGTGAAACCGTCTCTGCGATCCCGCCGAGATATTGAATTTGATCCTGTTATACTGGACAGTAGCTACAAGCCTCCGCATCTCCTTGGCCTCCTACGACACTACTTTGTAGGGAGAAATCACATTAGTTCTACTCAGGTGTCTGAGACTCAGACCGAAATATCCCACAAGGCCAAGAAAGTATCACTTTCTGTCAGCATCATCGAACTTGCAGAGATCGGCATCAAGCTCACAGCCACCAAAAATAAAATAGAACTACAAGACATGGGCGTCAGGAGAGGGATCTTCACTGGAGAGCTCTTCCTGGCGCCTTTGTTATTGGACGATGCTAACGCAGGCTTCCTCGTCAACATGGCAGCTTTGGAGCTGTGCATGACCCCCGATTTCTTCGAAACCTATAATACAATGTCTGTTGTCTGCTCGTACCTCTGCCTCCTGGGCATGGTCACGGATAGTGAGAAGGATGTGCAGCGGCTGCGGAAGAAGCATATCCTGCAAGGAGGAGGAGGGCTCACCGACAGGAACGCGCTTGACTTGTTCACCAGCCTCGAGAAGCACCTGCGCCTCGGGAAATCCTATGACAACTCAATTGTAGGCATTGAAAACTACAAGGTCGATAGGTGGTTGTGGATCATAGTGTACAAGTTTGTTTACAACAACCTCAAAATCATCATCGCAGTGGTGTCCGCCATGGCTGGATTTGCCGGCTTCCTTGGTGCGATCAAGTCTCTCAAGGGATCAAGATAAGCTGCTCTCTTGTGCTGCGATCGATGAAGTGGTGTTTTAAGTTTGCTTAGCTGCTACGACAGTCAGTTTTCCCTGTATGTGAGTTCTATTTGCAATGATATTTTGATATAAACATTCTCTAGCTAGCAAGGGTGTGAAATATTTTTCTTTATGGTGTCATTTGTCTCGCACTCTCGCCAACAAGGGCTCTGATAATTCCGATTATGGCTTAATTAACTGCCCTTGCGAGCCAAATGGGAGTATGATAATCTCCTGCCAGAATTAGTTCCCTGTTTATGAGTTCCATTTTCATTATTATCATAATATAGATATTCTCTCTATATATACATATGGTGATATTCTAACTGAAGAAACACTACTTGAGTGAGGGCTAGCTAAGCTAGCACTACCACCAACCCAGTGCGTACGTGCAAATGCAACACCTCATGGCCAAAGAACAGATGAGGTGGGTGCTTTAGCATTCGAGGAGCAACTATGGATACATTATGTATATGTATCATACATCAGAAGCGACATCAGAAGCGAGCCAATAGGGTCGACCTCCTAGCAACCCTACATCCTCTCCCGCCCCCTCCCGGGCGGTGGCGGAGGATCCCACCCCAAACCCTAGCAGCCGCCCCTCAAGCCGCCGCTGCTGCCGGCTCCGATGGCGGTGGCGGCACCCCTTCCGTCGAACAATGATGGGGAGGAGAGGGCTTCCGTGGCGGCGCATCATGGGAGGTGATGAGGCGCCGGTGGAGGACGCCGGGCGGCACGGCTGCTTGGCCGGGGCCTAATGCACTTCGCCGGTAGCCATGTAGGAGTGGGCGGAGCGGTGGCGGCCTTCGCCCCCGGCGGCGGTTCGGCGGGGGTACACATGATCCACGCCGCCATCTTCTTCCCTAGTGATCCGGCTGAAAGTGCATGGAGCCCCCATGTGTGGTTTTGGTAATTGATGACAATCCCTATGGACTAATGTTTGCATTGAGTTATATTTGTAGGAACGGTCCATATGCAATGCTTGAACCATATGTTGGCTTCAAGGTTGCAATAAGAAGAAATTTATGAAGAATATCAAGTGTCAAGTATGTCTTGAAGATGAAGATGAAGTGAGCCCTTAAAGTTAACTTCAAGACATCAACATGATGAAGAATGAAGAAATAAAGTGCAAGTTCAAGATGAGCCAACTCGAAAAGATCTTATGCTTGAAGCTTGTCATCCATATGGTGATCATGTATATGTGAAGATGCACCGAAGAAGAAGCTCTCCCATAGTGGAGTATGGGGGGACAATTCGCATGACTTCATCAAGTAAGCACAATCAAGAAAGGTGTTCCATCTTGTTGCGATCAAGACCGGCATCATCGAGCTCAAGTGGAATGCGCAAGATTAAGGTTTGCTTTTGATAGGGTTTCTTTCTCTCGGTCTCATGGTATAGTTGGAGACCGGTTTATAGTTTAGTTGCCGTACTATCAAGAGGGCTCTCAAGTGAGTAACTCGATCGTATCGTTCGGAGAGAGCTCAAACATTTGCATCCTTGAATCATATTTCTTGGTTTTTATTTGTATCATATCCATGTGGTGTTTTAGAGCTTGTGCTTATTTTCATAGCAAGCTCTAGTTCATCGAAAACGGATTCCGCATGAATCACTTGTTGCGTTTTCAATATTGGAGTTTTTCTCGGTTTCTCGTATTGAGAGGTTTCACTCTAAAATACATAGAAAAACCTACCCCACTTGTTCTTAAGCTTTTAACTCTTTTTGGGGTAGCTCTTGTCATCCTCTTTACAACAAAATTGGTTTCACCTAAATTCAAGTCTCATATCTCAAGTTGTTGTATTTTCCATATTGGAGGTTTTACCGGTTTGCCTTTTATAGATAGGTAAAACCATTATTCATTTGTTTATATCCTACTTTGTTGGACTATGATGTTTCTATGCATATTTTTGCAGAGCTCGTTGTTGTGATTTCAACGAGCCCAAGATCATCGAAGTCGAAGTCCGGATGTAAAAGTTTTTAAGGCTTTCGTATCGGGTGTTTGGGTATAGACAGGGAGGCCGGCACTGCCGCTGGGAGCACTCCGGCACTGTTGCCGGGAGCACTCCGGCAGTGCCGCCGGGACGCGATTTTGGCCATAACGGTCATATATTTTGTCCATAACGGTCATATATTAAGGGGGTCTTCTTCCCCAAAGTTCCTGTCCGTTTGAGCTCGTTTTTGCCTCCATTGTTGACCTTCTTTGAGCTTGCTATCTCCCTCTCACTCCAATGAATCTTGCATCTATTTGAGAGAAAGATAGAGGAGATCTAGATCTACATCTTCACCAATCAGATTCCTCTCTTTGTGAGGGGAATCCACTAGATCTAGATCTTGGAGAAATTTGGTGTTCCTCCTCCTATTTGTTCTTTCTCTCTTATTCCCTCAATAGCTTTTGTAGCTTTGTTGGAATTTGAGAGAGAAGGACTTTAGCATCTTTGTGGTGTTCTTGCCATTGCATTTGGTGCATCGGTTTGAGTTCTCCACAGTGATTCGTGGAAGTGAAAGCAAGAAAGTTGTTACTCTTGGGTTCTTGGAACCCTAGATGGATTTGAGGCCTTTGTGGCGATTTCTTGGGAGCCTCCAATTAAGTTGTGGATGCGTGCGCCAAGCTTTGTGTAAGATCCGGTTTTCGCCTCGAAGGAAATCCCTTAGTGGAACCGTGACCTAGGCCTTTGTGGCGAGGGTCACCGGAGAATAAGGTGAGGCGCCTTCGTGGCGCTCGGTGTGTGGTGTGACTCCCGCATCTTGGGGTGAGGCTTTTGTGGCGTTGGTATGCATCGAGCAACCACACCTCAAGGTGAGGCCTTTTGTGGCGTTCGGGAGAGCTAAGCCACCGCACCTCTCCAACGGAGATTAGCACTTGCATGAGTGTGAACTTCGGGATAAATCATCGTCTCCCGCGTGCCTCGGTTATCTCTATACCCGAGCTCTTTACTTATGCACTTTACTTTGTGATAGCCATCGTGCTTGAAGTTATATCTCTTGCTATCACATAGTTGTTTGTATTGCTTAGCATAAGTTGTTGGTGCACATAGGTGAACCATAGTATATAGGCTTTGGGCTTTACAAAGTAAACGCTAGTTTTATTCCGCATTTGTTAAGACCATCTTGTAAAAAATTTAAACCGCCTATTCACCCCCTCTAGGAGACATTCGTGTCCTTTCAATTGGTATCAGAGCAAGTCTCTCATTCTTAGGCTTCACCGCCTTGAGAGTAAATATGTCGGTTAGAGGATTAGTGCATGATGACACTCTTATATTAGATGGCACAAATTATGATGTTTGAAATTTTTTGCATGCTTAGTCATTTTCGGGACATTGACCCTCATATGGAGAAGATTGTAGATATAGGTTTTCCTCCTCCTATGGATTCACAAAATCTATCTTTAGAGGATGAGAAAAATTTATATCTCAATTCTCAAGCTTCTAATGTTCTTATGAATGCTTTGAGAGAAGTAGGACTTTTTCCATACTTGCCTTTTTGGAGCGCTCATGAGTTATGGACAAAGATTCAAGATAAATATGATGTGTCCAATATTATTAAGGATGATTGTATGCTTCCACTTCCGGCCATGATGAGCTTACTACTGATGATCCTTCATCTATATATCATTGCAATGGTTCATCTTTGGACTTAAACACATCTAGCACTAGAAATGATTTACATGCTTGTGTTGATAGTCCTTGCATATCATGTGTAAATTTCTTGAATAAATCTCATGATGATATGCTTGTTATGCCTTGTTGTTATGATAAAAATACTTCTATTTCCCCTAGTTGTTGTTTGACTAACAATCTAGAGGAAACCAAAGATTCTATTGGTCAAGACAAGATCTTGAATGGAGCCTCAAGCAACTCTTCATCATTATCTCACGGTTCTCATATATGCCTTATGTCCAAGGGTTCCATGGTATCTCCTACCATGGAACCTAATATCTCTCGTGTTGATGAGGATGAGGATGATTATGAAGAAGAATATTGGGTTGCCTCTCTACGGGATAAGGGTAAGCTCGTCTATTGTGTTCCTCGCAATGATAAAATTGCTTGCTCTCACTTTTTTGAAATCTTGACTATTGCCATTGAGAGTCAAAGACTTATTTGGATGCGTGAGAACACCATTGATAAAAGGGCTTTCTATTTTCGTGCCCCTGGTTCGTTAGATGTACTCAGTTCTCCCCAGCCGCTTAACTTTTCCTTAGTTTTCCCCTCCCTCTAGTTTGAAACCCCTCGCAGACGCTCGGACGGGAGGGTTGCCGTCTGGTCAGAGGCTTTGCCATTAACGGTGACGGCTAGGGAGCCGTGGTGGTTGTGAATTGACTGTTGCTTTTGAATGGTGTTTAATGTTGACCCAATGATACACATCGGACTGGAAGAGCTCACACAAAGCTTTCCCCTAAAAAAGCTTTCCCCTCCGCCCCTCCGCCGCCACGCCGTCCCGCCTCCTACCTTATGGCGTCGTCCGCCACCGAGCCGCCCCCGCCCCCGCCACCACCCCCGAGAGGCGGAGAGGGCTCCGCCTCCACTAGATCTACCC
Organism: Lolium rigidum; assembly: GCF_022539505.1. Taxonomy (NCBI): domain Eukaryota; kingdom Viridiplantae; phylum Streptophyta; class Magnoliopsida; order Poales; family Poaceae; genus Lolium; species Lolium rigidum. Next base: position 140,892,394 of record NC_061514.1, read on the forward strand.
CTATTGCGCTAGTGTTTTTCGTGTCGTATGGTGTGCCGATTATGCCCCTCAACCGCGGAGAAGATTGGGAATCGGAGGGATCTAACGCATGGATTCCATCTGGGTAAGCATCGTCTGCCTATGTGAATTAACAGTAGGCAGTTTTTGAGCGCGAATCATTGTTGCTCAACTAACTGCGTTGCTTTTCGAATAGGATTGATTCAGCGTTGGCTTTTCGGCTGGTGGTTAGGCTGGATACTAGCTTTTTGCGTGGTTCTGAACGCAATATGAGCAGATTTTATATCCCAGCAGTGGTTGCAACCACCATCTCATTCAGGAATTTGAAAGAAAACTTCTGCGATATGTACAAAACCTGGGGCCCTCGCGATTTAGTTGATTTCGAATATTTCGACAGCACAGAGGGGAGAAATGTTCCACTCACTTTCGACGAGGATCTGGGAATTCTTTTTGCTTTGAATGCTTCTTGTCGTGTTGGTAAATTTCGTATCCATGTGGACAGGGTCCAGGCATCATCTGGTGTTGGGGCATCATCAGATGGTCAGGCATCATGTGTTTCTACTGTTGCTCCCTCTACTAATAGTGTGCGCCGCCACGCTCCTTGTAGGTCCACATCAGCACCATCTGTCCCCAGTGCTAGTGGTAGCCAGATCGTTCATGCGGTCGATGTGAAGGACGATGCAGATATTGAGGATCAGTCTCCTCAAGATGATGAGGATAAGTTGATGTTTCCTGAATTGGTAGATCGATGCAGTAAGCAGGCAATGGAGGATCAATACGTGGAAGATATTGCATAAGGTGCCATATTTGATGACACTGATGATGAAGAGAAGGCTGAGAAGAATGACAGCCTCGTTTTAGCCGATTACGAAGGTGATGACTTGCCACCAATTGAGTGGAACCAGGCGGATCCTCGGCTTGTAGAAGGCACCGTATTTCAAACGCCGATGGACTACCGTAATGCACTTACTACATATTGCATTCTCTCCAAGAATGATTATGAGGTTATTAAAAGTGAGTCGGGTAGGTTCACGTTAAATGCCCATACAAGAGGTGTAGGTGGAGGCCGCATGCATCCACAATGCTCGAAGCACCCCGGTTCGGGTATACTACGCCAACCAGTTGTGTATTTTAGATCACGGTGTAAAATTTGTTAATTGTTACTGACATCCCATATCATTATGTTTCAGATAAAGAAGAACTCGATTGGCCATAGTTGTCCACCTCGAGGGGGAGCGCCAGAGGAGAAAATAAAGCTAGCGAAGACTAGGTGGTTGGCAGATGCAATCCTAGATTGGCTGAGAGAAACTCCTTCACTTAGTCCAACAACGCTCCAAAAAAGATTAAAGAGAAGTATCATATGCATATACCTTACATGAGGATGTTCTATGCAAAGGAAATGGCTCTTGATAGGATCAATGGTCCATGGAATGAAAGCTTTCAGTTGCTTTACACTTTCAAAGCTGAAGTGGAGATGGCTAGTCCGAGCAGGTGTTGTAGCGATAGGCAAGCATACGGCTCCCTACAAATTGAAAAGCGGGAGAATAATGCTAAGGAATGTTTTAGAAGGGCTTTTGTTTGTTTCAAAGCTTGTTGGAAAGGCTTTCGGGACGGTTGCGGTGCCTTATTTAGCCGTGGATGCAACAACTCTTCATGGCAGGTTTATGATACGTCCAATTAGCATCACTATTTTATATCATAATTTGCTGTTATTCATTGATATATTTCATATTGGGACACAATACTTATGTTATTTCATCTATTTTGCATGTTTCATGATTATTTGGAGATCACGCACCGGAGCCAGGATTCTGCTGGAAAAAGCATCGTCAGGATGCAATATTTCGGAAGATCAACTGTGGAAGGAAATTTCACCAAAAATCCTATTTTTCTAGATGACGGAGAAGGCCAGAAGGGGGAGCTGAGAGGACCCAAGGTGGGGCCAGACCACAGGCCGGCGCGGCCCATGGCCTGGCCGCGCCAGGTGTGGGGGCCCCACAGCCCCTTTCGCCTCCTTTTCTTCGCGAAACCCTTCATCCCGAAAACCTAAGCTCCAGAGGGTAGGTCGCGAAGAGTCACAGCCGCTCTGCGGGGCGGAGAACACCGGAGAGAAAGAGCTCTCCGGCGGGCAGGAATCCGCCGGGGAAATTCCCTCCCGGAGGGGGAAATCGACGCCATCGTCACCGCCATCGAGCTGGACATCATCTCCATCACCATCACCATCATCTTCATCATCATCACCGCCATCTCCACCGCTGCACCTCGTCACCGCTGTAGCAATTTGGGTTTGATCTTGATTGTTTGATAGGGGAAACTCTCCCGGTATTGATTTCTACTTGTTATTGATGCTATTGAGTGAAACCATTGAACCAAGGTTTATGTTCAGATTGTTATTCATCATCATATCACCTCTGATCATGTTCCATATGATGTCTCGTGAGTAGTTCGTTTAGTTCTTGAGGACATGGGTGAAGTCTAAATGTTAGTAGTGAATTATGGTTGAGTAATATTCAATGTTATGATATTTAAGTTGTGGTGTCATTCTTCTAGTGGTGTCGTGTGAACGTCGACTTCACGATACTTCACCATTTATGGGACTAGGGGAATGCATCTTGTACTCGTTTGCCAATTGCGGGTTGTCGAGTGACAAACCTAAACCCC